>NW_027185903.1:10518917-10565881 GCF_028583685.1 Petaurus breviceps papuanus
TTCCTTTCCTTTCCTTTCCTTTCCTTTCCTTTCCTTTCCTTTCCTTTTTCCTTCCCTTTCCTTTCCTTTTTTTTGTTTTAGTCACATCATCAACTTTGCCATCTGTCTGTGATTGGTTGTTTCCATATGCAAAAAAAAGAACAAACAAACAAACAAAAAACCAAACTTGACTCTATCTTAATCCAGATGTGCTGTGATATGCAACATCATGAACATGAAATGTTTCCGCTGCAGAAATTGATGACCAACTTGTGGAAGCACATGAAGAAAATCTTTTTGTGGGGCACAACATATGAGAGGGTTGTGTAATATTTTCAAGATGAAGGAAGATATCATGGATGCTATTAAAAGTGAAAGACCAGCAAGTTCAATTGAATTTAATCCAGAGAACATTTATTAAGTGTCTGCTATATGCAATACAAATTCAAACTGAAGTTCCTGTGTTCAACCCCACCCACACCTTTGCTCTGTACTAGGCATTTTTTTTTAATTAACAGATGAGGACTAAAACAATGGCCACTGGGTTTGCAGATAGACTTGATGAGTGACTTTGGAAAGTGCAATTTTGGTAGAGTGATGGAGGCAGAAGTCAGAATACAAAGGGCCAAGGAGTTAGTGAAGCATAAGGAAAAGAAGGAAGTGTGAAATGTTTTTTTTTCTTTCTCCTAAATGTTTGCCAATAGAAGTGAGAAGAGAAATAAACAATAGCAAAATTGAGTGCCAGAGTAGAGGGAAGGACTTGTTTATTTGTATGCTTGTTTTAAGGGAAGGTGGGTCATTTGAACATGATTCTAGACAGAACACAAAAGTATTAGTAGGAATGGTGAAATAAAATTCTCCAGGAAAATGAAGGCGATGGCATCAGAGAGGTAACTGAAGAAGTGAAATTTGGAGAGGGGAAGGATTGACTCATCCTTTGAGATAAGAGAGAAAGAGGTAAAGAGATTTGAAGAAAGAGAGGTTTTTGAGTTGTGGAAGGTCTCATTCTTTTCAGTAGATGTTCTCATTCTGAATTCTATGATTTAATTAGACACTATGGAATGAATTGATTAAAATGTGAAGTCATCTGATCTAAAATTCTCATTATGTGGATCAGAAAACCCGGCTTAGAAGGAGTAAGTGATTTGCCTGATGCTAGCTAGGCAGGATTGGAATCCAGGTCTCCCAATTTTTAGTCTCATTTGCTCCTTCTCTCTGCAATGCTGCTTTTTGTGTATAGAACCCACCATTTTAATAGTCTTCCATGATATCCTGAAGGATAAGACTGTGAACCATGGGCTTGATAATGCTACACTTAGGTGCGTCAGCAGCTGGTATAACATTTATGCTGAAAGAATGGAGATTAATGGATATAACAACTTGGAGGGAGACCTCTAGCAGGGTGCCAAGGGGCTGTTTTCTGGCCATGACTTGTTCATATATTTTTAAACAAATTACCTCAATAAAGATATGGTAGTAATATTGATCAGGTTTGCAGACAGCAGAAAGCTGAGAGTAGTGATAGAGGATATGTGGCAGAATGAAGGTCTAAAAAGATTTATTATCTTAAAACACTTGATCAATTGTAACTAACAACATAAAGTTGAGTAAGGGAAAATGTAAGGTACCGAATGTAGGATTTCAGAAGGCAAATACTTGAGAATAAAGGTTGACCTTGAAAGAATTAATCTCAAATATTTTAGAGAGGAGTGGTTGTCATGCTTTAATCCAAAAATCTTCCACAGTATACTACTGCTATTGCTACTGTTACTACTATTACTACTGCCATCATCAGTCAGCTTAACTCTTATCTTGCCACTGGACTCCAGTTATGCTGGCGGAGACAGTGAGGCTGATGACTGTGCACAGTGTGAGTCCAGACAGCACCCTTGTGCAGCATTGCTCCTCTTCGAGAACAAAGGACAAAAAACAGCGACTACTACTTCTGATGATGACCATAATGATAGTGATGATGATAGGTAACATTTGTATTGCACTTTAAGATCTGCATAACTCTATATATGATTTTATTTGATTCCCACGATAATCTTGGGAGGTAGGTGTAATTGTCCTTATTTTACAGATGAAAAATCTGAGATGGAAAGAAGTGAAATGACTTTCCTAGAGTCACATAGTTTTTTAAATATCTAAATCAGTATTGGAACTCAAGTCCAATACTATCCACTGAACTCCTTAGCTGCTACCTGTTAGGTTATTTAATGTCTAGATCATGAATATTATTAATGCCATTGTATTCTAAGGTAGCGTGATTATATCTGGAGAATTGTGTTTAATTTTGTATGCCACATTTAGTCAGTCAACAAGTATTTTTAAAGCACCAGTTATGTTACAGGAATTATGCTAAGCACTGGAGACACAAAGAATGGCAAAAACACAATTTCTTCTCTCAAAGGCCTTACAATCAAGTGGGGGAGACAACAAACATAAAATCTCTCTCTCTCTCTCTCTCTCTCTGTTTCTGTCTGTCTATATACATAGTATATATATATATAAAGGTAGCAATAATCAATGGAGAGAAGGCACTAGCATTAAGGGAGACTGAGAAAGACTTCTTGTAGAATGTGAGATGCTAGCTGGGACTTGAAAGGATCCAGCGAAGCCAGGATGCAGAGATGAGATGAGCAGGGGAAAGTACTCAGATTTAGGAGATAGAATGTTTTATACAAGGAAAAACAAGGAGAATAGTATTATTCAATAGCAGAGCTTTTGGGGGAGGAAAGCATAAGAAGACTGGAAAGGTAGAAAGATACTAGGTTTTCCAAAAAGAGGATTTTATATTTGATCCTTGAGGTTTTAGGGAGCCACTAGATAGAGCAGTGTCACAAAAACCTAGAGAAAAGAGAATATAGAAGAGAAGGGGGTGATCAATTGTGTTAAAACCTGCAGAGAGGTAAAGAATAACGAGAACTGAGAAATATTCATTAGGTTTGGAAATCAAGAGATCATTGGTAATTTTTGAGAGAGCATTTTCACTTTTGATTAGGTTGGAAGCCAGATTATAAAGAGTTGAGAAGAGAATGAGAGAAAAGGAAATGAAGGCATTGATTATAGATAGATTTCTCAAGCATCTCCCCAAAAGGGAGGATATATATAATGATAACTAGCAGAGATAGAAGGTTCAAGTGAAAGATTTCTTTTTTGTTTGTTTGTTTTGGTTTTGTTTTTTTTTAAGGTTGAGGAAGATGTAAATATATTTAAAAACCATAAAGTAGCAGCCAGTAGATAGGAAGATCTTGAAGATAAGTGAGGGAGTGGGGATGACAGAGGGGGAATTCTACTGGAGAAGATGGGATGGAATGGGATCACGTATGCATATAGACAGGTTTGCCTTCATAGAAAGAATAACCAGCTCTTCTTTATTTGAGATGGGTGAAAGGGAAGATAGTGGCAGAAGGCATCTGAATGATGTAAGATGAAGAGGAGAGGAGAAGTGGGAGCTCTTAGTCAATGACATCAGTGTGTGTGTTGTGTTTGCATGTGTGTATGTGTGTGTAGAAACAGGAGGCAAGGCACTCATATGAGAGGGAGCCATGGGAGGATTGAGGAAGGATGAAAATGTTCAGAAAAACCTTTGTAGTGAGTGGGATAGTGAATAGATTAGGGAGGTATAAAAAGATTTCATTGCCACAGTGAAGGCCCAGTTGAGATTATGTAACAAAAATTTCTAGTGGCCCCAGTCAGCACGGTTTGTAATTTTCTCTAACTTTATCCAGCAGTACATGAATAGGAGCAGAGGTAAGACATGGTGGGAATAATCCAGGGCTGGGGCTTGGCAGGGAGACTTCAGAGACAGTATAAAGGGTAAGGGTCTCCAGAGAAAAGGAGAATATAAAGTTTAACTGTTTCATCAAATGGTGAAGATGGGGAAGAGATGGGATTATAGCCAATATGTGGATGATGACCTAGAAAAGAACCCAGGGGATCAAGGGATTGGAAGTCAGAGTGAGGACAAAGGATAGCGTTTGGGGTTCCAAGGCAAAGGAGACATGGAATGACAACAGACTGTGATCAGATAAGGGAGATACGGAGTTCATCCGCATGAAATTACATCTTTAAAAAGGGATCTTGATAAAATGACCTCTCCAGAAGAGTACTTTCTGATGGGAACTATGGAAATAATAAGGAACTTTTGAAGGTGCCTGCATGCTTGACCTAGAGAAAAGGAAATAAAAGGGAGAGATGATTTTTAAGTTCCAATGCATTATATATATATACCTTGTTCTGCATTGACAATCTTTCAGGCATTGGAACTTAAAAAAAATATATATATACATACACATACATACAAATATATAGGTATATGTACCTATATATATGTATACATATATCTTGTTCTACATTGACAATCTTTCAGACATATATATGTATATAAATATATATTTATATATACACACATATATATATATTTTTTTTCTAGATTGGTTCAAATGGTTAGAGTTATAATTGTGTGGGAAGTGAAAATGATTTCAGCTTTTAACAATTGGAGTTGTTCAGCATTGTAACAGGCTCACTTAATTGGCAAGTCCCTCCTGCTGGAGGCATTCAAGTATTGGCAAGATGAACTGCTTTTAGGAGGTCATCTAGATACCTTATAGTGAAGATTTCTGCTTTTAGCAGGTCATCAATATTCCCTTAAGATTCTATGGTTCCTTTGTATATTTGAATATTTATTAAGGTCTCAGTTTATAGATGACTTATATATAGCAAAATTTATGAGAAGCTTTAATTGTATTTGCCAACATACAGGACAACTTGCTCAGATTTTATTTAAAATCTGTTGTTTGAAATTAATTTTTTTTGCCTTTTTTTTGAGGGCAATTGGGGTTAAGTGACTTGCCCAAAGTCACACGGCTAGTAAGTATGTCAAGTGTCTGAGTCCGGATTTGAACTCAGGTCTTCCTGACTCCAGGGATTGTGTTCTATTCACTGTGCCACCTAGTCACCCTGATTGAAATTATTTATAAATTCAACTCAGAAAGATACATTTTTGCACTTCAAAACATTAAAGGCAAACAGTATAGTTTTCCTAGGAGTGGGATTAAAATACATTCCAATTAGTCAAGGGCAGAGCACATGTTCTCAATACTTGCTGGTATCTTACCTGTATAATTTGCTAGTATTTCCTGGGAGTAATTTGGGGAATAACTAGAACAACTTAATTAACAAATTCTAGAAAAATAGAATATAGTCAAACCGTGGGGAAAGAGGTGTCCAATCCCTCTCTTAAATTTAAGGGTTAGAAGGGTTGCTCATTCATCCTATATGTAGGATGATACCTGATTTCGCAATAATAGAGCAAGAGCTGGGGAAAAGGGATTTGTATTTTTTGAAAAGATACATCATGTTCAACCCTCTCTCCTCTGTGTATGATTAATGAGAGGGTCTCAGCCTCAGTATTCTATGTCTATGTCTAACATAGAGATAATTAAGTTGCTATCTAGCAGGGCAAGCAATCCTGGGAGGAAGAACCTCTTTTCTGGGAACTTAGTAAAAAAGCTGAGATATCACAAAAAGAGCATGGCTAGAGTGATTATTGACTAGGACAGGGGAGGAGTTTTAAGCCCTTCCATAAATACCAAGCAGTGTCTGTGAACAACTCTGAGTGCTAAAAAACAAGCTTGAGATTTTGCTAGCCTGAGTATCCACGATAGGCCATGGGTATAGAGCAAGGAGGTAGGACTAGGCCCGATACCAGTGACAAGGACAATGCACACTCCAATGAGGCAAACATGGGTAGCGGGAGTCAGAGCAGATAAGGAGTTAGCAACAGATTAAATAGAGAACTAACATCAAGTCTGGAGAAAAGGGACAAAAAGGTTTGTCAAGAGACTAGGGAAGAGGTACAGGGCATCATTAGCAAGAATGACCTTGGTAGTGATATGAAGGCCTTCCATTTGAGTTATGGATTCCATGTATACTTCCCAACTAAATCCAGTAACAGTTTCAGAGTGTTGAAAGGAATGAGGTTGAAAATGGTGGTAAGGAGAGATACTTTACTGTGGCAGGAGACAGACAATTTAGAATACCAGAAAATGAATTTGGTGGTAGCAGGAAATAAGTACCTTTCTTTTTACCCCACCCACCCATATTACCTTGTATGCATCTTGTAATTTGTACATATTTTCTTTCTGCTTACATGAGTGTATTCTGTTTCCCCTGACAAAATATTAACTCCTTGAGGGCAGACACTGTTTTGTTTTTGTATCCCCAGTGTCTAGCACAGGGCACAGTCTACAGCAGATGTATAATTAAGATGTATCGGGAGCCAAGATGGCAGAGTAGAAGCACGACCTTCCTGGGGCTCCGGCTTCCACCCTCCCCAATCCATGTAAAAAGGGGACTCTAAACAAACTTTGGAGCTGCAGAACCCACAAAATGACACAGAGAAGCTAACCTCCCGCTGAGGACAGCCCGGCAGGCCGGCAGGAATCGGCCAGCGCAGCGCTCTGGGAGCCGAGCCCAGCACCACGCTGAGGCTTTAGCCCCAGGGCGGGTCTGACCAGCCACCAGCCAGAGGGACTCAAGATCAGCAGCAGCTGTGGCCATTTCCAGATTTATCAATACATAGATGCAAAGGACAAGGTGAGAGGCCAGTGCAGTCTGGACTTTGGGACCCAGGAAGTGGGAGTGCGTGGCTTTTACCCCCAGGGTGAGAAACCGCTGAGACGCCAGCACAGCCTGCCAGCGCCATGTGGTGGCTTCAGCTCCTGGCCTGCAGAGTGTAGGGGGACCAAGCACCAGTCTGAGGGGTCATCGCTCTTGCTTTAGCCTGCTTGTATCTGGACTGCAGTCTAGGGTGGAGGTCCCGGGGTGTGTGTCCAGCTTGCCAGAGCGTGTGGAGACCTCAGAGAGGGCACCCATCTAATACCTCCGGCAGCTGAGAAAACCCCAGCATTTGGGACGAAAACTCCCCTGTCTGGTGACAGAGTCCTACTGTGGCAAAAAGCCCAAAAGTCAAATCATTGAGTGGCAAAATGATCAGGCAAAGGAAACAAAGCAGACAGAAGATTCCAACATTACACTCCTATTTTGGGGATAAGAAGGAGCAAGGCATGGAACAGGAGGAAAACAGTGAAGTCAGAACTCCTGCACCAAAAGCTTCAAAGGAAAATACAAGCTGGTTACAGGCCATAGAGGACCTTAAGAAGCAGATAAGAGAAGTGGAGGAAAAATTGGGAAGAGAAATGAGAACAATGCAAGAAAATTATGAAATGAGAGTCAAGAGCCTGACTGAAGAAAATAATACCTTAAAAAACAGACTGACTCAAATGGCAAAGGAGGCTCAAAAAGGCAATGAGGAGAAGAATACCTTAAAAAGTCGAATTTGTCAGATGGAAAAAGAATCTCAAAAGCTCACTGAGGAGAATCAGTGCTTCAGAATTAGATTGGAGCAAATGGAAGCTAATGACTTTATGAGAAATCAAGATGCAGTCAAACAGATCCAAACAAATAAAAGAATAGAAGGCAATGTGAAATACCTCATGGGAAAAACCACTGACCTGGAAAATAGATCCAGGAGAGATAATTTAAAAATTATTGGACTGCCTGAGAGCCATGACCAAAGTAAGAGCCTGGAAAGCATCCTCCAGGAAGTCCTCAAAGAAAACTGCCTTGATGTTTTAGAACGAGAGGGCAAAATAGAGATTGAAAGAATCCACCGATCACCTCCTGAAAAATATCCCAAAAAGAAAACTCCTAGGAATATTATAGCCAGGTTCTGGAATTCCCAGATTAAGGAGAGAATACTACAAGCAGCCAGGAAGAAACAATTTGAATATTGTGGAAATACAATCAGGATAACCCAGGATCTGGCAGCCTCTACACTGAGGGATCGAAGGGCCTGGAATGTGATATTCCAGAGGTCAAGGGAGCTGGGATTAAAACCAAGAGTCACCTACCCAGCAAAACTGAGTATCATGTTTCAGGGGAAAATATGGTCATTCATTGGAATAGAGGACTTTCAAGCATTCTTGCTGAAAAAACCAGAGTTGAATAGAAAATTTGACATTCAGATACAAGAAGCAAGAGAAGCATGAGAAGGTAAACAGGCAAAAGAAATCATAAGGAACTTATCAAAGTTGAACTATTTTTTTGTTTGAAGTAATCGGGGTTGAGTAGCTTGTTCGGGGTTGCATGGCCAGTTGTTGTTTCTGGGTGTGGTGCTGGGTCTCTGGGCCCGGATTTGATCCGGGTCGTCCCGGCACTAGAGCCGGTGCTCTTGCTCGCTGAGCCACCTGGCCAAAGTTGAACTATTAACATTCCTACATGGAAAAACAATAATTGTAACCTATGAAACTTTTCTCAGTAGTTGAAGGGATTGTATGCGGGCATATGAATACATATGTGAGTGTGTATATATACGTTTACAGGTATACATAGATAGAGGGCACGGGACCAATTTAACAGGAAGGGATGATACTTAAAAGGTGAAATTAAGAGGTGAGAGGAATATAATGGGAGGAGATGGGGAGAGACAGAGTGGGACAAACTATCTCATACAGAAGAGGCAAGGGAAAATGGTTACAATGGAGGGGAAGAATAGGAAGGCAAAAGGGAATAGGTCAACCTTATTCCTATTGAATCTGGCTTGAGAAGGGAGGGAAATACACACTAAATAGGGGATCTCACCCTCCAGGAGAATAGGGGGGGAAGGGGATGTGAGGGGGGATGATGGAAGGGAGGGCAGGCTGGGGGGGAGGGAAGTTGGAAGCACCCACTTTTGAAAAGGGACAGGATCAAAGTAGAGAATAGAACAAGTGGGAGGTGGGATAGGAGGGAAGGAAAAATAGTCAGTCTTTTACAATACATCTACTATGCTATTGTTTTGCATTAGCCACACATGTACAACCTACACTGAACTGCTTGTCCCCCCAGTGGGGGTGAGTGTCGGGGGGGGGAAGGGAATGAATCTGGAACTGAAAGTTTTAAAATCAAATATTCAAATATATGTGTGTGTGTATATATGTATATATATATATGTATGTATATATATAGTATTATTAATACCATCTTACATGTAATTAAGAAAAAAGATATACGGGCACTGAGGCATAGAGATCCAGTGGAAAAGTTGAAACGGGTATGGGAGAAAATATGGGAGAGAGCAGATTGGAGGTGGGGATATCCTGTGGGACTGCTGTTTTGGGGGGATGGGTGGGGGAAAAACGGGGAGAAAATTTGTAACTCAAAATCTGGCGGAAACGAATGATGTAAAGCAGCAGTTAATAAAGCATTTAAATTAAAAAAAAACAGCAAAAAAAAAAGATGTATCCATTGACTGATTGTAGAAAGGATGGACCAGTGATTGTGTGCAATTTTATCCTCAGATCTTCACACAGCACCTGTTCCACAGCAAGTTCCATAATAAATATTTGTTGACTGACTGCATGCAATAAATATTTGTTGGATGAATGAATGGGCAGTATAATGGCAGTATAGTACCATGGAAGATGTCCTGGACTGGCAGTCTGCAGACCTAGGTTTTAGTTTCTACTCATGTATTAGTCAATTGTATGATTGTATGCAAGTCATTTAACCTGTTTAAATAAGTATATTTCTCTGTAAGATTAGAAATGAAAGGTTGGAGTAGAAATTCTCTGAGGCCTCTTGCTATGACTAACCCTAGCAGCAACACTAAATAGAATCTTGGGCTACAGGATGAATGAATGCCATGCAGTGAACTCCCTGAAGCAACTCCAGCAGCTTATGGCTGGGCACTGAATCATGAACCCCTGTGTGAACCCAAATGAGAAACTTTGAAAGATACTTATGGTAGAACATTGCAAATCTTCAGACTACCGTGCTTTTCCTCCTTGCAGTACACACTGAGAAGGTATCCTTTCTTCCCCTGGAGCTTCTTCTTTGATGGGCAGGAGAAAGCCTCAAAACACACTCTTTGGCAATGACCTTATTAGTCTAGTGTGAGGCAAGTTTTCAGGGGCCACCAATCTCCCTCACAAACTGACCAACTCTCTTTCCCCCCCATACCTTCTGGTCACCCTCTAGATACAGACTAGTGGGACTACCTCTAGCTGTCCTTGAGTCCCCAAAAACACAAGGACCCAAGACATCTCTTTTACTCATGCCAGTGCTAAAACTTACAACATCCTATTTTCACTAAATATCTTTACTAACTAGGTTCTGAGCTCTCCAGCACTGTCAATGCCCTCTAAGACTGGTGCCTTGGGACAAAACCATGGTAGTACATTTCTAGTTATGGTTTTGTATAGAATAAGCCACTTCCCACTACCAACTTGTGGTGTAAACCTAGAGAGAGCCTAGCAAACCCACAAATAGAGGCAGAGGATAAAAAGCCTCTTCAGGGGTGGGACCTGCAACCTCAAGGTCACACGTGGCCCTCTAGTTCCTCAAGTGTGACCCTTTAACTGAATCTAAACTTCACAACAAATTCCCTTAATACAAAGATTTGTTCTTTAGAACTTGGACTCAGTCAAAAGGCCACACCCGAGGACCTAGAAGGCCACATGTGGCCTCAAGGCCACAGGTTCCCCACCCCTGACCTAGAGTAGTGCCAGATCTCCCCAGCATACAACATATGAAAAGGTCCTCACTGGGGAATCACTATTTCCCTTCCAAAAAGCCGTTTTCAATAATCTAAAGAAAGGGGCATCGGGTGGAAAAGGAGTAATCAGATTCCTAGTGTCAGAGATTTTTCCTTACACCAATTAAAACTGACCTAGTCTAAGGTGTGATAGGTATGGGTGGCTAATGGGTGATGTTGGTTCAGGTGTGTCACATGCTTCTTTCCACCTGTCACATACCTGCTTGTTGTCTCTCAGCCTTGAAGCTATGATGACACAGGGTTGTGTCAATACTTTCTGCCTCATTTGCCTCCTTGAGATTCAGCAATCCAACTTGTAATCACTGATTTCTAAGAAAATTTGTATTTGTTGACAGAGACTTCTATTACAGCTGGATCACTGTGCTTACAAGTGGGGGAGCAAGTGGCAACCTATTGGAATGAGTGAGGGAGGAATTTCCTTAAGTTTCTTTATTGGAGCTTGAGCCCCCCAGGAACAAAGCCTCTGCCAGTTGAATTCGGGGGTGGGAAACTATGGTCTCAAGGCCAAATGTGGTTCTCTAGGTCCTCAAGTATGGCCCTTTGACTGAATCTGAACTTCTAAGAACAGACCCTTATTGTCTAAATCAAGAATGACATGTCTGTCAATTAAAAGGCATGTTTCTGTTTTATTCCTGACCGAAGGAAGGTCGTTCCTGGAATCCCATTTATAGCAGCTATTACAATGGAAAGAGCATTAGATTTGGAGTCAGAGGAACAGGGTTCAAATTCCAACTCTTTCATTTATACCTATGTGTCCTTGGGTAAATCACTTGTTATCGAATGAAATAATATGTGTAAAGTGCTCTGTGAACCTTAAAGTATTATATTGAGACTACTACTATTGATAATAATTATATTATTTGTAACAAATATTTTGTGAATGTATTACTAATATCAATATATTAATATATTACATCAAAGTTAATACACTAATATTAAAGTACTATATAGACTATTATTGCTAACAATCATTAATTAGAATTAATGTTTCATTAGCATATTACCAACATAAATACATTAATATATTACATTAGTGTTAATACATTCATATTACTATAAATAATATTAATCATTATTGCTAACAACAACACTCAGTTTTCTAAACTGTAGAAGCAGGGACTGTACCAGACAACCTCTAAGGTTGCTTTCCCATCTATGATGCTCCCAGCTGTGACCCAGGTTAATAAATACTGGAGATGTTAACAAATAGAAATAGATAGAAAAGCTAGGAGATTATGAAGAAGGAAGTATATTGGTAACTCTTGTCATACGATCCAGAACATTTCTTTCTCAGCTTTTCTTGAGATTCTAGTGGTGAGTGAGGCACAGAATTTGAATAACTATTTGAGTCTGTCTGTAAGAGGTGGACTCTTACCCCTCACCCCATAGAAAATAGCTTGAGAATTTGGCTCAGGTCATAAACAAGTAGCATAGAAGGCTAAAAGCCAATGGGGGTTGCTGGCTACAAGTCAGTATGAATCAGCACTTTGGAAAGCCTGGGAACTGGGAATAGGTTGCAAACAAAACACAACAAAAAATGCTCCTATGTTAGTGGATTTAGTATTATAATGTTAGTAAGTCTTGTGAATTCCTGAAATTTTACATGCCTGAGGTTGTCTCTTTGAAGAGAATTTTGCAAAATGCTTTTGGGAATGAACTCTCAGAGGGGCTTAAGAAGTAGACTATCAGTCAAGTATTTCATATTCTTAAAGGTGTAGCTTATTTGAGCAACCTCCAAAAGAAGGGGAAAAAACCCCAGGATATTTGTAGGATAGTTGAATGAATCTTTGAATATTCTATAGAAAATGGAATGATTTTTAACATTTTTTATCATCGTCTTCTATGCCTGCATTTGTACTGGGGTTCTCGATTATGTTAACTTGGTTTCGATCTTGTCAAATTCTTCATTTCCTCTACTTTTTTATCTTCTGCAACTTGTATTGGTGGTGAACTGCCATCTCTTCATGGTGATCTCTTTTCCTGTGGTCACTATTAACACTGCAAAGCAAGATGATCAAGTTTCCCAGGAAAAAAAGATCTGTCTTGTTAACTTTAGGAGCATGAGGAAATAAATTATGCTAAATCATCTCTTTTCCTCTCTCAACAAAAACATGTGAAGACTTTCTTTGATCATTGCTGCTTCTTTACATCAGCAAAATGTCAGTCAATCAGTGCCTCCATTATTGTATCAATTACTTGATCATTTGACAAGGATCATTCATGTAGATAAACTCAAATTTTCAAAGCTCTTAAAAACTGCGTGAATTTCTACTTTTGGTTCCTTTTCTAACACGCTGCTACCATCACTTTAGAACCAGAAGATCATCATAGTAGTGTGGGGGGCAATTAAAAGACAAACATTTATTTCATGGGTTGATGTGATCAAAAAGGTAGTATCTAAAAGCCTACATGCTGGTGATGCACCTCTTCTCCTTGTTATCAGCACACTCAGGAATCACTCTGGTCTAGCCAGTCTACAATTCAGAAGGGTAGGGATGCTAAATGGAACTATGAAAGAGTGGATAATTCCACAGAATATTATTACATCAGTAGATGATCACACATTTTGGAGGAGCAAAGATACTACTTAAATGATTGAATTTCATCATTGTTACTCAAGTCCTCCAAAAATGTCTACTAGGTGTTCAGATTGGGGCTGGTAGATTACATTTTTTAAGTTTTCAAAGAAAAAGACTAAGACATTTAGGTAAGGAAGCACAAATGAGATAAAAACAATTTGTCAGGGATGGTTAATAAGTAGAACTGTTACTTGAGAGACAGAGTGAGAGGGAATCAAAGGTTGGCTCCCCGATGCACGTAGCTGGGGAGTTCCAGTTGTAATGTATATTTTCCTATATTTGTGAACAACATGCCAAGATTTGCTCTGAATGCTTGGATAAAGGATAAGATCAGCAGGGCTGGTTTAATATTTGCTTTGCTGGAATTCTAAATGTGGCACATCAGAAGTCCTGATGAGACCTCTGATACTCAGTCCTACTTCTAAATTATTTTGCTAATAAATTACAGCTGGATCATCCTGGCCTTATTCCCAGACTCCTTCAGGCCCACTTGTTCTTTAGGTCATCATAAAGATAAGAGGATAAGAACAGGAAAATATTCCTCAAAGTTGGAAACTTCTGAATAAGATCTTTAAAGACTAGCATAAGAATTGTCAGGAGAGGTTCTGGAAAGAACTCAGAACTTGAATCCAGGAGGCTAGGGTTCTGATCTGGGTTCTAAACACAGGTGTGCATAGAGCATGGGGCAGGTATGCTTTTGGGTTGTTTTTTGATGCACCATTGGCCCTTTTCCTGGATGCACTCTTGGTCGATGCTTTATACATGAGTATGTTTGCGTGACTACAGAAGAGGGCCTTTACTTTCCATATTCTAGTGCTGATAATACTTATGCTACTTAATTAGCAGAGTTGTTATGAGGCAATCAGTTAACACAATCTTAAAACACTATATAAACAGGAGTTATTCATATCATGCTGATTGCTATTTTGCAACATTTTCATGCCTGGGAATTTAAATTGCTTTGTATCCTATTTACAAAGGACATTTGAGAATTGGTAAGAATCGCGACTGAGTCAGGGGGCCTGTGTTTGAATGTCATCTTTGCCTCTGCCTACCTATGTGATCTCTTTTTGGGCCATAGCTCCCTCATCTATAAAGGCAAGTACTATACTAGATGCTTCCTAGCATCTCTTCAAACATTTGTTGCTGTTGTCCAGTTGTTCCAGTCATTTCTGACTCTCCATGACCCATTTGGGATTTTCTTGTATATGCTCGAGTGGCTTGCCATTTCCTTCTCCGACTCATTTTTACAGATTAGAGCACTGGGGCAAACAGAGTTAATTGACTTGCCCAGGGTTGTATAGCTAGTGTGTGAGGCCAGATTTGAACTCATGAAGACGAGTCTTCTGACTTCAGGCCAGGTGCTCTATCCAGTGCACCACCTAGATGCCTCAATATGGTACTGTAGAAATAGCACTGGTTCTAGAGTGAGGGGAGCAGAGTTCAAGTCTTGTTTCTGATACACATGTAATTTGAACTATTACATTGGCTCTCTAAGACTCCTTCTTCATCAGTCCTTCTTCAAAATGAAGGGGTTGAACTGGATGCCTTTTGGGTTAGCTCCCATAGATCTCTAGATGTCTTATCCCATGATCTATGAGGTCTGTGTCAAATTTCCATGTCTCATGCTATGCCCTGTTTAGAGAAATTGAAGGCAATGTGGCATGTTGTGAAAAATAAAGATCTCTCCCACTGAGTTCCTCAGTCATGACAGCAAACTTTCTCTGCAAATTTTCCTTTCATTATGTGTTGGCATATGGACCCAGTAACCACTTCTGGATTTCTGGGACAGTCTGAAGGAACAAAGTGGAAATGTTGTGCAAGAATGGAGCCTCTGGAGCTTGCTAACTTCTCCAGGGAAGTGACCTACTTCTTAATTTTATCTTCTGTGCTTAGAAAACAAGAAATATAGAGAACTCTTCTACACTTCCAGTTGCTAGGTCTTTTCCCCTCCTTCATCTGACCATCTTCTAGGACTCTGGCAGCAACTTCCCATTTAAGACATTATCTTTTCTGAACAAGTAGTAGTAGTCACTGGGGTTGGGGGCCAAAGGTCAAAGTTTGAATCTCAGCTCTTTAACATACCCATGAGTAACTCATTCAGCCTCACGGTGTTTTTACTTCCTCATCCTAAAAATGGAGTTTCACTTCTTGTTTTCCAAGGGTTATTGTGAAAAAAGCACCAAGGCTTACATATACACATATAACACATATGTGTGTATTATATATGTATAAATAGTGTAATATTTTATTTTTCCCTCAATTACATGTTTAAACAATTTTAATATGTTTTTTTTTAAAGTTTTGAGTTCTGAATTCTATTCTTCCCTCCCTCCCTTCTCCCCTTCCTGAGATGGTGAGTAATACTTTTGTGTGTGGATGAATATACACAAATGTTATAGATTGTCTATCCAGCTGCATATTATATATTATGAAAAAATAGATATTTTTGCCTATTCCATTTGAATCCACCTACTAAGATACAGTAGATAAGAGTGCTGGGTCTAAAATCAAGAAGACCTGAGTTCAAATCCAGGCTCAGACTCTTACCAGCTATGTGACCCTGGGCAAGCCACTTGATCCTGTTTGCCTCGGCTCCTCATCTGTAAAATGAGCTGGAGAAGGAAATGGAAAAACCAATTCAGTATCTCTGCCTGGAAAATGCCAAAAGGGATCACGAAGAGTTGGACACAACTGAAAATGACATCGTGTCATTAACTATCCTTTATGGCACTTAGCTTTGTCATTTTTGCCATCTCACTCTCCCTCATCTCACACAGAGACTCCGTTTCCAAATCTTGTTGTTTCTATTACCACCACATCTCTGCCGTCTGAGTTCTTCTCATGATTCCCATGGTCACCATCTTAGTTCAAACTCTCATTACCTCTTGCCTTGTTTACTGCCATCACTTCCTAGATGGTCTCCCTGATTCCAGTCTCCCTGTTCTAATACATCTTCCACCTCTAGCTGCTACATGATATCCAGCAGAGACCCATGTTTGGCATTTAAAGCTCTTTGTAACTTGATTCTGATATACCTTTCCAATCTTATAATATACTTCATTGATCCTCTTCACATACTTTTCAGCTAACCAGCCTACTTGTTCTTCACACACAGTGTTCCATTTCCCTTCCTCTCTGCTCCTCTTCCCTTCTCACTCTGAATTATTAGATTATAAACCCCCTGAGGACAGAAGCCTTTTGACTTTTTTTATCCCCAGTACTTAGCACAATGTCTGACACACAGTAGGTGATTAATAAATGTTTATTGCTTGACTCTCCAGACATTCTGTACCATTCCCCATGCCCTTCTTCACCCTAGAAGCTCAATCCACTCCTGGACTTCACTCACTGGAAGTACCTTTCACTCCCATGGCCTATCTCTCAAATTGTCTGTTTTTTTCCAGAACCTCTATCCTAAGGGGAAGATGGCTTAGTTGACCATGTCTTCATGTCATCATCCTTCTCTAGGCTGTACTCTGACTCTCCTGCGCTCTCTACAATCCCCCTCCACCCTCCATGCTCATGAACTTTATCTCCCAGCCAATTTATCTCCCTTTTAAATATTGTCTTCCTCTATTAGGATGTAAGCTTCTTGGGGTCAGGTGCTTGGCATACATTGTTAAATAAATATTTCTTGACTTGATCTGAGTAACTACCATGAGAAAAGCACTGAGTCTAATCTAGAGTCATAAATGAAGAAGTGAATTAAACCTCAGAAGTATTTAGAAATGTGACATTGTACTATTCTTTGGATCCTTTCTAATTTACTCTCTTGTTTTTATTCCTTTGAAAAGCTTTTTTTTCTTTCTGGCTATATTGAATTTTATTCTTGTTACTATGATGAATATGTGGGGGTTGAACATTACATGTGGTCTGGAAGAGGGATGCTCACTTTAATGTTGTCTGAACACAATAATGATGGCCTTGGTATATGAGAAAGTACTATTAGAGCTGAAAGGAGCCTTGGAGTTCATCTAGTTTTCTAGTTCAAACCTTTACTTTTCTTTTTTTTTTTTAAAGCAATCGGGGTTAAGTAACTTGCTCAAGGTTACATGGCCAATTATTTCTGGGTGTGGTGCTGAGTATCTGAGCCCGGATTTGATCCAGGTCATCCCGACACTGGAGCCAGTGCTCTTACTCACTGAGCCACCTGGCCGCCCCTAAAACCTTTACTTTTCTAAATGAGGGAACTGAGATCAAAAGAGTTTAAATAAATCACTTAGTATTTTTATAAAGCAATGAAATGTCAGAGTAGGGACATGTACTTGAATTTGCTCCCAGCAAGGTGTTCTTACCTGTATTTCACATACAATCAGAGACTAGTAGATTTAGGGTTGAAAGGGACCTTAGGGGTCATTGAGATCAGTTGCATTTCATGTATGAGGGAACTGAGGCTCAGAGAAGTTAATTACTTGCCCAGAGTCACATACGTAGCCTGAGTCATCATTCAAACCCATGTCTTTCTGACTCCAGGTCCAGCACTCTATGACATGGCTTCTTTATTTAGTACACACTTTTAGGTGGTGGTGTGAGTTAATGATTATAGTCTTTCTTTATTTGGAATCTTTTTTTGCCTTTTTTTTTTTTTTGGAGAGCAGTTGGGGTTAAGTGACTTGCCCAAGGTTACATGGCTGGTAAGTGTGTCAAGTGTCTGAGTCTGGATTTGAACTCAGGTCCTTCTGACTTCAGGGCCAGTGCTCTATTCACTGCACCACCTAGCCACCCCCTTTATTTGGAATCTTTAAAAAAGATTTTAAGGTGATGATAAAAATAATGTGCTTATTTAGCCTCTTATATTTATTTTTTCTCATGCATCTATTTCATTTGTTAGAAAACAGAAGAATATCAATTTTGGAATATTTATACCTAAACAAAGAGGAAGGCAAAATAATTTAATTATCTTCTCCATTTGCAGAACTAGAGGAAACAGAAGCTTTTAAGTAACCTCTGAAAATGAAAAATTTTCAATGTAAAACTGCTTTTATCTGTTTATATGACAGTTATTTCCTATGTTTTTCCAGGTGGTATGAATCTCTTTTTTTTTTTCTTTCATGGAAATAGACCTTATGCAGTATGGAGGATGTTCCATTAAAAGCAAATTTAATTTACCATAGCTCAGTGTTTGCTATGGTTATGCATTAATGTGACAAACCTGGAGACTTAGGGGGAAGTGAGGAATTACACTCATGTTAGGGATGCTTTACAAATGTGTTCATTTAAAGGGAATGGAGCTGGTTCTTCTACATTATTCTTTCTATTGGTTTATGTTACTTTTTTAACTTTTAATTTCTTTCTAAATTAAAATAGTATATCAATATCTCATTTTTACATAATCTTTATTTCCAGATATCTTACCTTTCTTTTTTAATACCAAGTTGCCAATTTCACAATCTATTATAAATTATGTAAATATAATGGATATAAGGATAGAAACCTACCCCTATATCCTGTATATAGAATAGGGGTATATTGAGGATTGGGGTATTCCCTAGATACAGGATGTATCTTATATACAGGCTATGGGTGCTTCCTGTACCTGCGATCCCATTGGTATAGGGAACTACCATCTGAGGAAACTCCCACATTAATGTAGGTGACACCTAAAACTTCAAGAGGTTCAGGGAGTTGCCAAGGGTCACAAAGCAGCATATCTATTTCATATTTTAAAATAATTTTCCATTGTAATTATTGGGTAGTTTGTGATGATTTTGACCTGGTATAATTTTGATAACCTCTAAGACCTCTTCGACCTCTAAATCAATGATCCTATAAGACTATTTGTCCTCCAAGGTTTACGTAATTTAGCTAAGATCATGCAATTTTCAGAGTTGGAAGAAATTTTAAACGTAAACTAGTTAATTGTATTTCTGTGCTAATGTGAACAGCATATACGTTGAGCTGTTCTAAAGGAGTATATAGATTTGTAACGACAGTTCCCACTCTTCAATGAAATGATTTCCTAGGAATCCCACCACAAAGCAGAACAAATGAATATTTACTATGTGTCTTAAGAGATGTCATGATTATTACTTTTTGTGGTGGTGCTCATTACTCATCATATTCAGTGCTTTCCAACTTTTTCATTAAAGAAGGTATTAATGATGTTCTTGAAGCTTTTGAATCATCTAAAAGTCTTCATCTGTTTTTATTTCTTGACCCCCAAACATATTTTCCTACATATCAATCAATAAACATTTATTAAATGTATTTAATGAAACTGAAACTGTGAGACACTGGAACAAAACCTCAAGATACTTAACATTCTAACAAGGGAGACAATATGTACTTGCTCAGGTATATAAAAGTCACATACAAAAATATATTAACAACCTTTCAGGGAAAGGCACTAACCAGCTTGGGGTGGGGGTGGGGGAGGGGACCAGGAAAGGCTTCATGGAGAACATAGTACTTGAGCTGAGTTTTGAAGGATCCCAGGAATTCTGAAAGGTGGGGTAGAGGACAGAATTCAGATGGGGTTTGGGACCGGCAGCTAGTACAAAGGCACAGAAGTAAGAACTGGACAAGTATGTATGAATAACAGCAAAAAGGACATGTTTATCTAGGCTACAACATGTGTGGGTGGGGAATACTATATAATAAGACTGGAAAGGTAGAGACCAAGAGGAACTTTATATTTTGTCCTAGAAATAAGAAGGAACAAGGTGATGTGGCCAGATTCATACTTTAGGAAAATCACCTTGGCAGCTCTTTGGATGATGCATTGGAATGGGGAAAGGCTAGAGTCCTGAAGAACAATTAAGAAGTTACTATGGCAGTTGAGGTAAGAGATGATAAAGGACTGAATTAGGGTGGTGACTGTGGGAGGGGAAGATTAGAATAGATTCTAGAGATACTGTGAAGAAACTAAGTTTTGGCAATTGTTTGCATATGTGGGTTAAATGAAAGTAAGGATGATGATGATGATAATGATGATTATGATGATGATGATGATGATGATGATAATGATGATGATAACTGACGTTTATATGCCACTTTAAAATTTTCAAAGTGCATTTATACATATTATTACCTCAATAACCCTGGGAAGTAAGTGCTATTGTTATTCCAATTTGATAGATGAGAAAACTACAGCTGAGAGAGGTTAGATGATTTGCCCAAGGTCACATAGCTAACTAGTGTCTGAGGACAGATTGGAATTTTGATTTTCCTGACCCCAGGTCACTCTATTCATTATTCCATTAGCTGCTATTAGAATGAACATTAGATTACAAACTTGGATAAACAGAAGGATTATCATATCTTCTACAGACATAAGAATATTCAGAAGGGAGGAAATTTTTGTGGAGAATATAAGAAATTCTGTTTGGGGACATGCTGAGTTTGAGATATCTTTGGGACATTCAGTTTAAAACATAGTTATTACCAGCCTCCTCTGGGCCTTCATTATAAGGATTTAGGTACATAACGACATAATTTGGAACATCTTATCCCATTCTTCTTAGAATTCCCTAAATCTTTGTCCTCTGCAAAAGATGTTGTATAATCTATAATATCTTCAGAGTTATCTGTTTTCTTATGCTTACCATAAGCATCACAAAGTCAATTTCCCATGATACTCATCTGTCTTGTTTCCACTGAGAACTTGAAGAAGACTTGTGATTGCATTCTCTGAGGAGAGCCTATAAAATTTTCCACCATTTGGTTGTAATTTCCTTTAAAGTAAGGCTGTCAATGTGGGTGTCATTCAGTTCCTCAACTATGTATCACCCTGCTGGTATTTGGACAAATATCTTGAACTGGTGCAGAAAATTGTGTTTGTGGCCTGTTGGAAATCTGTGTTATTATTAGTCCCTTCTGTCCCATTTTTGGCCACTCCACTACCATACCTGCAGAAGCAGATAAAGGCCATGCAATTATGAGAAATATTTACCTTTTCATCTCTTTTATAGATTGCAAATATTTCAGGGATCAAAAGGTCATCATATGGTGGCTGGTCTTCTGACAACCCACTGTCTCCTTAATGAGCTAAGATCGTCCTCATATTGCAGGTACAGTCTATCGCTAGAACACAGACAAAGCCTTTCCAGCTCTGTTCAGGAGCTCAGACATTATTTCACTTATGTGGCCTTCAAGATACAAGTTTCATTCACCCACAGGCCAAAATGAACCATCAAAATAGGATCTTTTTTGGAGCAAGATTAAATTTAATAGAGGCAAATGCATAGTCCCACAATTACGTCCAAAAATCATCTGCTCAACTGCAGGATGTACAAATGACAGAATTACAGAAAGTGCTAAAAGGACTCTAGAGGCTATTAGTTCATCTAGATATGTGGCTAGAATGTAGTTCATCTGAAAATGGCTGAGCTTTGTAGAGAACCGAAAACTGAGTAGCAATCAAGGTTGTGATATGTAGCCTATAAAGTTATTGTAATCATGAGTTGAATTAATGGGAGGAAATGGTTTATAAATAAGAAAGCCATAGTTCTATGCCAAATCCTGATCAGACCACATCTAGATGTCCCATTTTGAGTATCATATATTAATAAGCTAAATGGGTCCATAGGGTATGCTTGTGTGTATTATTGTGATTCTATAGCTCACAAGACCTCATTGTTGTGTTTTGTTCATTAATATCAGTTGATATCAACTAACCACACTCAATTAGCTTTTAGAAAGGGATTTACTAAGGTAGTACCATAAGAATAGCTTGTAAAAATCAATCAAACAAAAAAAAATTCCCTATAAGTTTGTGCCACACTGTCTTATCAGTACTTACAGAGCTGTAGTCCCAGCTCTGACATTAATTTGCTTCGAGATTTGGGCTAGTTACTTAATCTCCTGGGCAGGTAGGTGACTCAGGTACTATTGTCAGAAAGAGTTCCAATCTGGCCTCAGCCACTAAGTGTGTGACCCTGGGAACATCAAGTAATCCTGTTTCCTTCCGTTTTGTCATCTGTGAAATGAGCTGGTGAAGGAAATAGCAAAACCACTTCAGTATTTTTGCCAAGAAAACCCCAAATAGGATCAGGAGGAGTCAGACACAACTGAAATGACTGAACAATAATGACACCTAAATTCCCTGGCCTAAGTTTTCTCACCTGTAAATTTAGAGAAATTAACTAGATGATCCCAAAGTCTCCTTACATCCCTAATGAGGTTAACCTCTTTGAGTGATCTTCCACCCTTTTCCTGTGCTCAATAAATCATACTGCACAGACATCCAGTTTGCTCTGCTGAAATAAACAACTTGAAAAAAAAAAGCATCCCAGAGATCCCATAAAATGTTTATTAAAATTCCCGTAAAAATGCACTTGATAGTCACTTAAGATGAAGCAATTATGTGATGGGCTTAGCTTGGGGAATTGGCTGATGCTTTGCTGCTGTTGCTGCCACCACTGGCTGTTGCTGACATTTTTGCGTCTAGGATCATTGGGCCTGTGGTTATGATCCCTTGCCAGCGGAAGTTGTGAAAGTTTCTGATCATCCCAGTGGCAATGGAACACTCTCATCTGCCTTGGGATGCCTTGTTCTTGACTCAGGCACAGGAGCTCATGCTCCAACAACAATAATATGTCAGCTCACTTCCTTCCCTTCCTTTTCCTTTCCAATTGTCTGCCTGGTTTGTTGCACAAGAATAGTTACTTTGGGGGAAAAGAAATCTTTTTTCCAACTAATTCTTTTCCAGGTTCTGTGGAGAAGAAGCTATGATGAATGAGAACACATGCCAATTTCTCTTTCCCTTTAGGGAACTGGTTTCAATTCTTCCCCCTACCCACTACACAACTGATAGGGATGGTACATTTCCTTCATTATGCTGACAACTACATTTTTTGAGTCCTGATCTTGTGGGGGGAGAGGGGGAGGAGGTCTTCTGATTGGTCAGGTTAATTTAATATCTCAGGATAACTTAATGTTTACTAAAACCCCCCTCAGTGCCAGTCATTGTGCTAGGGTCTGGGAATACTAGTACAAAGAAAGCAACAATCTTTATTCACAAGTTCTAATGGGGAAAATAAATGCATATAAAATATTTATATAGCATCAATATGTAACAAATAAGTAAAAAGATATTTTAGGAGGGAGAGATATGAGGTAGTTTGGGAGGGTACAAGAAGTTGGAGGAGGCAGATCAGGAAATATTTCCTATAGAAGGTAGTACCTGAGCTGAGTCCTGAAGGAGATAAAGAACTCTATGAGAAGGAAGAAGAGAGTGGCAGGAGGGAGTGCTTTACACTTGGTAAAGCCTTTCCCTCATGGCAAAACTGTGAGGTAGGTCGTTTTTACGGATCACCGAAAGGAAGGGAGGAAAGAGAATTTTATTATTATGAGATGATCACAGAATATCTATTTCTAGGGAAACATACAGGTACCGTTATATGAAAGAAGACAAACGTGCAGCCCAGTGTTCTTCACTGGCAGCAACTTGGCAAAGGGTTTGTTTTTTGACTCTGCCACTAGCTAACTGTGCGACCTTAGGCAAGTCATTCAACATACATGAATCTTTGTTTTTTAATCAAATGAAAATATTGGCTTATATGATCCCAAAGGCAAATTCTGGTTCTGAATTCTAATACATCTAACCATAAATGTAGGCTGGTTATCTAGTAGGATGGAGGCATAACCAATGCATAGCCCACATGCTGGTGGTGGCAGGAAAATTTGAGGAAGGCCCCAGCACATGAGAATGACCTTTCACTGTGAACTCAGTAAAGGACATGGAAAAGAGTCATATAGTATAAGTATTAATGTATTCATTGTTATATGTATCATCAGAGAAAAAACCTACATTAGTGAGACCACAGCTGCATTGCAGGATTTGAATATTTGAGCATATCTAAAGATGAATACTCCCAAATCACTCAGCTTCTAGAAGCTGTCAGGTGACCTAGCAATTTAGGAGAGTGTAATGCTCCTAGTCAAAAGGATTCACCTTATTTTCCTTTTACACTCTACCCTAGGGTGCCAGTAATGCGGTAGCCTCTTAGCTTATGTTTCTCTACCATGGGAATAATAGTTGTCTTATTATAGCTGTTATAACCAAAAGAAAGGCTCTTCCCTTAGCCCTTGATGCATGCTTTCTGTTGGAGAAATTCTATGATAGGATTGTAGATTTAGAGCTAGAAGAGGAGTTGGAGGTAATCAGTCCAACTCACTTCATTTTGCAGATGAAGAAACTGAGGACAGTGAAGGAGTGAATTGCTCAGGATCTTATAGTCAGTAAGGGTTTGAGGTCAGATCTGACCCAAGCTGGTCCTGACTTCAAGTCTAGGGATCCATCCAATGCATCAGAACTGCTTAGATTTGTTGGTGGAAAAAAGCAATCATTTTCCCACCCATTTTGCCAATGAGTGGAGTATATGTACATGTACATATATATATGTATGTATACGTGTACATATATGCATGGACATATATGTAATAGATTTATATACATTTATGTATTTTGTGTTATCTAAAGGAAAGAAAGGTCAAGTCTATATCAAGGACATTGAAATAATAGTAGATACAGATTTCTAAGCCATTTCAATTTGAAATAGATATTTTCCTATGAATGTAATAGGATATTATAATAATTATATTAAAATTAAACATGTAATATTATCGATGACGTGGGTTTTAGGTAGCATAAAAATTACATATAAATATATTTTATATAAAACATAGTAATTCTATATGTTTTATGACATATGATTTATACTTTTGCCAATAAATGAATAAGTTATATTATATTTTATATTCAAAATGTATTATATAATATCCTGTATCACATGGGATAAAGGATACATAATATATATCCTAGTCAACTCATTGGAAAATATATTTCTCTCTCTCTCTCTATTTTTTTTTTTGCTTTTTTTTTTTTGGAGGGGGTAGGCAGGGCAATTAAGTGACTTCCCAAGGTCACACAGCTAGTCTGAGGCCGGATTTGAACTCAGGTCCTCTCGACTCCAGGGCTGGTGTTCTATTCACTGCACCACCTAGCTGCCCCTACAGTATACTTTTAATATATATTTAAATGCAATCATATCTATATATTTATTTTATTACTTAGATATTATTCTCTTTAACCCAGTGTTCTGGTCTGCTGTGATGTTTTTGGATTCTGACAGTCATCCAACATGTTAGCTAATACATTTTTTTCTCTTTCTGCTCTAAATTGATTTTCTTTTTATTTTAGGGGAGTTCTAAGGGAAATTATTTGACTTCACCCTTTAAATGAGATTTCCCATGAAATACCCTATGCCTACTTTCCCTTTTTTTTCCCCCTTTGGTCCTTAAAAGTTCAAGATTTCCAATAGAAATTCATTAGTGAAGCATGGGAAAAGACCTCTCACTCAACAAGGTTTATGGTACAGGTCAAATATAGCAGGAAAATGCTTCAATTGGCTCACAACTTGTTGTTAAGTAACTGGACTAAGAATTCAAGGGATTTCTCATATGTATGGGTAGCATAAAATGAAAGATAAAAATGAAATTTGTTAGACTAGATTTTAAGTTGTTTGCAGTTGGCCTTGGAAGCAGAAAAGGACAACTCATTTCTTTTATGAAGAGAAGAGAGATTTGCTTATCTGTATGGGCTTCTGCAGTGAGAAAAAATTGCTCTTTATCTGTGTTTGGCCTCAGGAATGCAGGTCAAGGTGGAGGGAGGTGGAGAGCTGTTCATGACTGCTCATTATGTCTGAAATAGAATCCCTCATTTTAAGACAAAAAATGTCAGCATCTTTCTCTATTTCCTCATATTGATTATGTTTTTTTCTTTTTACTTTATTGATGAGCTATCTATTGAGCTTAGAAGTAACTCAGAATTTTCTAAAGTTTCTAATTTTATGGTTTTGGTTTGTAATCAAAATAGCTTTGATTTTAAAATCAGTCTTCTGCCACTCATCCTTCTAAACATCCCACATAATATCTCAAAAGTTTTTTCTTAAAAAAAAATTAGCTATGACTAAAAGCAAGCTTAAAATAATTTTTAAAAAGCATTTTAATTTATTATTTGGCAAAGATATTGCCATGGAAAGTCTATATCTACAAATAATAATATGTGATTTACTATCTCATACAAATTATAAAGCAATCTATGAAGACATCTGCCTATAGGAGACAGAGCTCTGTGACCTGTCCATTAGAAAGATCTTAAATTAAAACATAAGAAGGGAAGAAGACAAGGACTGTATGTGTGTTGGTTGTATGAGTCCAGAATAATGTAAACACTGGTCAATTGTGTGTGTGGAGAAGCACACTTGTTTTTCCTTGGGGTACAACCATTTTTTAAAATATTGACTCTAATTTCTCCTGTCTTCCAACCAAGAAATAAAATCCCTGAAATGTAGAACAATCAGATATATTTATTCACCCAAGGCAAAAACCATACTGAATCAGATTATTGAGTCATGGTGTAGGCCCTAAGGACAAGATTGAGAATCAGGAAGAATGGGGTTCAAATCTTGTCCCTAATATATACCATCTGAAAGACCATGGGCAAGTAATTTAACCTTCAATGAAATAGGTAGCTCCTTAAGACTACAAATAGAAAATAGGTTGCCAATCTCCTTAGATGGCAAGAGTTTCTAAGAAGAGACTAACCTAAACTAGTAGAAATTACAGGTCCAGATAAGACATACAGTTGGACAAGTTAGGCCCCAACCCTTTCTATCCTTAAAAAAAAAGGGTTTATAGGACCTGGATTATCTGAAGAATTCCCCCAGAATCGATTCAGGTCTGGGAATAGGAATGACTAAAGTCCATGTGTGTAGACATAATTGCAAAGTACATATAAAACACTGCATGTGAAGGGAAGCATTCAACCTTTGCATTTGCAGTAAACTGTAATACATTCATGTTTACTTTCCTAGGAGTGGAAATAATTTAGACTTAGATGTCAGGAGCTCTAGATTTTGGTGTTAGCTCTGTACTTGCGTGACCTTGGATAAATTACTCGAACATTTTCAAGTTTTCATTTCATCATCTGTAAATTGATCCTCCTACTTCAAAATTCTATGATAATCTTCCTTTGGTTATTTTAGATGTATCAACAGAAATACAAATGACAATGTTTCCATTCAACAGATCCCAGCCAGTTGAAAACCCTGAAACAACTAGGTTTTGTTAAAGGAGTAAAGTGGAGGACAAATGTAGGAGTCTGCATTTTTAGAAACAGAAGAAAAAACATAAGAAAACAAATCCACTTAAGGATTCATAAAAATAAATAAGCAAATGATAAATAAATGGATGAATGAATGAATAGATAAGTAAATATCATAGAATTTTGAATTGGAGAATCAATTTACAGATGATGAAAGGAAAACTTGAAAATGTTCAAGTAACTTGTCCAAGGTCACTCAAGTACAGAGCTAATACCAAAAGCTAGAGCTCCTATCATCTAAGTCTAGATTCTTTCTACTCCTAGGAGAGTAAACATGAATGTATTGCAATGTACTGAAAATTCAAAGTATGAAAGCATATATCTTTACATATAAATATAAGAGAAAGCAAATTCCAAGCTATGTTCTAGAAGTCGCACGATATCATCTCTATTTCCTACAATGTCTACATCTCCAGTCCTATATGGTATATACTGCTGTTCTTAATACTGAACCTGAAGCATTGTACCATTTTCAGTAAACAAAGAAAAACAAGATGATGTTGAATCTATTTAGTTCCTTGATAAGGGAGGGAAGAGAACTAATAATTTAGAAAGATTTCCCATGATATGTATTGAAGCAGAAAGGGAATTCTGTTGAAATTTTAGATAATTTCAACCAATTCCCATTTTCCTTCTGCTTCCTTTACCTAGGAAAATAATCTGTGGCCTAAAAACTTGAAACCAAAGATAAGTAAAGTTGTAGTGGTAAGAGTCACCTAGCAATGAGCTTAAGTCATTAAGTACAAGCAAACTACATTACAGAATACAGGGAGGGAGAAAGGAAGGAGGAACATCTTGTGGTTGTGATTGCTGAAGGTTTTGCTTCAATAGGTCTTGAAGAATTATGGCAAATTGTAGAGGTTCTGAAGCCTTAGAAGTGGACAAACATTTTGAAGTTCAAAAAAAGATATTTCAAAATGTAGGAAAACAGGCTTAACCTTTATTAGGGTTGTTATTCTGCAGCCAGCACAATGGATTACTGAGAGCCTTAGGGTTCAAACAGTCCTTTTATTAAAACCATTCCAATGCCTTCACCAGGTAGGAGCAGGTCCCAAGGCGGTCAAAAACACTTTTAAGAGAGAGAGAGAAAAACAGATAAAGACATAAGTGAGGAGATAAAAAGCAGCTGGGAAAGAGATAGCCTAGAGTTTCAGGAGCTCACTGCCAAAGTCCTAAAAACTACTTTTGTAATGCCTTGTAATATTTTGTAATATCTTGGCCAAAGGTCCCATAGCTGGGTCTCACATCAATCACATGGGGGCAAAGTTAGCTCAAACTGCTATAGATTTGTATTACAATTTACCTGTTTCCAAGAGTCCCATTTGGTTTTATGAAAGTGTGTGTGTGTGTGTATTTAGAAGTGCTAACGCCTAAATTTCCAGTTCTACAAACGATACTGGTCCACAACAACACTAATTAATGATAAAATTAATCAATCAATATCTCTTAATCACCTACTATGTGATAGTTGTTATGCTAGTAAATGGGGATTCAGGGACAAAAATGAAACCATATTTTCCCTCTAAGAGCTTATATTTTTATCAGAATATATTATATGTACATGTATAATTATATATAGAATATATGCAAAATAAATACAAGGCAGTTTTGTGAGGAAGTTGGGGAAGGATCAGGAAAGGCTTCATAGAAAAGGCAGTGTTTGAGCTAAATCTTAAAGAAAACAAGGGATTCCCTTAGTCCAATGTGAGGTGAGCATGTGTTCTATGTATGGAGGACAGCAAGAACAATAGACTAGAGATGGAAGATGGGATGTCAACTCTAATTTGTCTGGATTGTTAAGTATGGAAGATGGATCCAGTACAAAAAGGCTGGAAAGATGGAGTGGGGCCAGGTTGTAAGATTTTTAATTGTCAAGCAGATTCATTCTCTTTGATATTAGAGGAAATAGGGAGCCCTAGGAGTTCTTTGAGTAGGGCAGTGACATAGTCAGACATGTCTTAAGAAGATCAGTTCATCACTTCTGTGGAAGATGAATTGGAGAGGGGATGTTGTATTAATTGATTGGATCTATGGGGTTTGGAAGAGTGAGGAGTGGAAAATAATGCTGAGGTTGTGAATCTGGATAACCAGTTGGATCATGGTGCCCTTGACAATAATAGAGATGTCTGGAAGAGGGATGGGTTTGGGGAGAAAGACAATGAGTTTTAACAATAATGTATTAAGGAACCAGTTTAGGCATGCTTAGGAAGGGAACATATTTTTATTATAAGACTCTATTGGCTGATTAAGGACAAGTCTTGTATGACTAACATCATTTCCCTTCATGGTGGGATTACTGCACTTGCTTCAACTAAACGTGGTGGGCAGAGTCTATCTGGATTTGGGCAAGGCATTTTAACAGTCTCTTGATAAATCCTCATGGACGATATGTGGACTTATAGTCTAAGTGCCTCAGACCATTTTCAAATTTAGCGTTGTCTAGACACATCTCCCCATCTTGAACTTTGTGCAGTGGATTTTTTGAATACAAATATTTTTAAAGTTTTCTCCGGATGTAATTTGCTTTTTTAACTTAGGCAAAAGTTACAAGTAGAAAGAACATTGGAATCTAGCTGCACTCCTGATTCAGATGCTTTGGGGCAGTGGCCCTAAAGAAGGCTGTTGAGACCCAGTTATAGATGGAGGTAAGGCTAGGCTCCAAGGTTAGCATCGTCTGAGCACAGAGGAGCAATCATGTGCCTCCTGCAAGGTAGGATGGAAGGGCTGGTGATTCATCACTGTTGTTGAAACACTGGAATTCTTTGCAACTAAGGGAGAGTGGTGTGGTGTGGTGGATTGATGGTCAGTATCAAAGTCAAGAACTGGGTCCAAGTTTTGTCTGTGTATGTTGTATAACCTTAGGCAAATCATTTAACTTTTCAGTGATGCATGCAATTCTCTAAGCCTACAATTCCAAAACACTGGCAAATTTGCATTAATAGAGAGGATTTCCTCACTGGGAATTTGATACACAGATGAAATCATGGGTCCGTATCAAAGAAAAAGAAATACTTTGCTGTTTAAAACTATTATTGTGTGTATAACTTTCAGCATGTAATTAGAAAAAAAAAAGCAAATGGACTTTCACTTTGCTGTTTTAAACTATTATTGTGTGTATAACTTCCAGCATGTAATTAGAAAAAAAAAAGCAAATGGACTTTCAATGAACAGCCTGTTTTCATCCAAATGATTTCCTGTAATAATAACAAATGACAGGGAAATACACAGAGAGTGAAGGAATGACTATTGCTTTATAATGAAGCTTTCTCCTCACTTGCTTGGTGTTATCTAAATTCTGTTAATGTTAAAAGAGATCTGATTGTCTGTCTGGGCTAGCTTTATGGCCATGTCAGATCACCAGCCCATCAGATACAAGTCTAGCTGTGCAGCTTCATAGAAGTAAAAATAAATAGATATTTTAAATGGGAAAAGTCCACTGCAGGCTTTTTTTCCCCCTTTAAATTTTATTAACATCATACATTTATAACATCATAAACCGTGGCCACCTTCAAATGCAGACCTCATTACCCTCAACCATCTTCAGGCTTTGCATGCCAGCATACTCTGAGACTTTCATCCCACTGGTATGTGGCAATGCTTTGGGCTTCTTATGGTCTGTATTTTGGGAATCTCAAAACAATGACTCATGCTGAATCAGGTCAGAAAATGTCAAACAGGAAAGGATTCTTTGAACCTTTTTGGCTGGGTTGATTTCATTTTTGGGCATCCTCTCAAAAAATCTTTGGATACCTCCCTCCCCCAACCATAGGGGTGGCATTGACAAGAGACTCAGTTTTCTTTCCTTCTTTGATATAATAATGGCAAAGTACAAAGCATATCCTGACTCACAGAACTACCACAGCTGCTCTGGATTAGTCAGTTTACTTAGACTACCCCACTGCACTCACCCCAGCTGAGAGGGTGCTCCTGAGAAGCTTTTTTAGAGCACCTCTGGAATTCTGCTTCATAATCTTCTTTGACAGCCAACTTCATACACAGTTGATTGAGAGACAGTTCCTTTCTCTAGCAATAGGCAGCTGGTTGATTTCAAACTGATCATCTATAGGACTTTTTATTGATGGGAAAGAGGCTCTTTTTGAGTGTTGAGCCCAGCAAAGGCTAAATTGAAGTTGCAATATGGGATTCTGTTAAATGTAGAAAGGGGCAACTTTGGATACCACAAAAGATTATCTCTTAATTCAATTTCCTCGTACAAATGCCAAAGTGGAAAATTATTATTTTTAATTCATTCTTTATTTTTAACATTCTTTAAAATTTTTTTTTGGATTTCCAAATTCTCTCCCTCCCATCAAGTCCCCCTCCCATCCACTGAGAAAGCAAGCAATATGATATCAATTATACATGTGAAATCATGCAAAACATATTTCCATATTAGCCATATTGTAAAAAAAAAAGCGAAAAAAAACCCCAGAGAAACTGAGAAGATTATACTACAATTTGTACTCAAGGCTCATCATTTCTCTCTCTGGAGATGGAAAGCATTTTTCATCATGAGTCCTTTGGAATTGTCTTGGTTCATTGTATTGATCAGAGTAACTAGGTCTTTCACAGTTGATCATCATGACAATATTGTTATTGTGTATGATGTTACTGTATTGTTACTGTGTACAATGATCTCCTGGCTCTGCTCCTTTTACTTTGCATCAGTTCATATAAGTCTTCCTAGGTTTTTCTGAAATTTTCCTGCTTGTCATTTTCTTTATAGCACAGTAGTATTCCATCACAATAATATAATGCAACTTGTTCAGCCAATTCCCCAATTTATGGGAATCCCTTCAGTTTTCAATTTTTTGCCATCACATAAAGAGCACAAATTTTTGTACATATAGGTCCCTTTTTTCCTTCTTTTTATCTCTTTGGGATACAGACCTAGCAATAGTATTGCTGGGTCAAGGCTATGAACAGTTAAAAGTGGGTGATTTTTAATAAAACAATAAGCACTTTTTTTGCACTTACTATATACTAGGACCTGTGCTAGATACTGATAATATAATGCTCAAAGTGAAATAGTCTTTGCTATTAAGGATCAGTGGGGTAGTCATAACATATACATATTTCTACAATGCAATTTATACAACATATTTAAATACATATTTATATTCATTCTAAACAACTTTTATGTATGTAATTTATATACATACATGTCTCCCCCAAAAAGCTGGTAGCTTTCCATGTGGAATATAGGCAGGATCAAGCACAAGGATTGGAATCAGTAAGACCTGAGCTCAAATACTGATTCAGATACTTACTAGCTGTATAATGGTCACAGTTTTCTCACTTGGGAAAATGGGGATAATAATACAGTGCCAATTAATATAAATGATGGAATGATGAACGCCCTGAAGTGGTGAATTGTAACTTAGAATAATGCACATTTGATTACATGAATACTTCAAGGTGTTTATGATTCGTACTGATATGAACATGCAATGGCATTTCTCAGTCCTCATTGTCCTCTTTCTGCAGCCTCTGACACTATGATGACCATTTTCTCCTTGATACTTAGTCTCTTGAGGTTTTGGGGACAGCACTCTCTCCTAGTTTTCCTTCTCCCTATCAGACCACTCCTCAGTCTCTTTTGCTGAATCCCTGTTAAATCATACCCTGTAATCTAAGGCAACCCACAGGGTTCTATCCTAGAATCTCTTCTCTTCTTCCTCTATACTGCTGATGATTTTCAAATCTATCCTGCCCTAACCTTTCTGGTGATCTCCAGTCTCACTTTTCCACTGCCTTTCAGATATCTCAAACTAGATATTCAGTGCATGGCTTAAACCCAACATATTCAAAATGGAACTTATTATCTTTCCCCCTAAATCTCTTTCATCTTATCTTCTCTACTACTATAAAAGGCATCACCACTCCCTAGTATTCTTAGGCTCATAACCTAGATGTCATCCTCAATGCCTCATTTCTCATCACCTTATCCAGTCTGTTGTCAAAATCTATCAATATAACCATTCTCGAATACACACCCCCCTTTCCTCTGATACTTACATTATTCTGGCACAGGATCTCATTATCTCAAACCTAGACTATTGCAGGAGCCTGGTAGTGGGTCTACTTGCCTCAAGCCCCTCCCAAACATTAATCTAGCTTCAATTCAGTCAGAAAAGTGAACTTCCTAAAGCACATATCAGATCATGTCATCCCACTACTCCATAAACTCCTGTGGCTCCCTATCACCTCTAGGATCAAATACAAAATCCTCTGCATTCAATGTCCTTTATAATCTATCACTTCCTACCTTTTAAGTCTTCTTATACCTTAGTTCCTGCTACACACTCTTCAGTCCAGTGACACTGGCCTCCTCTCTGTTCCAAGAACAAGACACTCTCTGTTGGCACCAGGCATTTTCTTTGGTTTACCCTCAATTCTCTCCCTTCTCATCTCTGCCTACTGCCTTCCCTGGCTTCCTTATATCCCAAATAAAATCCCATTTTCTATAGGAAACTTTTCCCAATCATTAATCTGAGGACCTTCCCACTTTTAATAATTTCTTCTTTATCTGGTATATACCTTATTGGCACACAATTGTTTGTTTGTTGCCATGCCCCCACCCCCATAATATTGTGAGCTCCTTGAGGGAAGGGACTGTCTTTTGACTCTTATTGTTTCCCCAAAGCGTGGTCTCTCTCTGTGTCTCTGTGTCTGTCTGTCTGTCTCTCTCTCTGTCTCCCTCCAGTTCATGGTACCTGCAGTGTGGATAAGCCATGATTATTACCCTCTGTAGACAGCAGGAAAGACAAGCCAAAAAAAAGCAGCAGGAAAAAAAAGGAGTTGAAAAGAAACACCAGATCAGTGTCAGTCAGTCATTCAGTCAAGAAACATTTGTTAAGCTTTCACTATGTGTCAGGGATACTTAGGTGGCACAGTGGATAGACTGCCAGGTCTGGAGTAAGGAAGACTCATTTTCCTGAATTTAAATCTGACCTCAGGCACTTACTAGCTGTATGACCCTGGGTAAGTCACTTAACCCTGTTTGCCTCAGTTTCTTATCTGTAAAATGATCTGGAGAAGGAAATGGCAAACCCCTCCAATATCTCTGCCAAGGAAACCTCAATGGGGTCACAAAGAGTTGGACACAAGTGAAATGACTGAATATCAACAGCTACATGCCAGGCATTGTGCTAAGTAAGGAAGATATAAATAAAAATAAAGACAAAACAGTCCCTGCCCTCTAAGAGCTTACAGTCCAATGGAAGAAGAAAATACAAAAAAAGAGGAAGTTATAAAGGTACAGGGAGTGAGGATGGAAAGATCTAAAGAAGATCAAAAGCAGTGTAGTTGGTGGTAAAAGAGAAGACTACTGAGCCCTATCCTTAAATAGAGGCCCTGGGGACCATTACTCCAGTCAGAGTCTAGTCAGAGGGGCAGAGGGTACTGATGAGAGTAAGTACTGAGGCAGATTCAAGCTTGCAGGACAATGAGATTTCCCAATGATGAGTTTCTTGATGAAGGAGGGTATGATGGAGAGGTCCAAAGAAGGCTAAAAGCAGTAGAGCTGGGGTTAAATGGGGAGAAGAATGTGTTGAATCTTCTCTTTAAGCAGAGGCCCTGGAACCTATGGCTTTGCCAGTTTTAAAGATGTGAATAGTCAAAGGAGGCTCTCCCCTGTGGTTGGGGAAACAGAGGTATCCATGTTAAGCACTCTGGACATTCTCCACAGTCTCTTCAAGAGCACCTCCATATCAGACAGATTTTATATGCCCAGACAAGTCTGGCTCACACGTTTTCCCTTGTTTGAAATTTGCCATCCCAAGCAAATAGGCAAGGATGCATTTATCATATTTTAAACACAGTCCTCCTCCAAAAGTGAATTTAGTTCTCTATGGTCTCTGAGGAGGTTTATGAAATGTCCTGTCATTTGCTTCCCCAGTGACATATAGCAAAATCTCAAGACAACCAATGTTATATTATCATATGCAATCTCACTTGGATTGTATAATTATCTCCCATACAAAGTTTTCCAGATTCACTAAACAAGGGACATTTCACAAAGCTCCCCAAATAAGCTAAGACAATAAGAAACATTTCACAAAGTTGAACAAATATTTCTGCATAAGTAGCCTTTTTCAATTCACAAACACAAGAAAGAACAAAAACAACAAAACTGGCTTCTGTCTTAAACAAGAAACTTGTCCTGAGTTTTCCAGGCTACATGGAGGTCAGGGCGCAGAGTAAAAATGTCAGAGTAGAAATGGGGCTTCCATGCAGCTCCAGCTCTCACCCCCTCCAATTCATGTAAAAGGTGACTCTGAACAAACTTTGGAGCTATAGAATCCACAAAATGACACAGACAAGCTAACCTCCCGCTGAGGACAGCCTGGCAGGCTGGCAGGGAGCACCCACGCAGCACTCTGAGAGCTGACCTCAGCCCCATGCTAGCCGGAGATCTTAGCTCCAGGGTGACCTGACCAGCCACTGGCTGGAAGGACTTCAGATCACCAGCAGCTGTGGCAGTTTCCAGAATTATCAATCCATAGATGTTAAGGACAAAGTAAGAGGTCAGTGCAGTGTGGACTTTGGGATCCAGTAGTTGGGAATGGGGTTGGCCTTTGCCTCTGGGGCAAGAAGCGGCTGAGGCACAGCTGCCGTGCAGCTGCTGCCACATGGCAGCTTCAGCTCCTGGCCTTCAGATTGTAGGGGGACCAAGCTACCAGTCTGAAGGGTAATCACTCTTGCTTTAACCTGCTTGGATCTGGATTGTGGTCTAGGGTGGAGGTCCCAGGGTATGTGACCACCTTGACAGAGTGTGTGGAGGCTTCAAAGAGTGCACCCAACTAATACTTTCAATAGCTGAGAAAACCCCAGCATTTGGTACGAAGCTCCCCTTTCTGCTGGCAGAGTCCTACTGTGTCAAAAAGCCCCAAAGTCAAGTAATTGAGTGGCAACATGAGCAGGCAAAGGAAGCAAACCAAGTAGAGCAATCCAACTTTACACTCCTATTTTGGGGACAAAAGGGATCAAAACATGGAACAGGAGGAACACAATGAAGTCAGAACTCCTGCACTAAAAGCTTCCAAGAAAAATACAAACTGGTTACAGGCCATAGAGGACCTTAAGAATAATTTTGAAAACCAAATAAGAGAAGTGAAGGAAAAATTGGAAAGAGATATGAGAACAATGTAAGAAAATTATGAAATGAGAGTCAACAACCTGACTGAAGAAACTAACACCTTATAAAATAGACTAACTCAAATGGCAAAAGGCTCAAAAAGGCAATGAGGAGAAGAATGCCTTAAAAAATGGAATTTGTCAGATGGAAAAAGAATCTCAAAAGCTCACTGAAGAGAATCATTCCTTCAGAATTAGATTGGAGCAAATGGAAGCTAGTGACTTTATGAGAAATCAGGCTACATGGAGGTCTCCCTATAGGGATTTGGAACCTAGGGTCAACTTGGCATTATCTTTTTCTCAAATGAGAAAACTGTACTGAGAGGAATCTGTTCCAATGATTCCTTCATGTATAATGTCATCCACCAGAGTTGGCACAAAAAAAATGTCCCTTTCTATACAGGATGAATTAAAATTATCCAGGGGTCCCTCTCTCATAGGCCATTCTCATAGAGAGACAGGCAATTTCCTCTGGGTCCCTTATCCCAAAGAGCAGCTAGAATTCACTTATGTATGCTTCTACACCCACGATAAACCAAATAGAATTTTGGATTCACCATCAGGACTGGAAGACAAATATGATCAACTAGAGAAGTGGCAAAGAATGTCAGCCACTTTTGGATTTTAGACACAAACATTCACAATCTAAGGCATTTTGCTTTCACAAAAGGCAAACAGTCTAGGTCTGTCTAAATGTAAAAATAACACGAACATTTCTACTAGACAGTAACAACATAGTGATTCAGATTTTTCTCACATTAAACTTAATATCAATATTTATATAAGATGCATATATAGATATATATTCTATATACAGAATATATCAACATATCAAAACTTATATGGAATTCAATAATTCAAACAGTATCAGTATTTAAAGTCAAATAATCAACAGATGAAAAGTATGCAAAATTATTCAAACGGGATTGATTTGTGAAGGAACACAAATTGGAAAAAATGACGATATATTTATAGACTAAAACATTTTTTTCTTCACATTTCTTTAGGATCTCACAGTATAGAGTTATTTAAAATCAAAAGTCCCAGGCAGAGAATCTCCCAAGGGGTTGGTTCCCACAAATGCAACCGACCCAAACTGTTCTGGATGAGTTTATACCAGTAACAAAGAGCTTTTATAAAGGAATATTTACTTCAAAAGCATTAATTACAAATATACAAACTTCTTTACCCCAAACATGAGAGGCATAATGCTCCTTCCCCAACCTTACCCTTATCTCTGGGAAAGTGCAGGGGATTAGGTCCATAGTTTAGCTTACTCTGTTCCGACAGAGTGCATTTCAAATCCAAGGTTTTTCCAGGCTTTCTGTGTCAGAATGGTTGCTTCTGCACGGTCCTACATGCAATCTTGGCTCCACGGTCATCAGTCCTTGAACTCCTGGATCTCATTAGGATCATCTTCAGCTCCTGACCCTGAGGAGGACAAACACTATAGAACAGCCACAAACATTCCAGGTCCACTTCTTAGAGCTAAGGTAAAAGAGAGGGTGAAAGGGAAGGACATCCTCCCCCCCTCATTGGTTCAGTTCATGAGCCCCTGCACTGTAGGTGAACTGTGATCTTCACCCTCCAGACACAGCATGAAGGAGGGGCAAAAAAAACATAGGAGAAGAAAGTGGCCCAAAATGAGACCATCAGAGAGGCCAAAAAGAGTGACCAGCTCAGTCTTGCCATTTTTAAAGATGTAGGCAGCTAATTAAAGATGGCTACCCCCACCCATAGGGTAGGGGACACAGAGGCCTCTGTGTTAGACACTCTAGACATGCTTCAAAGGCCCCTCGGGGGTACCTCGCTGTTAGTCCACTTGAGCATATCCAGGTAAACTGAAGTTATGTCAGCCTTTGCTTCCTCACTATCCACTCCCTCCCCATTCCCTTGCAATCTGACTCCCACTCCCATAATTAAACCGAAACTGCTTTCCTTGAAGTATATACTACTATAAGTCAATTATCTCTTCAATATTGTCTTTCCTTTCTTTGGTACCACTCTCTTCTGGCTTTCTTTCTATTTCTTTGATGACATTTTTTAGACTTCTTCCCTGGTTCCTTCTCCTCCTCCCATCCCCTTACTGGGCTATAGCTATAGCTCTGCTCCCTGCCCCCCTCCTCTTCTTTATCTACCTACTGCCTCTTGGTGATCTCACCCACTCCTATGGATTGAGATTTCCCTTCAATACAGAGGACGGCTAAATCTAAATCTCTAGCACCTAATACAGATGACTCCCTTATCTACATCTCTAACACCTGTCTCTCTAGTTCCATGTCTCTAGCTGTGTAGTGGACATCTACACCTAGATATTCTGAGGATAAGTCAAAATCAGCATATTCAGAATTTGTTGATCATGACCTCCACCCCATCCTCACCCCATGCTGCCCTTCTGTCTACATTCCCTGCATCTAGTTGGGACAGTGGGTTAGACTGCTGGATGTTGAGTTAGGAAGACCTAAGTTCAAATTTGGCCTCTGACACTTACTGGCTGTGTGACCATGGGCCAGTCACTTAACCTGTGTCTCAATTGTCACAACAGCACAAAGGCGATGACAATAGCACCAACCTCCTAGGCTTGTGGTGAGGCTGAAATGAGATGGTAATTATAAAGAACTTAGCACAGGGCCTGGCACACAGTGCTTTATAAACGTTGGTTATTATTGTTGTTATTTTTGTTGAAGATACCACCAGGTACCCAGGTTTTTCATTTTAGAGTCATTTTGGACTTTTTTCTCTCCTTTAACTCTTATATCCAGTCAGTTGCCAAGTGCCAACAATTCTGGTTTCACTATGTTACTAGAATTGATTCCCCTCCTCTCTGTATAACCACCATCTCATTCAAGCCCTCATCACAGTTTTTGTTTTGACCTCGAGCATTGTAATAACCACTTTTATTTCTTCAGCTGAGTGTGATTCTTCACACCCCCATCAAAGAAACAAAGAATTTGAGAGTTTGAAGGGACCCCAGAATTCCAATATAATATACTCATCAAGTGGTCACCCAGCCTCTATTTAAAAGCCTCTAAGGAGAAAAAACTCACCAATGCTTAAAGAAGCCCATTTTACATTGGGACAGTTTGAATTGGGAAGTTTTCCCCAACATTAAGCCTAAATTGCCCCCTACTTGAGATCTACTCATTCATTATTCCTGGTTTTGCCTTCTGGGCCTAAATGGAACAAATCTAATTCTTCCTATACTGGAGGGCCCTTAAAATACTTGAACCTAGGGGAGACCAGGTGGCGCAGTGAGTAAGAGTGCTGGCGTCGGGAGACCTAGGATTGGTTCCGGCCTCAGATACTTGGCACCCACACAAAATAACTGGCCATGTCATCTTGAGCAAGTTACTTAACCCCAATTGCTTAAAAAAAAATACTTGAACCTAGCTATCATCCCTCTTCTCTTCCTCTAGCCTGAGTCTTCTTTTCTCTAGGCTAATGTTCTGAGTTCCTTCAAATAATTCTCGTTTGTTATGAACTCAAGGTCCATTAGCATCCTTGTTGCCCCACTCTGGACACTCTCCAGTGTATAAATGTCTTTCTTAAACCCTGATGTTCAGAAATGAACACAGTATTCCAGATGGGGTGCAATGAGGTTGGGGTGCAATTAGTTCAGGGTGCAATGGGACTTTCCCCTCCCTATTCCTGATAGTGATGGGGTACCTGGGGTCTATGTCAAACCAACTTGTAAAACCAGTCTGTGAAGTTGCAATTTGTCCTTTCCTACCCTTGAGATCTGCCCCTTCTCCCTATCCCACACTCCACTTAGGCAACACCCTGTGACCCCTTTGTTCTTACTTAATCTCTTCATTTCTTCTGGGCCTGGCCCACACCCTCCTTTGTCCTTGCCTTTTGTCTCCTTCAACCTGGCCCAAATCTTATCTAAACAATCTATTCACATGCTCCTCTTGGTCAGCTATGCACTGAGGCCCCTCCTGTCAGGTCAGCCCTGACAATGGCAGCCCTACCTTTTAAAGGTAAAAGCATGTACCCCTCTCACTCACAGGTCCCCTAAAGGACTCTTGCCCCCTGTATTATTACACTGTAATGGCGTAATAATAAACTTTCTCAACTCTAACTCCAAGCAAGGCTGAGCTGAATTCTTTTCAGACACCCTTGCAGGTTTCCTGGTCTTGGATGAGATCAGGGTTCCTGCTGAACCTATTGGGATCCCATCCCCCATCAATAGTTATATTGATCTTAATGCAGGTCAAGATCAGAATAGGTTTTTTTCCCCACTGTGACATCACACTGCTGATTCATATTTTGCTGATGGTTTGCTAAAACTCCCAGATCTTTTAATGATAATGATAATAAGTAACATTTATATAAAGCTTATTATGTACCAGGCACTGTGCTATGCACTTTTACAATTATTATTTCATCTGATCCTTACAAGGAGGATCAAAGGGAGGTAGTGGCTATTATTCCCATTTTACAGATGAGGAAACCAAGGCAAACTGAGGTTAATGACTTTCCTAGAGTCACAAAGCTAGCAAGTATCTGAGGCCAAAGGTGAACTCACATTTTCCTCAGTACAAGGTCAACAATCTCTCCACTGTGCCACCTGGCTGCTTTTTCAGAGCAACTTCTGTCTAACCACACTTCTTCCTTCTCATACTTCATGTAATGTCTTTCCTCCTCTCTCTGTGACATTTCCTATTTCCCTATTACATTGTAACATATTATCTGTAGTTATTTTTCTATAGGTTTCAATCCTGTAATAGATTTTAAGTTTCTTGAGAGCAGGATTGGTTTTTATTTTTAACATCTCCAGTACAAAGTACTTCTTTTAATAACTCCCTAATGCCCAGTTATTTCTGCCTTCTTGTGTTAGTCAAAGCTAAAATTGCTTAATTTGAGAAGATATTTTGGAGAAAAATAATAATTGTCCTGCTGAAGTTATAGGTACGATTTAAAGCAAATCCATTCAAATGGTGGCCAGAAAGTACTTTAATGCTCTGACAAAGAAGAAATGGGAGTAGCATTTCCTTCAGTTCTGAAAATCAAATTCTTGATGGAATAATAGGCCCTACTTCATGTGGAAACACATAAACTAGACTGTAAGAGAGTCCAGAAGGGGTGGCCAGGTAGCACAGCGAGTAAGAGCACTGGGAATCCGGGTTCAGATACTTAGCACCACACCCAGAAATAACTGGCTGTGTAACCTTGAGCCAGTTACTTAACCCCAATAGCTTAAAAAAAAAAGAGAGTCCATAAAAGATATTGCATTTTATGAGAGACTTTTAAATTTCATTTTCGAATTTCCATTGCATTAATGGATATTCTGAGTAGTTGTGGCATCTACATCCCAATGGAAAGTCAATTCTGTCAGAAGATTTTCACAAAAGTCTCCAGCAGAGAATGGGTGAATTTTAGCCAATGGATGTCACTGTTGTTCCACATAATGATCACAGAAGACTTTCATTGCGTTTGACTATTTATGAGTAAGCATGCATTGCATCCTTGTGACAAGCAGGAAACTAATGAAAACTATAAAATCAATCATCTATCAATCATCAAGTAATAATTCAGCAAATAATTAATATGTTAATTTCTGGGCTAAATACTTTTGGGAAATCTAAAGGTTTAATAAGACAAACTTCTTACCCTCAAGGAACTTAGAATTTGTTTATAAAGACATTGCATACAAATGAAAGATAACAATACAAAATGACAGATTCTAAATGCCAAATGAATATTATAGTAACGAGGTGGCAGAGTCTGTGGAATGGTAGAAAGAACATAAGATTTGCAGTCAGATGAAATGGGGCCAAATCACAGTTCTGTTATGTACCACTTAGGTGGCCTTTGACAAATCACTTCTCTGACCTCTTATTTCCTTCTGTGTAAATTAAAAGTGTTAGACAACTAGATGACCTCTCAGGTGTCTTCAATAAATCCTATGATTCAGTGTCAAGTTCTGTAGGAATTAAATGGAGGGAGAGCTAAATCCCTAAGGGCTTGACTGATAAGGGAAGATTCCATGCAGAAAGCTAGGCTGCTAAGAATGGCCAGAATTCAGAGAGATTAAAAGCAAAGGGTAGGGATGGGATGTTCAAGATAGAGGAAATACCTTGAGCAAAGGCATGCAGGTAGGCCTATTTCAAGTGTATCCTGTGGCCAATTTGACCAAAGTCAAATTGTTTATATATGGCAGCAATTCCAGAAGTATAATTGAGAATGTCCAAGGGTTCTGGGTTTCCAAGGTTGTAAATGTTAATGGGAACTGAAGATCTTCCCCACCCATTAATAGGCCTCACTTGGAGCCCAACTAGAGAATCTTGATTAGGGGAGGCTTGTTTTTCAGGAAGGCCCATTCCTTTTGTTACTTTGTAATTAGGTAGTGGGTCATAAGGGTTGTGATGCCCTCTGGCTCTGAAGAATGGTGTATATACTCTGAGGTGAGATTTTGTTTGGGGCTCACTCATTGGAAGAATGTTCTGGTGATTTGGCCAAGAGAGGCTGACACTCTGAGTAGCCATTAAGGAGCCCTCCCCCCAGCTTTGAAAACCTAGATGTTGGTGCTTCTCTCTCTGATAACTAAGTATGTACAGCTTTGGTCAGACAGCTAGAAGCCCTATCTGTTGATTTGTGTGATTTTTCTCTGTCTGCATTTTTTCTGCAGGTCAAAGAACTTGTGCTAGCAACCATCCTGGGCATGGTAGGGTGCTTGTTATTACAGAGGTGAACACTACTGTCATAACAATACCAAGATATTTTAATTTCTAATACAGTAAATATCAATAGATATAACTCACAAAAACTAGAGCTCCTTTTTGAGTCTGCAGTAGATAGAAAAAAGGACTTAGAATGAAGAATGAAGGAAGATCTTAGTTCTAATCCTGACTCAGACACTTTGTGACCATGGGAGAATCACTTTATCTCTCTTTGCCTCAGTTTCAGTCTCTGTAAAATGGGGATAAGAAATGGCATCTACTTCCCAGGGCTGTTGGGAGGATCAAATGAGATAAAAATGTAAAATATATTTGCAAAACTTAAAAAGCTATGTGAATACAAGTTGCTATTACTACCTATTATTAATTTTTACTAGTGTAAATGGTTCCTGAGACCAAAAAGGTGGACAGCTACTGGTCTATGGGGAGTAGGGCTGAGAGGCTACCTGGAGACCTCATTGTTGAGTGCCCTCATGATTTGCAGTGCCTTAACATCCTTTTGTAAGAGACAATGTGATGTGAAAAGAACTCTGCATTTGAGGTCATGAGGGACCTGGCTTTGAATCCCTGCTCTTTCAGTTACTAGTTACATGGTGATGGGCAAATAATATAACCTGACTTTGGTACCAGTTGCTCATCTGTGAAATGGAAATAAAACTTCCTATAGTAATTACCTCAGGGATTTCTGAGAGGTTCCAGTGAGATGATGCATGTAAAATGTAATTTAAAAACCAATCAAACTAATAATGCATTAGCAGCATTGAATGTATTATTATCTCAGATAGTAAAGTCACCTATTGTTATTATTACCATGATGATGATGATTACAATGATGCATTCAGAATATCCCTAAGGTATTTAATGAATTCAACTCTTCTCTAGCATGACTTTCTACTTTGTCTTTCATAAAAATTAAGGTGAAATTCAATGAATATTTCATCTGGGTCTTACTGCATCTTGCAGGTAAACCATTATGTAGGAGAGAGTGACAGAGAAGCTAAAGAAATAAGGAGGAAGAAAGAGACAGAGACAGACAAAGAATATGCATGCACAGATTGTCCTCCACTCCCCATCCTTCTAGCAATCCCTAACAAACTAAGGAACCAAATCTACAGACTAAAAGATATAGAATTATAATAAAATAAAATTTCATTTCAATTGAATTTTGCTTGTTATCATAGCACTTGCAAAAAATAAATGAGTATGATAATGTTCATAGTATGAAAATTACACAAGTCATCCAGGAAGTCATGTGAAAAAGATACATGAATACAATATTAGGGGATAAAAAGAAGAAGAAACTTTGGGCAATAAAAGGAGAAAAATGTTACAAGAGTGGGACAAAAGGGATTTAAATAGATGAGTTCACTCTTTTGCAACTATTAAATCTTTGAATGACTTAAAAGCCTTAAAAGCAACTTGCATTCCACATTCTCTTAGGTCTAGGTGGGTTAATTTATTGAGTTAAAAACATATTAATAAGGTCAAAGGCAGGTTCAGTCAATGAGCTCCACATAAGTTTTTTTTTTTTTTATTTTGATTATAGGGACAGAGTTAAGATGACAGAGTAGAAACAGGACTTCTGTGGGGCTCCTGCTCCCACCTCCTCCAATTCATGTAAAGGGTGACTCTGAACAAACTTTGGAGCTACAGAACCCACAAAATGACACAGAGAAGCTAACCTGCATTGAGGACAGCCCGGCAGGGGCAAGTCAGTAAGAAGCAACCAGCACAGCATTCTGGGAGCCAAGGCCAAGGTTTTACCCTAAGGGTGGCCTGACTAGCCTCCCACTGGAGGGACTTCAGATCACCAGGAGCTGTGGCAGTTTTCAGAATTATCAACACATAGAGGCTAAGGACAAACTGAGAGGTTAGTGCAGTGTGGACACTGGGATCCAGTAGTGTGGGAGTACAATATGGTTTCTGTCCCCTGGAGGGAGAAGCCACTAAGGCCCCACAGCCATGCAGCCACTGCCACATGGCAGCTTCAGCACCCAGCCTGCAGATTGTAGAGGGACCAAGCTACCAGTCTGAGGGATAATCATTCTTGCTTTAATCTGCTTGGATCTGGATTGCAGTCTAGGGTGGAGGTCCCAGATTATGTGACCAGCTTACCAGAGCATGTGGAGGTTTCAAAGAGGGCACCTAACTAATACCTTTGGCAGCTGAGAAAACCCCAGCAATTGGGACAAAGCTCCCAGAGTCCTACTGTGGCAAAAAGCTCAAAAGTCAAGTAATTGAGTGGCAACATGAGCAGGCAAAGGAAGCAAACCAAGCAGAGCAATAAAACTTTACACTTCTATTTTGGGGACAAAAAGCATTAAAGCATGGAACAGGAGGAAGACAGAAAAGTCAGAACTCCTTCACCAAAAGCTTCCAAGAAAAATATGAGCTGCTTATAGGACATAGAGGACCTTAAGAAGGATTTTGAAAACCAAATAAGAGAAGTGGAGGAAAAATTGGAAAGAGATATGAGGATGATGCAAGAAAATTATGAAATGAGAGTCAACAACCTGACTGAAGAAAATAACATCTTAAAAAATAGACTAACTCAAATGGCAAAAGAGACCCAAAAAGCCAATGAGGAGAAGAATGCCTTAAAAAGCTGAATTTGCCAGATGGAAAAAGAATCTCAAAAGCTCACTGAAGAGAATCATTTCTTCAGAATTAGACTGGAGCAAATGGAAGCTAGTGACTTGATTAAAAATCAAGATACTATTAAACAGATCCAAACAAATGAAAAAATAGAAGCAATGTGAAATATCTCATTGGGAAAACCACTGACCTGGAAAATAGATCCAGGAGAGATCATTTAAAAATTATTGGACTACCTGAAAGCCATGATCACAAAAAGAACCTAGAAATTATCCTTCAAGAAGTTCTCAAGGAAAATTGCCCTGATATTTTAGAACCAGAGGGCAAAATAGAGTTTGAAATAATCCACTGATAACCTCCCGAAAAAGATCCCCCCCAAAAAAAAAACTCCTAGTAATATTATAGCCAGGTTCCAGAGTTCCCAGATCAAGGAGAAAATATTACAAGCAGCCAGGAAGAAACAATTTGAATATTGTGTAAACACAATCAGGATAACACAGGATCTGCCAGCTTCTACATTGAGGGATCGAAGGGCTTGGAATATGATATTTCAGAGGTCAAAGGAGATGGGATTAAAACCAAGAATCACCTACCCAGCAAAACTGAATATCATATTTCAGGGAAAAATATGGTCATTCAGTGGAATAGAGGACTTTCAAGCATTCTTGAGGAAAAATCCAGAGTTGAATAGAAAATTTGACATTCAGATACAAGAAGCAAGAGAAGCATGAGAAGGTAAACAGGGAAAAGAAATCATAAGGAACTTATCAAAGTTGAACTATTTACATTCCTACATAGAAAAATGATAATTGTAACTTACGAAACTTTTCTCAGTATGAGAGTGGTTGAAGGGAATAGAAATGTTTAATATATATATATATGTGTGTGTGTGTGTGTGTGTGTGTGTGTGTACATACATATATATGTCTTTCTAGGAGGATATATGGGCATATGAATTCATATGTGAGTGTGTGTACATATGTGTATAGGTACACACAGATAGAGGGCACAGAACCAATTTAATAGGAAGGTATGATATCTAAAAGGTGAAATTAAGAGGTGAGAGGGGAATATAATGAGAGGAAATGGGGAGAGAAAGAATGGGGTGAACTATGTCATCTAGAAGAGGTAAGGGAAAATGGTTACAATGGAGGGGAAGAACAGGAAGGCAAAAGGGAATGGCTCAACCTTATTCTCGTTGAATTTGGCTTGGGGAGGGAATGACATACACACTAAATAGGGTGTCTCACTCTGCAGGAGAGTAGGAGGGAAGGAAATGA
>NW_027185903.1:10566281-10567093 GCF_028583685.1 Petaurus breviceps papuanus
GAAATCATAAGGAACTTATCAAAGTTGAACTATTTACATTCCTACATAGAAAAATGATAATTGTAACTTACGAAACTTTTCTCAGTATGAGAGTGGTTGAAGGGAATAGAAATGTTTAATATATATATATATGTGTGTGTGTGTGTGTGTGTGTGTGTGTGTACATACATATATATGTCTTTCTAGGAGGATATATGGGCATATGAATTCATATGTGAGTGTGTGTACATATGTGTATAGGTACACACAGATAGAGGGCACAGAACCAATTTAATAGGAAGGTATGATATCTAAAAGGTGAAATTAAGAGGTGAGAGGGGAATATAATGAGAGGAAATGGGGAGAGAAAGAATGGGGTGAACTATGTCATGCAGAAGAGGTAAGGGAAAATGGTTACAATGGAGGGGAAGAACAGGAAGGCAAAAGGGAATGGCTCAACCTTATTCTCGTTGAATTTGGCTTGGGGAGGGAATGACATACACACTAAATAGGGTGTCTCACTCTGCAGGAGAGTAGGAGGGAAGGAAATGAAAGGGGGGATGATGGAAGGGAGGGCAGGCTGGGGGAGAGAGAAGTTGGAAGCACCCACTTTTGAAAAGGGACAGGATCAAAGTAGAGAAAAGAAAAAGTGGGAGGTTGGATAGGAGAGAGGGATATATAGTCAGTCTTTTACAACATATCCATTATGGAAATATTTTGCATAGCTACACATGCACAACCTATATTGAATTGCTTATCTTCCTAGTAAGGGTGGGTGACAAAGGAGGAAGGGAATGAATCTGGATTTCAAAATTTTAAAATCAAATGTTTAA
>NW_027185903.1:10567193-10577083 GCF_028583685.1 Petaurus breviceps papuanus
TTTTATGAAACACACACACACACACACACACACACACACACACACACTCTTATCAATATTATGTTGCATATAACTGGGAAATAAGATATACAGGCCGTGCGGCATAGAGATTCACCATGAACTACTAGAAAGCTAGAGAGGGTATGGGAGAAGATATGGGAGAGAGCAGATTGGAGGAGGGCATATCCAGTGGGATCTCTATTTTGTGGTGGTGGTTAGGGGAAAAATGGGGAGAAAATTTATAACTCAAAATCTTGCAGAAATGAATGATGTAAACTGGAAGCTTATAAAGTATTTGATTAAAAAAATTGATTTGAATTCATTCTTTTCTCTTGTCCAAAAAACTCATATATCGGCATATGCAGACTTGTCTAATTTGTTTCCTAAGATTTGTTTTATCTGTTGAATAGTTAACCTTTTCCTACCTATCCATGGTTATAATAGATATAGCATTTCATTAACTTCTAATGTTTTCAGAAGGAAATTTTGAATATTTAGATCAGTGATCCATCTATAACTTATTTTGGTGGATGACATGAGATAAAGATGCTATCCCATTTTATATATAACATAATAATTAAATTTCTCCATCAATTTCTCCCCTTTTATTTTGCATTTTTGAATCTATAAAAATAGTCTAATATATTTGTGTGTGTGTGTTTTCCCTTCAGTTTTACTTTTGAAAGATATAATTTATTCTATTAATCTATTTTTCTAATATTTATCCTAAAGGTATGATAATTATGGATCTATTAATAGTCAGTCCAGTTAAGACTTTTGGGGCATACTACTTTCTCTTGACGTCTTGACCTTTTATTCTTGAATATGCATTTTAAGTATGCTTTTATAAAATTCTGAGCAGTATCAATCAGTACTTCCATTGATAATTTAACTTCATCATTATTCTATTGATTTAGTTAATGAAATGCTATATCTATATTATGATCAGTGAATATTTCTTCAAATATTTAATTTTGTAATATTTTAATAATTACTTACATTGATAATAGTTAGTACTTGAATATTTGGTACCTTTTATACTTGGAAATGACATTTCCCTTTTTATCAATTTATTCTGCCTTTCTTTTTAGTTTGTTATTGAAAAAAGCAAACAACAAATTGATTAATTCTGCCTATTTTTTAGTTATATATAGAAAACTCATTATTCTTTTAGTTTTATTTTATGTTCCATGATTATATATATATGTATATATTTATATATGTATATAGCATTGTCTCAGTTAACTTTTGACTCTATCTTTTAGTTTATGAAATAATCTACCATATCATTTGCAAATAGAAATATTTAGAATTATCTTTACTGATACTCATTACCTTAATTTATGCTCTGACCTTATTGTCAAGACTTTATAGTCTATCTATATAGTATCTATAAAACTCTAGCAAATTCCCTTAATTGAGGGGTTATTGACATTTTTTGTGTCTTAGACTCCTTTAGCAATCTGGTAAAGACTTTTCAGAATAATGATTTTAAGTGCATATTATCAAAATACCACATATTTCCAAGAAAACGAATTCATGGACTCCAGGTTAAGAATCCCTTCACTAAAGCATTGATACATTTTTCTATGATTATTATCATGTGTTCTGGAAGGCTATGCAATGACACATAGCACTTTCTATCATGCTAAAAGGAGCTTGAAAATAGACCTAGTCATAGATGCCCGCATAGACAAGTAGAGAGAGGTTTACCACCAGCAGTCTAGCCATTTGTTGATGAATCCGTTGGATAAACCGATCCATAAATCCAAGAAAAATATAAAACTGCCTTCAGTTCTTGCGACCCCTCTTATGCTTTTGTAGTGATGGTGACCGAGTGGTAAAAAAGGGGTGAGAGTTTTAAGATATCATAGATTCTAGATCATGTGTAAATTTTAACTTTTATTTCTCTAAATTTGAATTTCTTAAGACTTGCATGAACTGATATCGAGTGAAGTGAGCAGAACCAGGAGAACATTGTACACAGTAACATCAACATTGTGCAATGACCAACTTTGATAAACTTAGCTCTTCTCAGCAATGCAATGATCTAAGACAATTCCAAAAGACTCATGATGAGAAATCCTATCCATAATCAGAGAAAAAATTATGGTGTCTGAATGCAGATAGAAGAGGAAGAATGAGAGGAAGAGAGAAAAATTTGGAACCCCAAATGTTATTAAAAAATGAATGTTGAAACCTATCTTTACATGTAATTGGAAAGAATAAAATACTGTTTATAAAAAGAAAAAAAAAATGAGTCCTTACCTAATGGCCAGCACATAATATGCTAATGGAGGGCCTGAATTAAATCAATCTTGACATTCTTATTGTAAAATAAAGTAGAAGACAAAAGGAAGGCTGATGTAGGATTTTCCTTGGAGAAGCAAATGGAGATCTTGGCAGAATAAGTGCTTTCATTTTGCTTAGACCTTGAGGCTAGAACTTGGACTGATGTGTGGAAGTTATTGGTATGCAGAACTTCCAGTTCAATTTAAGGAAAAATTTCCTAGCAAGTAGAATTAACTCCAAATTTAATAGGCAGCCTCAGGCAGTAGTGAGTTCCCTAGCAATGGACAGCTCCAACTATAGGGTGAATAACCAATTATTGGAAATGCCTTAGAGAGCATTCATACATTCAGCTAAGTTTGGACCCACTGACCTCTGGAATTTCTTTTGAATATTCTGCATTCTGAGATACCTCTCACTGAATTACAGTAGCTTCTTGAATCCCATATGACTCATTGAGTATGAAGCTGTTGATGACTCTCTTCTGAGGACAATTTGTGAAAAAGAATTGGGAACAAGGGTTGTGTTCCCCATGCTGCAGTCTAAACGAGACACCTCTTTAACCACTTGGGGAAAAAAGGTTAAGATGAGAAGTCACACGGCTTTGAAGAGGGAAAAGACATTAAGGAATTTTTCAGTTCTGACATGGTCAAAGTCTTTATCTTTATTGGTCTCTAATGCAGAAATAATAGAGCCAGCAGTAGACTCCAAGAAAAAGAGAACTTTTTTTTTTTTTTTAGTTTTTGATACATATAATAACTGGAAATGTTTTAGTAATGATGTATTGGCATTTTGCCTTATATTTCCTGGTAAAGCCTGGTTAATGGACTTTTCCTATAGCAATTTTGGGTGCTAACATGAATTCTCCAAATGCCAACTAAATTCTTGCCATACTTACCTTGATTTTTTAAAAAATCTATTTTAAGGAGAGGCACTGGTTCTGGAGTCAGGAGGACCTGAGTTCAAATCTGGCCTCAGACATTTAACACAAAAACTAGCCATGTGACCTTGGGCAAGTCACTTAACCCCAATTGCCTTCCAAAAAGCAAAAAAAAAGAAAAATCTATTTTAAAACAGGAATTTTTATGTTATGAGTGGAGGCATGGCACATGATTAGGTAATAATAGGCAAATAATTAAAAAAAAGGCAATAATAATTAGGTCTGGTTTAGAGCAAGGAAGACTTGGGTACAGGTTTTACTTTGAATACATTTTACCTGTGCAATTCTGAACAAAGTACTGAATCTTGGTGATCTAGGAAAGACTCTGAAACTCTAAGCTTAATAATGCATTGGTAGAGTATGTTTATCTGACTGTTTCCTGTTCCCATGTAAGCAGAGAGTCAATCTCTTACCTTATCTTTTGTATTCTGTCAAGTATAAAATGTTCCCATTTTATTAAGTCGTTGTTAAAATGAAAACCCAATGACATTTGTAATTTGAAGCTACAGGCCATAATTCAATTCTTGACAAACTTGAGGATCTTCATAGAAGTTAGAGATTCAGTGTCAGATTTTTATTCATAGTTTACTTTTCTGTGTACCTTATTTATACCTGGTACTCATCACTGATCACTGCAAAAGGCTTCTGGATGATCTCCCCACCACAAATCTCTCCCCACTCCAGTCAATCCTTCACTCAGTATCAAAATGATCTTCCTAAAATGCAGACTTAGTCATGTTATCCAATACTCAATAAACTCCATCACCTTCAGGATCAAATATAAAATTCTCTGGCATTCAAGGCCCTTCATCACTTTTTCTCATCCTTCTAATCTTATACCTTACACCCTTCCTACCATGTATTCTGCTCTCCAGGGACTTGCTATCATGCCTTCTTGTTGTTCCCCCAAACAAGATAGTCCATCTCTTGGCTACAGGCATTCTCACTCCTTGGAATGGTCTCCCTTCTCATCTCTGCCTCCTGACTTCCCTGAGTTGCTTCAAGTCCCACTGAAAATATCATTTTCTACAGAAATCCATTTGCCAGTCCACCTTAAAGAATGGTGATTCTTTTAATGTTTTCTTAGCAACAGGTGAGCATTTGAGTCTGTTATCTCCTGTTTTCAATAAATAACTACCCTTTTTTCTTTTTTCATCACATTGCCAGGATGTTATTTTACTACCTGGATGATATTTTTTACTCCCCTTCTTAAATGTAAGTCATCATCAGAAATTTGTTGTAATCGAATTGTGCCCATTATACACCCTTTATTCCAATCACAGTTCTTATTCCTTATCAATTATTGTGTTCCATGAATTCCAGGAATATACCATCACCAGGAGTATAAGGATATTTAAAAATGTCAAGGTTGGCTGCTAGGGAGTCACTTGGGAAAAGTGAAAGATCTGGATAATTCCTCAAATGCAATCCAGACCTCACATCCTAATTTTCACTTCTTTCCCCAGCTCGTCATTCATCTGTAGGGTCTGTCCAAGTTTTATGTACTCATGAAATGATGTTGTGGGCTGACTTATACAATAGGCATTCTTCATCCATTTTTCTTTTGCCTAGGTGGCTTGTGAAGTCATTTTGATTGGTCCTTGCTTCACTGGGTGGCCTGTACTATCCTGGGCTTGATATAATCAGTAAAATGTCATTCACAAATAAGAGCATCTAGAAAATCTCAGAATCTAAAAGAGAGTTCTTAACATGGGATTCTATGAATTGCTTAAGCATTTGATAATGGTATTTTAATATAATATATTTAACTTAGTATTGTATTTATTTAATTAAATTTTAAAAATAATTTATAAGAATATAATTTTAATATAATCTTTAACCTTTGTAATTTTAATATATTTTCTTATGCATTCATAATTCTTACGCATTCATTATTCTGAGGTGTCTTACAGACTTCACCAGACTTCTTGAGAATCCATCACACACACACATTAAGAATCTCTGATCTATAGGAATTTCTGCATTTTCTGATATGAAAATAATATCTTCAAACATCATTTCACCGGTGAACCTGTCAGAGAATAATTGAAGAAAGTTATCTCCGTAGTTGCATCTAGCAAGGAATCTGTTATGATTTTATATTGTGGTAATTTTTTTTTAAAGTTTAAACTTAACTGTGGCTCTGTGTTCCTGCGTAAGATGGCCTACCTCTTTAGTATTCTACTGTCCTGCTCACTTATGGTTATGATTAGAAGATATCATACCCCATAATTATACAATAGCAGCTTCTTATATTTAATTCCGAGTCTGTCCCTGTCTGTGATAATGTAGGCAATACCTGGATGGGAATCCTGCCTTGTCCACTTTCATTAAGTCCTATGACCCTTTTGTTATGTTGACTGATAAGTTGCATTTCTGTGGAGGTGAGGAAACACCCAGCTATCCCTTTCCCCAATCATTTAGGAGGAGGAACACTGGCAAAGGCAAGCCCAAGAGCAGCTTCTTTTCAGGATCATCAAGCTCTTCCTTCCATCCTTCTACAATGGCTTAATCATTAACCCGGGGTTCAAGAAGCAGCCTAATGTATCCCTCCCATGCCCTGGTTTTAGAGATGTAAGTTACTTCACTAATTTTGAAGGTGTCAGTTACTGATTTGGCTCCATTTAACCCTTGTTCCTCCCATCCTTAGATGTTTTCCCTTAAACTTTTAGCCTTTCCTTTGTGCACAATGAAATGTGATATAGCAGATGCTTACTGTACTAAGCATCTACTGAGCGGTCTGATTCTTTTATGAAACCTCCCTTAACATAACTTTCTAGCAGTCTTAGGCCATAGTGAATGGCTTTCTGGTCACCAAGGACAAAAAACATGTCCATTCACATCGAGTCAGGGCTTTTCAGTTTTGGTGGATATTCTTAGGTTAAGCTTATCACTCCACTGTGTCCTGCTGATCAGAAGGGTTTCCATGTGGAATTGAGGGCATCCTAATCAAACTAAGTGCTAGAATATATGTTTTGAGTATCTTTTCTATGCTTTGGCTAAGGAAAACTCTTTTTGTTAACTGTTGAATGACCTAACACCTTTGTTTCAGAATCAGATTTGAACAAAGTACTGGTCTTGGTCAGGTTGACCCCTAAAATTGAGGATATTAATGTAAAGAATGAAATAATTCTTACTTTTAAGGGTATGAACAGCAAGCTAATGTGATTTTGCAATCAACTAGTCAGAATAGCCTCTATTTTAACTAATCCTGAAGGGAAATTTAGCTGATCATATTTTCTTCCAAGGATTCTTAATTCATGCTGTGAACTGCCCCTTCTTTTCTTTGTATAACATTAATACCTACTTATCTTTGTGCTCACACACTTCTTATATCAGAAGATTATCCCACATTATTATTTTTTTTTGGAGGGGTGAGGCAAGGCAATTGTGGTTAAGTGACTTGCCCAAGGTCACACAGCTAATATGTGTTAAGTGTCTGAGGTTCTATTTGAACTCGGGTCCTCCTGACTCCAGAGCTGGTGCTGTGTTCACTGTGTCACCTAGCTTGCCCCTCCCATATTATTTTTTAGAACTTAGATTAGATGATGGGACCTAAAACTTTTAGCTACTCTTTATTTTGCATTGATACCATTTGAGATAAATGGATACTGAAATGAAAAACATTATTTAGTATGCTTCAGCAACAAACACAGTTTCTCAAAAAGACATAGCTTGATAGCTAGAGAACATAGTTATTATAACTCTTTCCCAGGGTACTTTAATTAGATTTGTATTGTCTTCATTGTATAGTTTATTTGAAGGAACTTAAAATACTTAAATTGCCAATTTTAAAAATATAAAGAATTTTTAATATTTGAACATCTCTTACATATGAGTGAATCTTCACAGTTAACTATGGTCTTTTTTTTTTTTTTTGCCTTTTGGAGGGAAATTGGGGTTAAGTAACTTGCCCAAGGTTACATGCCTAGTTTTTTTCTGTGGGCGTTAAGTGTCTGAGGCTGGAACCAAACTTGGGTCCTCCTGACTCCGGGGCTGGTGCTTTATTCACTGCACCACCTAGCTGCCCCAGTTTACTATGTTCTTAAAACTCTAGGATGGTGACAACATGATATTTGGAAACTGTTCACAGAATAATGATGCTCCAAAGAATGTGACTAGAAGGAAAAATAAACAAAGAAATGCAATGTCCTTTCTTGAAGAAATATATTTCTTCAAGTTTCTTAGACACTGAATTCAGATAGAATTCTTCATCATCAGAAAAAACACATAGGACTGAATTCACGAAGCAGAACATTTCTAAGACATAGTAGCTTCCTCTCCAAACAAGGGTTTCCCTATTCCCTGTCAGTGGCACAACTATTCACTCCTTTCTCCCAAGCTCCATACCTTGGACTCATCTTGGAATATTCTATCTTTGTCACTTTCTATACCTTAGTGACCTTGAGAAATGTACTTCATCTCTCTGACCTAGAGTTTCCTCTTCTGTCTAGTGAAGGAGGTGAACTAGATGACCCTTAAGATTCTTTCATTCCAAATAAGAAGCTATGATAACATGAGTTATGTAATCTTGCCTTTTTTCCCTTGCCAACTTGGCATATACATCCCCTTCTTTCAACATCTATTTTTAAAATTTTGAATTCCAAATTCTCTCCCTCCCTCCAGTTCCTCTTCCACCCACTGAGAAGTCAAGCAATATGATTTCCATTATACATGTGAAGTCACACAAAACATTTCTCTATGTCATGTTACAAACAACAACAAAAAAAACAAGAAAAATGCTGAAAATGAAAAACAATGTGCTTCATCCTGTATTCAGAGTTCACCAGCTTTCTCTCTGCACGTGGATAGCATTTTTCTTTATGAATCCTTTGTAATTGTCTTGGATTACTGTATTCACCACCGCTAACCCTAGTAGAGATTTTTGTTAAAACTTTACTTATTTAACTAACCTTCTGTAAGTTTTCCATCTTCCTGTCTCTCTTTTTCTAATCTATTTTTTTATTTTTTGCTTTTTGGAAGGCAATTGGGGTTAAGTGACTTGCCCAAGGCCACATGGCTAGTAAGTATCTGAGGCCGGATTTGAACTCAGGTCCTCCTGACTCCAGGGCCAATGCTCTATTCACTGTGCCACTTAGCCTCCCCCAAATTATATCCATTCTAGAAGTAGTGGGATTCGAACCCATGCCTCCAAGGAGACTGGAGCCTAAATCCAGTGCCTTAGACCACTTGGCCATGCTACCTGTGCATTAATCTATTTCTTTTAACCTTGCCAGAATAAACTTTCTTATATAGAGATTTGATCATAACAACCCTCCTCAATAATCTTCAGAGGTTTCACAGTATTACCTAAGTATAGTTCAAATGTCTCTTCCTGGCATTTAAGACCTTCACTAACCTGGTACCACTCTACCTTTTTGGTATATATAAATCATACACACAACTTTTTATATGCAACCAGTATAACAGCAAAACTGGATCCTGCCTAATGAACATACACTGTACTCTCACATCATCATGTTTTTACTTAACCATATCCTATGTTTGAAATATCATCCCATCCCCTTTTTTTCTGTTGAATTCCTACCCACCCTTTTAAGTCCAGATTAGGTGACTCTTTCTTTGTAAAACCTTTTTAACCTCACCCCTCAAACTTCATCCAGCATATTTTTGGATTCTTGGATAATTTTATCATGTAATATTGTATATTATCACAGACTAAGTCAGTGGGCTCTTTAGCATATATCATAAAGAATGAAACAGGACTATGAGAAAACTGGTTGGAGAACAGTTAAATTTCTATGCATAGGAAGGGTTGAGTGATTATAGAATCATATAAATTTTTAAGTAAGAAGGAACCTCAGTGGCCACCTACTTCAATCCATGTCCAAAAGGAATCACTTCTATAACATACCTAATAAACAGAAACTTCTGCTTAAAAACTTCTACTGAGGAAAACCTATTCTCTCCTGGGCAACTCATTGCATTTTTGGACAACTCTAATAATTAGAGAATTATGGTAGGTTTAAATGAGATAATGGGTAGAAAGCGCTAAGCAAGGAAACATTAAAGTGTTATATGTATATATTAGACTGCATATTTCAATCTGTTATCATCATTATTATTAATTACTTTTCATCTTTAAGTTTGTTTATGTCAACTCCATCCTAGACTAAAAGCTACATGGGGAAGGGATTGTGATTTATCTCAACTTTTTATCTTCTCCAGTACCTAATACAACACTCAACATACAAGACATGTTTAATAAAGTTTTGCTGCAATATATTATCTTGTGTTGTATGTTTCCTTAAAATCTTTCCTTAATTTTTTTTTCTTTCCTTGATTCTGGGGAAAAAAAGTCTAATTATGGTCTTTAACACGACTTATCAGTTGAATATTGAAGCTCCCTACCACAAGACAACATCCACTTGTTGCCATAATTTATCTATGCTATTTTCATTGACTAAGGTGATTTCCCTCTCCATTTTTCTATCAGAGACTAAATGAACATATATATATATATATATATATATATATATATATGAAGAGAGTATATCTGCTATGCAAAAATAAAATCCTTTAATCACTGGTGCCAAATTTGTCCTTATTCATCCTTTTGAGGTTATGTATTCCTTAAAGAAATGTCTTCTCTATGTGTGTGTGTGTGTGTGTGTGTGTGTGTGTGTGTGTGTGTGTGTGT
>NW_027185903.1:10577093-10597849 GCF_028583685.1 Petaurus breviceps papuanus
TGTGTGTGTGTGTGTGTGTGTGTGTGTGTGTGTGTGTGTGTGTGTGTGTTTAGGAATTTCAGCACCTTGGACAAGATCCAAGAACTACACCTTTAGTGTTTTTCCTCATTACCTCCACCCTCCTGCATGAATTTATAAGTACAAACTGGGAAAATATCTGTTCTCCATCCATAACCAAATGATTAAATAGCCAAACTTTCAGTCAGTCAACAATGAAAAGTTACATTCAAAGTCCCTGATTTGCTCTAGTTGGGGAAATAACCAAAGTAATAGAGACAAAAAAATTTTCCCTGACTTCAAGGTGGAATGTCACTGAGTGTATAAGTCAACAATGAAACAATCTATTCCACATTCATTTTTATTTGTATTTCAGTGTGTCTGACTGGATTTATATGTACTGACCATAACCAAATCAACATAACTTTGCTCTTTTCTGTGATCAGTTACTCAAGTTCTTAGAGACACAAAATCTCTTACCTTCAAGATGATGTGGCCAGTTAATGACAACTCTTTATTGCAACTGATACCCTCCAGGGTAGTATATCAGAAAATAGGGACCAAGGCTCTAAGAGAATTGGACATAAGACTGCTAAGTTTCAATGTCAAAGAAAAGCCCAATAAAGTGTTATAGAGATGAAGTAAGACAGCAAAATAGAATTTACGGAATTCATATGGATTCAAATGGAAAGCAGTGTGTTTATTACATGAAAGAAAAGAAAATGGACTTTAGATTAAGAGAATTGGTCTGCTTCTTACTAGCTGTGAGATCTGGGAGAAGTCACTTAATTTCTCTTATCCTTGATTTCCTCATCTGTAAATTAGAAATGATTATACTTTCATGATTTCATAGTGTTATGAATATTTAATGAGTGAATGTAAAGTACTTTTTAAGCTAAAGCACTATATAAATACCACTTACTGCTATTAGTAGTAGGTCCCTGAAGTGAAGGATTAGAGAGAGAGGATTAAAAGACAAATTTCTCCTTTATAATTTTATAAAATTTTATGTAAAAGCTTTATAATTTACCCCAGGAACAGTTCTTCCAATAGTGTTTCAAATAGCATTATTGGTCTGGCTAGACTATGATGAAGAGGAAATGATTCAATAATAAAGATGCCAGGATAATATACTCTCTTAAATCTATAAAATAAGATTCAAATGAACATCTCCATGATAAAGTGGAGGTTCAGTTTTCTCCAATGCCTCATAAGATGCTATATATTTTTAATCTCTTTCAGTGACAAGAGAGGCATCTGGACAAAGAGTCAATGGTTTTAGAAGATTTGACAAAATGGCAGAATTAAAGGAGACCTAAAATAACTGGTTATTTTTTTCCCTTCATGGGTGTGAGCCTATTTTCTGATAGTCTCTCCTCCAGGCTTTACTGAATGGTAAATGAGGCATTTTTTTCCTTTTATAGAAGCTGTATGAAAGTCATTCAGCAGTGACACGAAGATTGGGATAAAAGATCGGAACATGCTATTCTGCATGTGAGCCTTATTATTCCATGGGGAGAATTTCTACTTATTTTGATGTTCACTTGAATGGAGAAAATAGTTTCTCTGACTTGTCTACAAATGTATCTGGGTCTTGGGTCAGAATACATGATTAGGAGGCTCTCTGCTGAAATTAAGGGCCCAGGCACAATTTGTGGACTTATATACATTTCTTTGCTCTGTTTTCCCTTTTCCAGGTAAAATCTGTGAATAATGATATCTGGTGCTCCCCAATGGCAGTACTGAGTCATTGTAAAAGCACAAGGCATCAAATAGGAAGTGGGATTTATTTTCATGGTAAAGGATATAGGATACACAAACACACAATAAATGTATGCATATATGTGTGTGTGTGTGTGTGTGTTTATGAGTGTTGCTTAATTGGTAAGAGTATAATTACTAAAGATACATGGATACACAGCATAAGATCAGACCTAATAAGTTTCAGTCAGCAGCTCATTCCCTGTCCCTCACTTTGTTTTCCCAAAGTGAGGCTTATACCTAGTCCTAACCTAACAACAGTCAGTGATCACCGGATCAGAGAAACCATGACCCTTCTCCTTGTGATTCCTTTATCCTCAAATGCTACATACATGCTGTCTGGGTATTGTTAGAGCAATAGTAGACCCAGGGTTTATGTGACTTGTGATACATTTAGTTTACAATTTACAACCTTGTATACCTGCTTTCCCCCTTCTATTTTGCAACTTTATCTGTCCTCACCTAGTAAAATTCTCACTATGTCCACTAGCCTCAGAGTACACATTTCAGCCAGGGTTGCAGCAGAGGTTGCAGACCAAAGCCTGCCACACCTCTTTTCTGATGGCTTCCTTTTGTTCAGTCCTCACACCCTGGAACATACATACACAGACACACACAGACACACACACACACACATATATATACACATATACATACACACACACATATATACACATATACACACACACACACATATATATATAGTAGTATTGCCCCGAGGCTCCAATGAAGGAGGAGCATTATGCCTCATTGAGATAGCATGCTTTCTCTTCATTCACCAGTGCAAATCAACTTTCAGCATGCAACCACTGTTCTTTCAGCTATCACTGTTCATTGCTCCTACCCAGCCAGCATCATGGCCCTTCTCACCATCTTCTCGCCACTGTTGCTTATTCACATCTGTGTCATAGCTTCTCCTTGTTCTAACCTCCTTCTGTAGGTTATTTATTCCCACTGTCTCATTTTACAGATAAGAGACTAAGGCCCAGAGAGCTAGGAGAATTGCACCATAGCCAGTGTGTTGCTATGCTTACTTGATAAAAGGAAGGGATTCCTATTCTGCTTCTCCTGTTCAACTGGTTTCTTGAAATATGCTATAGCCTAATGACAAACAAAGAACATCTCTCCATTGCTCTCTGGATGATCCTCAATGTTAAATTTTTGGAAACTCTGAAATTCCATGAATCTTTTCCATACTAAATAATTGTAAGAATATCATTAGAAAGATGAGCCTTTGGGCGGCTAGGTGGCACAGTGAATAGAGCACTGGCCCTGGAGTCAGGAGGACCTGAGTTCAAATCTGACCTCAGACACTTTTACACAAAAAAACTATCTGTGTGACCTTGTGCAAGTCAACCCCAATTGCCCTCCAAAAAAAAAAGCAAACAAAGATGAGCCTTTGTTTCAGGTAGAAGACTGAGGGTCATTGAAGTCACTTTATAATAACCCAAAGTGAATTAAGCATGTCCTTCTTAACTCTAGGCATCCAGCTCATTGTCTATGTGTATAATTTGTCCAAGATATCTGTCTTAATGGAACAGCTCTATGGACAGTTAATCAATTGTATATTTTAGTCTGCACATATAGAGGCAGCTAGGTCCTAGTGAATAGAATGCCAGGCCTAGAGTCAGAAAGATCTGAGTTCAATTCTGGCCTCAGCTATATATTAGTTGTATAACCTTGGCAAATCACTCTGTTTTCTTCAGTTTCCTCATCTGTAAAATGGGGATAATAATACCACCTACCTCCCAGGGTTGCTGTGAAGATCAAAAGTGCTTAGGACAGAGCCTGACACATAGTAAGCACTATATACATGTAAGCTATTATTATAGTGTGGTCAGAAGGCATTCCTTGATTTTTTTTCTCAAGGTGGACAGATAAACCAAAATCTTTTGAGTGATTAAAAATCTCACATAGGAAGCTCTGCCACATTCTAAGGTTTAAGGGAGACAATATTATTAACAAAGAGGATCATTTGGAGTACCTCCTCAACTACAGGGAATTTTTCTCCCATTTGAATTATGTGCTGAATATCAACTGTGATAGTAATAGATTTTTTTTCTTTCTTTAATTTACTTTTAGCTTTCAACAATCATCTCCACAAGATTCTGAGTTACAAATTTTCTCCATCTTTCCCCTACCCCCCACCCCTAGAGCCTATTGAATACCCCTTCCCCCAATCTGCTCTCTCTTACATCCTCCCCCATCCCTCCTCTAGCTTTCTAGTAGGGCAAGATGGATTTCTATACCCCAGTGCCTATATGTCTTATTTCCCAGTTGCATATACAAAACAAGTTTTTTTTAACATTTATTTTTAAAACTTTGATTTCAATATTCTTTCCCTTCTTCCCTCCTCACCCATTCCCATTGGGCAGATAAGCAATTCAATATCGGTTATACATGTGTAGTTACACAAAACATTTCCATAGTAGTTATATTGTGAGAGACTAATTATATTTCCCTCCATCCTATCCCCCCCCCACTTATTCTATTTTCTAATTTGACCCTGTCCCTTTTCAAAAGTATGTGCTTCTAACTATCCTTTCCCCCAATCTTCCCTCTCTTATATCATGCTCCCCCCTTATCCCCTTTTCTCCTACTTTCCTCTAGGGTAAGATACCCAAGTGAGTGTGTATGTTATTTCCCCCTTAAGCCAAATTCAAATTCCCTTTCACCTTCCAATTCTTCCCCTCCATTGTAACAGTTTTCTCTTGCCTCTTTTATATGAAATAATTTACCCTATTGTATATCTCCCTTTCTCCTCTCATTACATTCCTCTCTCACCTCTTAATTTTATTTTTTAAATATCATCTCTTCATATTCAACTCATCCTGTGCCCTCTGTCTATGTATACTTATACACATATATACACATACTTACATATGTATTTATACACACATACACCCTCCTATATATACATATGTGTATACATATACATACATACACACACATATATTCCCTTCAACCATCCTCATACTGAGAAAAGTCTCGTAAGATACAATTATCATTTTTCCATGTAGGAATCTAAATAGTTCTTTAATATGTTCTTTTTCTTGTTTACTTTCTCATGCTTTTCTTGCTTCTTGTATTGAAAGTCAAATTTCCTCTTCAGCTCTAGTTTTGCCCCACTGACCTTTCACTTTCTCTTTGGTGTTTATGGATTGGGAAGTCTGGAAATGTCCACAGCTTCTGGTTATTCACTCTGCTGAAGGCTGCTCTGGCCAGTCTGTGCTGCTGGTCAGGACTGACACGGGTCTGGGACTATGCGGCTCTTTATGACTGTGCTCAGCTCCCACGGCTATAAAGGAAAAGGAAAAAGGTCATCCTGACACAACCAAAGGGTCATCTCTTTCTTAGTCTTTGCTGGAAAGATTCTCATTAGAGTCTTGCTTTATCAGTCGATTCTTTACCTAGAAGATGGTCATCTACCCGAGAGCCATTGTGAATTCAGAAAGGGCTAAGGAACGGTCAATATAGTGTTTACTGCCTGACAACTCCAGGAGAAATGCTAGGAGGAGAACAGAGGCCTATATTCAATGTTTGTTGATATAACCAAGACCTTTGATATTGTTAGTCATGAGGCTTTTAGAAGACTATGGCAAAATGTGTTTGCCTGAAGTTCATTAGTATTGTGCACCAGTTCAATAGTGGCATGCTTGCATGAGTTCTGGATAATGGGCTATGCTCTCACACTTTTCTAGTCACCAACAGAGGGAAGTAAGGCTATGTGCTTGTTCCCATGCCTTTTAGTATGATATTTTTAGTGACATTGTCAGATGCCTTCAGCAAGGATGCAAATGGTATCAAGATTAGCTACTGTACTTGAGTATTATTTTATTATTTATATTAAATATAATTTATAATATTATAATATAATTTAATTAATATTATTTATATATTTACTTTATATTATTATATAATTTTATATATACAACATATATGTTTTATATATAATATTTTATATTATTTATAATAATAAAATTTAAATAAAATAATATAATAATAAATATAATTTAATATAAATATTAAACTTGAAAAAGTTATAAACAGACTAAAGTGGAGGGAGAGTTGGTACATATATTTTTGTTCACAAATGATTGTGCATTCAATGCACACTCTGAGGCTAGGATGCAACAAGTATGACTCTATTCTCTGCTGCCTGTGCTAATTTTGGTCTAACAATGAACAACAAGAAAACAGAGGTACTCTATTAACCAGCACTGCACCATCCATCCATAGAACCATAAGTTACAACAAAGAAATTTTGAATGCTGTGGTAAGTTCACTTCTCTTGGCAGTACACTTTCCACAGGTGCCCACAGAGATGATGAAGTTGAAGCACACACTTCCAGAGCTAGTTCAGCATTTGGGGGCTCCAAAAGAAGGTGTGGGAGAAAAGAGCATTAGGCTGCCCATAAAACTGAAAGTCTACAGAGCTATTGTCCTGACCTCATTGTTGTATGCCTATAAAACCCGGACAATCTACCAGTGCCATGTCAGAAAATTAAACAGCTTTCTTTTGAATTGTCTTAGGAAGATTCTGAAGGGTTCTGAGGTCCTTTCTTGAGTTGAATTGCAAAGCATTCAAATGTAGAGAGTGCAACTTCTACGGGTTGACCATACTGTTAGAATGTCAAATGTAGTTTTGCCTGAAAGACTATTTTACAGAGAACTCACACAAGGTAGGCACTCCCTTGTAAAAAGAAGTGATATAAGGACATTCTCAAGATCTCTCTGAAGAACTTTGGTACTGATTTTGAGATATGGAAGATACTAGCACAGGACTGTCTAGCATGGTTTGTCCGCATCAAAGAAAGTACTGTGCTCTACGAACAAAGCACAATTTCACTAATGCAAAATAAATGTGAGACAACAAATTTAGAGACATCTCCATCCCAAATGTTTATATGGACTATTTGTACCCAAGCTGTGGTAGAGCCTTCTGAGGCTGTATTGGTATGATCAGCCCCAGCCAGACTATATGTTGAGCAGACATTGTGATGCCATTTTGGTCCCCTTCAAGCAAGAAGGACACATAACAATAACATCTTTGCTAGGGAAACATCTCCCTATTTTAGATTAGCTTAATCTTTTCAAATATTTATTTAAAATATTGAGTTACAAATTCTCTCTCTGACTCTTCCTTCAAACATTGAGAAGACAAGCAATATATTATTTATGCATGAGAAATCATGCAAAACATATTTCTATGATTGCCATGTTGCAATAAAAATTATAATAAGCAAGAAACATAAAGAAAGTGAAAGAAGTATGTTTCAACATGCATTCAGAGCTCATAAGTTCTCTCTCTGGAAGTGCATAGCATTTTTTATCATAGCTCCTTTGGAAATGTCTCGGATAATTGTCTTGCTTAAAGTAGCTAAGTTTTTCATAGTTGATCATCCTTACAATAGTGTTGTTACTGTTTACGATATTGTCCTGGTTCTACTCATTTTACTTCACATCACTTCATAGAAGTCTTCCCAGGTAGTGCTGAAACAATCCTGTTCATCATTTCTTATGGCACAATAGTATTTCATCAAAATCATATACCACAACATGTTCAGCCATTCCCTAATTAATAGGTATACCCTAAATTTAATTCTTAGCTACCACAAAAAGAGCTGCTACAAGTACTTTTGTATATATGTGTCCTTTCCCCATTTCTTTGATCTCTTTGGGATACAGACTTGGTAATGGCATTTCTGTATCACTTATATAAAGTATATGTAAAAATAAACCTGATATATATTATCATTTGGAAAAAGCCTTTCTGGGGCAAGTAGGTGGCACAGTGAATAGAGCACTGGTCCTGGAGTCAGAAGAATCTGAGTTCAAATCCGGTTTCAAACACTTGAAACTTACTAGCTGTGTGATCTTGGGCAGGCCACTTAACCTCAAATGCCTTGCCTTCTCCCCTCCCTTCCCCTCCCCCCCCCAAAAAAAAACCCAAACCTTTCTGACCCTTATAGTTTTATCAGTGATTGCGTCAATATGTGTGTATATTATTTTTGTCCAACTTTTTAGAGATCAGAAACTAACTATGTGGGTCAATAAGACTGTCTTCTTATAAACAAGCTAACACTAACGAGCCATAGCATCACGGTATTGTAGATTTAAAGCTGAAAGGGACATTAGAGCTCTTCAAAGCTAGATAAGAAAACAGGCCAAGAATGAGGAAAGTAGTTTTCCCAGGTCATACCGATAGCAATACTCTACAAAATCTTCTTACCCTCAGTCTGAGAATTTTTCTGGTGTCATCCTCATGACTTTGTCTCAGTTTATTTATGTCTCCATATATGCCTCCCTTGCCCATTGACTAGCTCAAATTCAGGTCTCTATCTTCTAGTGAATCACAAGATGGAATTTATATCAGTAGTCTCAGAGAACATTGTTTACCGAAGAAAGTAAAGCATATACACCCCCTATGGTTTGCCTTAGGAAAAGGTTCCTTGTTCAAAACAAAGAAACATTCACACCCTAGACAGTCTTGGCTCTTTACCAAGTAAGACAGGAATCTGACATTGAATTAGCAGAATTTCTCTTAGCTTTCTAAGATAGACTCACTTGAAGCAGGCAGAACTGCATGTACACATGAGAATAACAATACATACTTCAATTCTTGATTCAGAAACACGGTCAAAGAATCTCAAAGACCATCCAATCCAATCCTTACTAAGACACGCATCCTCTTTCAATGTCCCCAAACAAGTAATTTCCCTAAATTAGCTTGAAGACTTCTAGTGAAATGTGAACCCTGATTTTCCATTTAACTCTTGTGCAATTATAAGTAGTAAGAAATTGTTCCTGATTTCACTGCCTCTTCCTCTCTTCCATCTATTGTTCCTCATTCTTTCTTCTAGGATCAAGCAGAACAAGCCTCATCCCTTTTCCACATGAGAACACTTCAAAAACTTGAACACAAATACCTCCTCTCTTCTTTCAACTTTGACCAAAGGATTTTCTTTTCCAACCTAATAGTCACCAATTAATTAATAGCATAGTCTCCAGTCCTTTCACAATCTTAATCAATCTCTCCTGGATATACTTTAGTTTTTAAATGCCCTTTCTAAATTGAAATGGTCAGGACTAAACACAATGCTGTAAATATTGTCAAGCTAGAGCAAAGTAAGTTGAGTCCTAATTCAAGATATTGCACCTCTCAATGCATCCTAGGATTGAATTAGCTTTTTTTCCCCTTTCTTTTGGCTTCTATGTATGTCACCCTGATGACTCAACCCCCAGGATTTTTTTCACATGAAATATTGCCTTACTGTGGGCAATATTTTATCTTGTACTTGGGCATTCAATTTTCTGAAGCCAAGTATACATTTATTCTTATTCAATTTCATCAACTTCATTTGAATCAGGCATCCTATTCAGGATAGGGAGACTAGCACTTTTTTGGTATGATAGGATTGGAAGGCAGTGGGTAACCTAAGACTCATGTTTCACAGAAGCTATATCTACTTGGGACATGGATCCTGATGCTCAGAGATAAAAGAAAGTTGTGGGATAGTCTTGGATTCTGCTGCAATTTTTTTCTAGTACTGTCATCGTTGAACAGCCAAGAGCAGTCAGACCTGAAAACTGATTTAGGGGTAGTTGAACCACTTCTAATGACTAGGAATAATGCCAATGACTGGGATAGACTTGACCTTTTATAAGTACACATGGAAAGGACAGTTATTAACCTTTAGTCATTATTGACCTTTAGTATTGGATCAGTAATCCAACAAAAAACATCTAAATCCAACAAATAATATCTATCCAGATCATTTCTACCCCTCGTCACAAAGAAAGCCTAGGTTGTACATCACTGTGTGATGCTTAAAAGAAATTTAACCTAGAGGTCAGAACATCTAATTATATGTCAGTAGATGCTCACAAACTCATTTATCAGGACATCAGGTCAATTCTCCACATATTTTTAGAATGACTTTATTCTCTTACAAGTGACACTCTGCTCAGATCACCTAAGGGGTTGGGGAAAAAAGTTTAAAAATGCATAGAGATCTGGAAAATTATGCTGACTTTCCCCTACAATTTAAATCTTTGCAGTATTATTAATAAAAAAAAAGGACTTCAAGTGAGACACTTGCATTTTTCCCTTGGGGGAAATGAGTGGGCATAGGGAGTATCATAAACTCCTTAGAAAATTTTTCTCTCTAATAGTAATGTGCTTTTAGAAAATGAAGATAAAACTTGGAGTTATACTCGACTTATTAAACTTATGTACTCCTCTGCTCTTAAGGGAGACAGACTAAATCATTTCTAGGACTGGGAAGAAGCAGAAATAGTGAACATAAAACATTCTTTTCCTTCAGGTTTAACTTGACAGATTTCCTGAGAAAAGAAAACTATGGACTAGTTCTAGATGCTACTGAAACTTTTGCCTAGTGCTGCTGCTATCTTTGAACAGTCAAGAGTGATCAAAACTGGGAAGTGCTTTTCCATTGCTAGCTGTTCTCACTTTAAAAATCCATTTTCTCCAAAAAGAAAAGGATGATTGATTGAGATGGGGTGTGAGCTAGAAGTTAGCAATTGCCATCAATCTGTAAGTTATTATTTTTAATGAAGATCAATGGGCAAAACACAACTAAACGTAATCAAATGTTTCAGATTTGTAGAGAGCATTTTGGGTAAGGCATTTAGAACACATCACAAATGCTGAACCATAAATCATTGGGTAAAAAAAAATGCCACTTACAGAAGAACCATAAAAACATTAAAGTTTGGGGTGGAACCAAGATGGCAGAGTAATCTTGTTAATCCTTCACAATATATCTACTATGGAAACGTTTTTCATAACTACACATGTACAACCTATATTGAAACGCTTATCTTCCCAGTAGGGGTGGGTGACAAGGGAAGAAGGGAAAGAATCTGGAAATTAAAGTTTTAAAATCAAATTTAAAAAAATTGATTTTTACATGCAACTGGGAAATAATATATACAGGCACTGGGTATAGAAATACATCTTGCCCTACTAGAAAGTCAGAGGGGGGGAGGATGGGGGAGGACATAAGAGAAAGTAGATTAGGGGAAGGGGTATTCAGTAGGCTCCCTATTTTGGGGTGGGGGTAGGGGAAAGATAGTGAGGAAATCTGCAACTCAAAATCATGTGGAAGTGAATGTTGAAAACTAAAAATAAACAAATTTTAAATAAAAAAATCAATTTTAGCTAACAGAATATTTTATCTCCCTCCCAACCTTTTACCATATTGAGAAAAAGAGCAAATAAAAACAGATTTCCTATAATAAATATTCATAATCAAGCCAAAAAAAATTAAAGCTTTAGGAACACAGAATCTGCTTAGCAATTTTTGTTCTGATGAAAGCTAGAATGGAAATGAATTAATCAATTGATAACATTTATTAAGCTCCTTCTATCTGTCTGGCACTGTGCGAAGCACTGGGAATACAAAAAGAGGCAAAAGACAATACTTTCCCTCAGGGATCTTACAATCTAATGGGGAAGGCAACATGCGAATACGCACACACAAACACACACACATATACATGCAGCTATATACAGGATAAATAGGAAATAATGGAGGAAAGATATTAGAGTTAAGAAGGCTTGAGAAAGGCTTCCAAGAAATCTATCTGTGACTGGTTTTCTTGCCAGGTCCTGTTGGATAAATTTGTCAGTTAATGTTTGGTGGTTCAATTACAGGTTAAGGTTTTTTTGGAATTTAAAGCATACATACACACATATTTTTAGATAGTTGATTGAGATTAAGCTCTTCTCCTACAGACAATAGCCTGTTCTCTTGTCACCAGGATATTGTGGATAAACTAGACTTCCAAAGACTCCTCCTGGAGAGGAATTAAAAGGAATAGAATAGTGGAGAAAGAAAGAGGGGGTCGAAATTTGTGCACCTGAGAAGGAACCCTGGGGATTTGTTATTTATTAAGAATTCTCTCAAAAAGAACTTTTAAACTCTTCCATGTTAAATATTATCTTCACTTGGTGCTTTAGTAATTTTATAAATGTTCTAATTTTTTTGACATGTTTGATAATAAATTATGTAAAAATCACAGTTTCACACTAGCATGTTTTGTTTTTTTTCTTACAAAACTCTACCTCTTCCTGCGGCACATGGCCCTTGACTTAATGAAGGTTTATGGTCACTAGCTGATTTTCCAGGAAGAAAATTCCATGTTTTCAGTTTTAACAAACCTGGGACAAGGGGCTAGCTATTCAACTATATTTCTACAAATTTGCACTTTTTCTCAGTTCAGAAAGAGAAGAAGCTCAAATGAAATCAGCCTTCAAAGGGAGGGTGAAACGTAGAGGTTTTCGTGCATGGTGAAGACAAGTAGTTAGGGATACTTGAGAAGAAGAAAAGGAGGGAAAAATAGTCTCATGACAGTAATAAGTGGAGGAGCAGCTGGTGCTGGCCTCATGTACAATTCTTTTCTATAAGTCCAGGAGAGATGATCTTCATCTGAAGGAGCAAGCTGGAAGGTACCTGTGACTGGACTTTATTTCAGGCTCTTGTTCGCCAAGGAGCAGGAGCACAGAACAAATCTGGTGGAGAGAAGAGCTATGGGCAAGCTCTACCCCGTCCCAATCTTACTTCCATTTGCATTTTCTTAAATTTAATCTGTTAAAGAATACCTTCGCCAGATTTTGTATTTTTTTTCATAAATACCTGAGGTCAATGTTTCTGGTGTTGCCTTGTTTGTAGCGTGAGAATAACAATAGGAACCACACAAGGGAGAGGGAACTTTCCCATCAATGCTGAGCCCATCATTGGAGTTTTGTTCTCCAACTAGTGGCATAACCATGAGCCATTTCATTGTTACATTACTAAGTGCAGAATCACTATGAATTTGGGCCCTGTTGCATAAATTTACTTCAAAGATGTGAGTCAAAGGTACATTAGGATTTCCATTAGTTCTAAAGTTCTATTTCTCAGATTGGACCTCTATACCCTGAGTTTTCTTTTATCTGTGATAGTTGAAGATCCTCTGATTCTTTCTAGGAATGGATGGGGTTTCCTCAGATAGCCTTAGGGTCTGATGAACACACAGGGATTTGGCAGTATGTGAAAAGAAAATGCTGATGTGTCCAGATGTTAAGAGTATTTTTTGTTTCTTTTGTTTTTCATGTTCACAAATTCTAAGTGGGCGATCTAGACCAAAAATTTAGCTTCCCAGTAGCCTATAGATCCATCCACACACTGATTTTCTTTAGATTGCATTCTTTTCTTACATGTAATAGTTATTTATAATAGTATATTTTGCAATAGGGTCATATTTTTATGATGAGGGTTTAGACTTTCACAATTTTCACACTTCACTTTTTGGCTTTTTCTTCAGTCTGGTTTTTATTACAAATGTGAGAAGAATGAAAACTTCTGCCCACATTGGCTATGTGCAATGCCTGTCACTGTTTATCATTAAGCTCTATTTTATGATCCACCTCTGCAGGGAACTTTATATTTTTGGCTTGCTAAATTTCCTACCCAACAATTAATGAAACTAATTTTAAAATAAATGGTCCAGACCTTACACTGCACTGAAGTCCTTCTCTGATGCCTTCTTCAGTTCATTTCAATTCAACAAACATACAAAGTATTGATTGTGGACAGTCACTATACTAGAGGCTGGGGAATAAAAAGACAAAAATGAACTCCCCTGTGAGAATTTTTTACTGTTTCATCATGGTGTGGAGATGATCTTGGATTTGCAAATTTCATGTTAGCATATTTGAAGTTTGGAAAGTCTTTCTGAAGCAGAAGGGTTGCTAACAGACTAAATAAGTCTGTTGTGCCAAAACAACAGGAAAAACTCATCCTCTATAAGCTAGGGCAGGGCGTTCAGGTGACAAATTCTTTGAAGAGCAGAAACTCTTGAATCCTTTCTGATACTGTATGAAGGATTTATAATCCAATCTCCCTTGGAGGAAGGAATACCTCTACCAATAAAATCCCAGATTCTTAAAATACTGATGGACTATAAAGAACACATGGAAAGCATGATCCCATGGAATCAGTATTGGCTTCAAAACCTTTCTCTGGTGCCTACTATGTGTATGGCTAAGGCCCTTGGTATCTGGGTCTCAGTTGTTTCATCTGAAAATGTTTCCTCTAAATGACTTCTTAAAACCCTTCTAGCTCTTGATCTATGATCCTATAATTATTGTCCCCTTCAAAGTAGTCACCTTGGGAAAATTAAGTAATATTCCAATGACATTACTTTTGCTCAAACATTTGAGACATCTCTTAAAAATCTGCTTCTAGATCTGCTATACTTTTTCTTTTTTTGAAATATCATCACTAGCAGCAAATAGCAGTCCCTTAAAGGAAATCTGATATCTGTACATAGTCAAAAGTCATCTGGAGTCAAGAATAGAGGAAAGTGAATGATACCACCACTGGGTGGTATTGTTATTGGGAACCCCCTTCCCCAAACAATATCAACAACAAAAAAAGAAACAACAGGAGGTGTAATATAAAGTAATAAGATTGCTTTCCTTGAGCGTCTCATAGACTGATACGAAACAAAATTTAAATAGTGGAACTCCAGAAATTAGTGCTGACAGTTTCTTTATAATAAGCATATTGGCTATGGAATTTTGCTCAAAACATAGCAACAACAATGTAAATGGAAAAGAGAATGACAAAAAGTGATAGAGAGTATTATGTAAATTTCCAGAATGGAACTTGGCCCTAAAGAAGAGCTTCTCTTTATTCGCAGAGGAGGAGGACCATGGCGATGGAATACTGAACATGATGACATGATTGGTTGTTATAATGGTTCATTTTGTTGAATTGTTTTCTCTCCTCTCATTCTTCTTTTATTCTTTGTTAAGAGGGAGGATTTTCTGGAAATGGGAGGGAAGGATATGTTGGGGAAAGAGAATGATATAAAACCCAAAAATATCAATAAAAGTGGAAAAAATAGGAAAAAAATACCCTTCTCATCATTTCTTAAAGCACAATAGTATTCCATCACAATCATATACCATAACTTGTTCAACCATTCCACACTTGGTAGTGATCCCTTCAATTTCTAATTTTTTCTCACCACAAAGAGAATTGCTAGGAATATTGTGTGTGTGTGTGTGTGTGTGTGTGTGTGTATCCTTTTTTTCTTTTTCTTTCATCTCTTTGGGATATAGATGTGGTAGCAGTATTGCAGGGTCAGAGGGTATGCACAATTTTATAACCCTTTGGGAACAGTTCTAAATTGTTCTCCAGAAAGATTACACCAGTTCACAAATCCTACAACAGTGCACCAGCATCACAATTTTTCCATATTCTCTACAGGATTTGTCATTTTTCCTGTTATGTTAGCCAATATGACAGGTGGGAGGTGGTACCTTAGAATTGTTTTAATTTTCATTTCTCTAATCAAATGTGATTTAGAGCATTTTTTCATGTGATCACTGATAGCTTTGATTTAGGCTTCTGAAAACTTCCTGTTCATATGCTTTGACTGTTTGCAATTGGGCAATGCCTCTTCTTTTTATAAATTTGGTTCAGGTACCTATATATTTGAGAAAAGAGGCATTGATCAGAGAAACTAGCTATAAAAAAAATTCCCCCACTTTTTGTTTTCTTTCTAATTTTGACTGAACTTGTTTTATTTGTGAAAAGCTTTTTGATTTCAGGTCAAAAGTGTATCCATTTTACTTCCCATGATCATCTCTCTCTCATTTGGTCAGAAACACTTTTCAATAGCTCTCACAGATACATTTTTTCCCATATTCCACTATATTTACTTATGATATTACCCTTTATCTTGAAATCACTCATACATGTTGACCTTATTTTGGTATATGGTGTGAGATGTTGTTTTATAACCAGCTTCTGCCAAAAACACTTTTCAGTTTTCCTTAAAATTTTTGCCAAATATGACTTCCTACTCCCAAGGTTTGGATCTTTGGATTTCAAGCAGCAGATTACAATGGTGATTTACTATTGTGTATTGTGTACCTAATCTATCCATCTGATCTACCACTCTATTTTGTAGCCAGTACTAGACTGTTTTGATGATTACCACTTTGTAATATAGTTTGAAATCAGGTACTGCTAGACTGCCTTCCTTCACATTTTTTCCTTGATTCCCTTGATATTCTTGACCTTTTGCTCTTTCAGATAAAATTTTGCTATTATCTTTCTTAGCTCTAATCAAATAAATTTTTGGTAGTTTGATTGGCATGGCACTGAACAAGTAAACTAATTTAAACAGAATTGTCATTTTTTTATATTCACTCAACCTAAAAAAGAAGAGTCAATACTCCTCAAATTGTTTAGATTAGACTTTATTTGTGTGAAAAGGGTTTTGTAATTATTTTCATACAGTCCCTCAATTTTTTTCTGTCTGGCAGACTTCCAAATATTTTATCTTGTCTGCAATTATTTTAAATTAATTTTCTCTTTCTATCTCTTCTTGCTAGGTTTTGTTGGTAGAAATGCTGAAGATTTGTGTGGGTTTATTTTTTATACTGAAACTTTGTTTAAGTTGCTAATTATTTCAACAAGTTTTAAAAAATTTTTTGGTCTATTGTCTAACTAAGGCACTCCAAGTACACCAACATATCATCTGCAGAGAGTTATGGTTGTTTTCTCGTGGCCTATTCTTATTTCTTCAGTTTCTCTTTTTTCTTGTCTTATTGTTACAGCTAGCATTTTAAATACAATATTGGATAATAGCGATGACAATGGACAACCTTTCTTCAACCCTGACCTTATTGGGAAGACTTCTGGTTTATCCTCATTACAGATAATATTTGCTATCGGTTTTAGATAGATAGTACTTTTCATTTTAAGGAATTATTCATTTATTTTTATGTTTTTTTTTTAGTATTTTTAATAGGAATAAGGACTGTATCTTTGCAAAAGTTTTTCTGAAACTATTAAGATAACCATATTATTTTAGTTGTTCTTTTTTATTGATATGGTCAATTATGCTGATATTTTTTCCTAATATTGAACCAGCTCTGCATTCCTGGCACATATCCCACCTGGTCATAGTGTATGATCTTTATGATATACTGATATAATCTTTTTGCGAGTATTTTATTTTAAAAAATTGCCTCAATATTCATTAGGGAAATTGGCCTACAGCTTTCTTGCTCTGTTTTTGCTGTCCCTGGTTTATGTATCGATAATATTTTTAAAAGTAAAGAAGGAAAAAAGGAAGAAAACTTCTGATGCTTTTCTTGCTTCTTGTATTTGAATGTTAAATTTTTCATTCAACTCTGGTTTTTTCATCACAAATGCTTGAAAGTACTCTATTTCATTGAATGACCATATTTTCTCCTGAAACATTATACTCAGTTTTGCTGAGTAGGTGATTCTTGGTTTTAATCCTAGGTCCTTTGACCTCCAGAATATCATCTTCTAAGCCCTTCAATCCCTTAATGTAGAAGCTGTTAGATCCTGTGTTAGCCTGATTGTGTTTCCACAATATTCAAATTGTTTCTTCTTGGCTACTTGTAATATTTTCTCCTTGATCTGGAAACTCTGGAACCCGGCTATAATATTTCTGGAAGTTTTCTTTTTGGGACCTTTTTCAAGAGGTGCTCAGTGAATTCTTTCAATTTCTATTTTGCCCTCTGGTGCTAGAATATCAGGGCAATTTTCCTTGAGAATTTCTTGAAGGATGATTTCTAGGTTCTTTTTTTGATCATGGCTTTCAAGTAGTCCAATAATTTTTAAATGATCTCTCTTGGATTTATTTTCCAGGTCAGTGGTTTTCCCAATGAGACATTTCACATTACCTTCTATTTTTTCATTTGTTTGGATCTGTTTAATAGTATCTTGATTTCTCATAAAGTCATTATCTTCCATTTGCTCCAAACTAATTCTGAAGGAATTATTCTCTTCAGTGAACTTTTGAAATTCTTTTTCCGTCTGACAATTTACTTTTTAAAGCATTTTTCTCCTCATTGGCTTTTTGGGCCTCTTTTGCCATTTGAGTTAATCTATTTTTTAAAATGTTATTTTCTTCAGTCAGGTTGTTGACTCTCTTTTCATAATTTTCTTGCATCATTCTCATTTCTCTTCCCAATTTTTCCTCCACTTCTCTTATTTGGTTTTCAAAATCCTTTTTAAGCTCCTCTATGGCCTGTAACCAGCTCATATTTTTCTTGGAAGCTTTTGGTGCAGGAGTTCTGACTGTGTTGTCTTCCTCCTGTTCCATGCTTTAATCCTTTTTGTCCCCAAAAAAGGAATCTAAAGTTGGATTGCTGTGCTTGCTTTGCATGTTGCCACTCAATTATATAAGTTTTGAGCTCTTTGCTGCAGTATAACTCTGCTTCCAGAGGCAAGAACTCTGTCCCAAATCACTGGGGTTTTCATATCTGCCAGAGCTATTAGGAGGGCACTGTCTCTGCAGCCCCCACAAACTCTGACTCACTGGTCACATATTTCAGGACCACCACACAAGACTTCTATCCAGATCCAGGCAGATTAAAGCAAGAGCAATTACTCTCCTAATGTTTGCTTGGCCTTCCTATGATCTACAGGCCAGGAGCTCTGAAATAGCCTCATGGAGGTGGCTGCAGGGCTGTCACACTTCTGCCACTTCTAGCTCTGGTTGCAGGGGCCAGACCTGCTCCTCCCCCCCCCCCCCAGTTACAACAGAATTCTACACTGACCTTTCACTTTTTCTTTGGCATTTATGGGTTGATAATTCTGGAAACTGTCATTGCTGCTGGTGATTCACTCTCCCAAAGTCTGAAGTCTGCTGCAGCCACTGGTGGTCTGGGCTGCTATGGGGCTAAAATCGTGGGCTGGGCTCAGACAGGTCTGGGCTCACACCCAGAGTGCTGCAATGAATCCTTTCTGTCTGCCTGCCAGTCTGTCTTCAGCAGGAGATTTATTTCTCTCTGTCACTTTGTGGGTTCTGTAACTCTAAATTTTGTTTAGAGTAATTTTTACATGTATTGGAGGTAATTATGGGGGGAGCTCACAGAGTTTACCTGCTTCTATGCTTCCATCTTGGCTCTGCCCCCCTGAAAACTCTTTATATGAAATCACAGGTCCCATCCTTAGTGTCATATCACAGAATTGGAAATTTGGTCCAATAACTATGTAAAATAGGAATCTCTGCTATGACATCCTCAATAATGGGTCACTGAGCTTCTGCTGGAAGGTTCACAGTAATGCAGCCATCTTTCATTACTTTTTGTATACCAATAAATTTTATTTTTAGATAGTGTCAATATTATAAGACCCCTTTTTATATTGAACCAAGTTCTAACAGCATCTGTATCTTTCACCAGTTTGTCCTATAAGGTGAATCAAAATAAGGGTGGTATTTCTTCCAGCTGGTAATCTTTTGAGTATATGAAGACAAATATTCTGCTCCCCTTAACTTCTTTCTTCCCTAGAGTAAACATCCTTAGTTCCAACAATCCATATTTGCATACTATGGTTTTGACTGTCCTCAACATCCTCGTTACCCTCCTCTGAATTCACTTTGTATTCATTTGTTAAATAATTGGGGGACATTGATGATTTTGGGGAAAAAAGGAGATATCAGATAATTGATCTAGCAAATTATTTATAGGAATGAACTGATAGGAGATTATTAAGAAGGTATTGCAATATTCCAAATGGAAGGTAATATGAGAGCCTAAACTGGAGTGATGGTAATGGGATAACAAAAAAATGAGGTGCTAGGTTTGAGGGACACTATAAAGATCAAATGAACAGGCTATGGTCACTGATTAGATGGGAGTAAGGAAAAATAAGCAGGAATCAGAGATGGTTCTGAGGTTCTAACATGGAATATTTAGAGGTGCCCTTAGATATCAAAAGAACAAAAAGGGGGAAAACTTATAGGGAATATAATGAATTAGTTTTTAGACATGTTGAGCCTGAAGTTGTAGTTTGACATCAGATAGAATTGTTCAGCACACAGTTGACAGTGTGGCTAAGTTTAGAGCATAGGAGAGAAGTTATAGCTGAAAATACATATTCCATGGTCTTCTGTAATACAGAAGGGAGAATTGAAGCTTTGGGTGTAAATGAAGTCGATAAGGGAGAGAATGTAGATAGAAAAAAATAGAAGATATCTAAGAAAAGATCTTTGGGGAATACCCAGGTCTGGGTGCGAGGATAGGATGAAGAAAGGAAGAGTGAGCAAAAGAGAAAGGGAAGGAATTGTCAGCTAGGTAGGATGAGTACCATGAAAATAGAGTGTCATGCAGGTCAAAGGAGGAGATAATTTCAGGAAACAAGTAGTCAACAGTATTAAATGCATCAGAAAGATAAGAGAAGTTAAGGAATTTTAAATGGCAAATGTAGTGGGGGTTTAGGGGATCATATTTTACCTTGAAAGAAAAGTTTTAAAGGAATCAGTAGGATGACAAAAAAGTGGAGGCAATGATTATATTAGATCAATCCAGTCCAAAGGCAATGTTATTCTTATTTCATGAAGTACTATATCAATGAGACAATAAAGCATTTATTGTCTCTTAATTTTTCTTTATATTTTTATTTAAAAAGAAAGGGTTTACATTGTGATGTAATGGAAAGAATGCTGGATTTGGAACAAAGCAATTGGTTGGAATCCCAGTTATGCTACTTATTGCCTATGTGATCTTGGGAAAATCACTTGATCATTTTGTGCCTCAATTTTCTTAAATGTGAAAAAAAAGAAGTGATTGGACTCAGTGACCAGAAACCTCCTGAAGTTCCAAAGCTATGATTTGAGGAGCCTGAGTTTAGAGTTTGTTGGCCAGAACATTTACTGAACCCTTCAGACTTGAAACGATAAACTAAATTTCTCAGACAGAAAATGAGCCAAAAACTTCAGCAAGATCTGAATATCCAGTAAATCTTGTCTATATAAGTACTAAAATAAACACTTAGGTTTATTCAAATAAATAGGAGTGAATTGCTGGATGTCTGAGAGAAACTCCAGAGTGTCTTTTGAAAAATTTAGGACTGGGCATCCACATCTTAGGCTGTCTAAACATACGGTAAGAACTACCTTCTGGCAAGAGAGGAGAGAGAGAGAGACAGACA
>NW_027185903.1:10598249-10635431 GCF_028583685.1 Petaurus breviceps papuanus
AGAGAGAGAGAGAGACAGAGAGAGAGAGAGAGACAGAGAGACAGAGAGACAGAGAGACAAAGAGACAGAGAGAAAGAGATTGAAATTTTTTGGATTAAAAAATAAATCTTTGTTTCAAGGTCATTTCTTGGAATGAGGAAGAAATGATTAGCAAGCTTGTTCTGGAGTCCCATGTAATGAAAAGCTGAGCAGGAATCTTGAGTAATCAATCCAATCTCACATTTGAAAGGGTCAGATTTACTTCAAGGTTTCCAAAAGCCACTGTCAAGCTCATGGTCATAAATTGGTCAAAATCCTTAGAAAAAAAAGAAAATGGAAAATTGCTTTCAATATAAATATCACAGAAATTCTCCAGACTCTTTAAAATTTGAGAATTTGTAGGCAAACTTAATTCCTTCCATACTACACTAATACAATAAATGGCATTTCTTTTCACCTATTTCACAATCATTATTGTTATACCTTGATTTAATTAGAATATTCAGCAAAATGACTGCAATTTAACAAGAAGGTAAAGATTTTATCTTTGGCATTTTTCCTGGCATTTTTTGGTCCACCAAAATCTAGCTCCAATTTCCTTTTCTATTACTTCACTTAGTCCTGTTATTTCTGTTGGATTTCAAAAGTCCAGGGGTTCAAATCCTGCCCCTACCCTTAATAATTGTGTGACTCTGGGACAGGCACTTACTCTTTATGATTTTCACTTTCCTCATCTGATAAATGAGGGGGTAACACTAGATGGCCTTTCAGGTCCCTCCTGGTTTTACGTGGATGATTTCAAAAAAAGTACTCCCTTTTAAGATATTCTTCACTCCAGACACTTGGAATTATGATTTTGTCATTCATTTTTCCATCCCTAGTCATTTTAAAAGAAAAAACCTCCTATTCAGAGCTATTGGGGCTTAACTGTGAAGATCCAGCATAATAGTTATAAAAACAACTCATTTAAATAACACTTTAAGTTTTGGGCATGAAGGAAGGAAATAAGCATTTATTAAACACCTACTATGCCCCAATTACTGCTAAGTGTTTTACAATGGGGGGCCCTGCCCCTTATTTAGAGCATAAGAAGGTGTTTTATTTTTTTTACTCTTTCCAGTTTATTCACTGGATAGTGCATTATTTACAGCCTTTAAATTGGTGGCTGCCCTAATACTGAATGTACATATAAAAGATTCCAATGGAATAACAAGTGGTATCTCTCTGTGTTTCACTATCTCTGTCTCTCTGTGTCAATCTATGTCTGTGTCCATCATTTTTACCTCTATCTATCTCCCTGTCTCTGCCTCTCTCTGTCTTTCTATGTCTCTGATTGTCTTTCTCTGTATTTTTCTACAGCTGTCTCTCTGTCTGTCTCTGTCTCTCTGTCTCTGTGTCTGCCTCTGTCTCTGTCTCCTTCTGTCTCTCTGTCTCTGTCTCTATCTCTTTCTTGCTCTCTCTCTCTCCCTGTGTATGCTTCTCTCTCACCTTGGTGATTCTGGAGGGATAAGGAAGAATCACTTTGGATCTCCTGGTTGGAAAATGGCTTTAAGGCCTTCTCTTGCTGGGTCTCCAAGAATAAATGGTGTTTTGCTTTTTTAATCTCTTTTGGGTTCCATTCTTTCCTGTTCTTAGGTGAATGAGGCCTTTGAGCTTCAAAAGTAGTGACTTTGGAGGAACAACATGGCAGCTAAGAAACTGTGTGCAACAGGTAATGGAGTATCTAACAGCCCCTTTAAGTTTCAGTCTGCTTCCCCCAGGAGCAGAGGCTTATAAAGAGGACAGTTGTCCTGGTTTGGGGTGGAATTGTGTGTGTGTGTGTGTTTTAACTCAGATATTTTTACATTTGGGTGTTTCTATATATCTTTTCAGTAAATATCTTTTTATTAAAGCTAATTGACATTAATCAGTTAATTGATAATGAATGGAAAACATGGTTAAATTAATATTAGGGAGATACAAGCTGTTTCTGGTAATTGGTATTGATGAAAGACACACCTGCATGGGAATCTATGATCTATGCAGGAGTCTGCATGACCCCAAAGGCCAAATCTCATGGCCCTTCTGTTTTTGTATTGCTTGTAAGTGAAGAATGATTTTTATATTTTTAAATACAACAAAAGCTTATTTAAAAAATGCAAAAACAAATAAACAGTCTTTACCTCACAGTTTTACTAAAACAAGTATATTTTTGGCCCAAAGGTCATAGTTTGCCTACTCTTAAATTATATTGTATTAAAACTCAAAAGTTCCTTAGTCTTAACCTTGAACTCAAAAGACAAATGAAGAAGTAACCTTGTTTTGGGGACCTGATCTATGAGTAGAGTTTGATTGAGGGAATGATCCCAGAGATCACTAAGGCTTACTGTGACTCCACTAGGGTCCCGCAATAACTAGGAGATTTCAGGGTCAGTAATTGAATCCCAAGCTCCAGATCTTTATTTTGACACTCTTTCTTATATATTATATAGTTAGGTACCAGTTTTCAAGGAGTAGAGAATGAGCTAGGATGCTGAAGGGAAAAGTGGATATGCCTACAAAGTCTTATATTCTTTTTTTTTTTTTTTTACGGGGGAAGATAGGGCAATTGGGGTTAAGTGACTTGCCCAAGGTCACAAGTCTAATAAGTGTTAAGTGTCTGAGGCTGGATTTGAACTCAGGTCCTCCTGACTCCAGGGCTAGTGCTCTATTCACCATGCCACCTAGCCACCCCCACCTACAAAGTCTTAACAAGAGATCCGGGTGGTGTTGGGATACAGAAGCAAAAACTGTTCTTATGTAAATCTCATCCTATCCCATTGACTCACTGAAGACAGAGTATAAGAAAGAGCTGTAACAGGGATGAGTAGGCCTGGTCTCAGGATAGGGTAGCTAGGTGGAGAAATGAATAGAGAGTTAGGCCTAAAGTCAAGAAGATTCATTTTCCTCAGCTCAAATCTGGCTTCAGACACTTACTAGCTGTGTGATCCTGGGCAAGTCACTTAATTGTGTTTGCCTTAGTCTCTTTATCTATAAAATGAACTGCAGAAGAAAATGGAAACCCACTCCAGTATCATTCATGAGAAAACCCCAGATTGGGTTAAAAAGAATCAGACAGGATGGAAGTGACTGAGTAAAAACAATAACAACATACTGAGGATATTGGACCAATTTAGTCTTATTAGGACTCAGGACCATCTGGAGGAAATAATTGCTATTGTGAAATGCCACTGACTGATACAATTTTTTTTTGCCTTTTGGAGGGCAATTGGGGTTAAGTAACTTGCCCAAGGTTACACAGCTAGTTTTTTTTGTGTGGGTGTTAAGTGTCTGAGGCCGGAACCGAACTTGAGTCCTCCCGACTCTGGGACTAGTGCTTTACTCACTGTGCCACCTAGCCGCCCCTGAAGACATATCTTTTTTTTTTTTTTTAAAGCAATCAGGGTTAAGTAACTTGCTCAAGGTTACATGGCCAGTTATTTCTGGGTGTGGTGCTAAGAATCTGAGCCCAGATTTGATCCCCAGGTCACCCTGACACTGGAGTAGGTGCTCTTACTCACTGAGCCACCTGGCCGCCCGACTGATACAATTTTAAATAAGGTATACCTTCAGTGGTATCTCTTTCTCCTACTTTTTCAAAATGCCTTTGGTATTTGTTCACTTCTGTGAGGCCAGGTAACACATAACTTGATGGCAGAGTACATTGCATTCTCTTTCAGGCCTCACATAGTATAAGGCAAGTTATTGTCACCTGCCAAATGCAGTCACATTTCTCAGTTCTCAGTTTTATAATTTATTTATCTACTTTTATCCATGTCTAAGGCATTTGGAATAAGTTTGATAAAATGTAAAGAATGTTGGATTGGCAGTCAGAAAAACCCAGGTTTTAGTCTTGGCATTTCCAGGGACTAGCTGGAACATATCTCTTAACTTCCCTAGACCTAAATTTTATCCTGTCTACCACCTATACCTCAGAGTCAGATTTCTCCTCTCTATTTTTATATCTCCTTCGGAATTTCTGAGATTTAGCAGGAAGGTGCAGGGAAGAAATGTTCTTATCTCTGCGATAAGAGAGCTAATACTGCTCTAGAAGGATATAAAAGATTGAACTATGTACAAAATGATACAAAACCATTCAAGAAGGTCATAGTGGTAATAAGTGGAGATCAGTAAAGGTCTCATGTAAGAGGCAGTCTCTGAGCTATGCTTTGATGGAAACTAAGGATTTTACAATTCAGACATTGGGAGGTAGTGTTTTTCAGATATAGTGGTTCACTCATGTAAAACTATGGAGATCTGAGATGGAATAGTTTGTATCATGAACAACCAGAAGGTCATTTTTACTGGAATGGAGAATGAATGAGGGGAAACCCTATAGAATACGCATGGGAATGGAAGTAGGCTCCAGATTGTGGAGGACTATAGATTTTTTTATTTTATGCTAAAAGCAATAGGAAGTCATTGAAGATTTTGGAGGAGGGGTTGGGTGATACAGTCAGATCTGTATTTTAGCAATATCAATTTGGTAACTATGTGGAGAATCGATTAGAGAGGAGAGAGACTGGAAGTAAGTAGATGAAGACTAATAATAATAATAATAATACAATAATTATATACAATATTATAATTATACACAATATAATACAATAATTATAATAATAATTATATTTTAATATAATTTTATTAATTAATATTAATTAATATAATTTTATATATTATTATATAATTATATACAATATAATACAATAATAATAATAATAATAATAATAATAATACAAGCCCCAGGTGATGAACAACTGAGCTAGAGGAATGTCCATAAGGGTGAAGAGAAAGGTATAGATGTGAATGTTGTTGCAGAGGCAGATCAATACAATGTAGAAAATGAGTGGATGTGGAGTTTGGAGAGAGAAGGAAGAGTCTTAGAGGAACTTCCAGATTTCAAATGTGGGAGGCTAGAAGAAGGACAGTTATCATCGACAGACATGAGACAGCTTGGCAGAGTAATGGTTTTCTTGTGAAATATGATGAGTTTCATTTCGGACATGGTGAGGTAAGCTGCTCCTCGAATTATTTTTTCAAAGATAGTGCACAGCTTAACTCCAAGTCAACTGTGGGTCAAATGATTCTAAATTAATTGGTTCTGTATATCTACCTAACTTCACTATGTACATGCACATATATTTATATGCAAATGAGCTCTTGCATAACTCTATCTGTATGCATAGCTACTCCTGCACTTTCAATTATCTTCATCTCTCCGTTTAGACCTCATGGGGTCTGATAGTAAGAGGCTTTTTTTTTTTAAATTACCAATTCATTTATAAGGCAAATCAAAAAATAGCTCACAGAAATTCTGTATTAGCATCTGTTATGTCTCCATTTTAATCTGCTTGTGTACTGTTCAGGCTTTTTTGTTTTGTTTTGTTTTGTTTTGTTTTGTTTTTTGCTTGGTGACTCTTTGTGACCCCATTTGGGATTTTCTTGGCAAAGATACTGGAATAGTTTACCATTTCCTTCTCTAACTCATTTTACAGATGAGGAAACTGAGACAAATAGGCTTAAGTGACTTGCCCAGGGTCACACGGCTAGTAAATGTTTGAGACTGGACTTGAACTCAGAAAGAGTTTTCCTGATTCCAAATCCAGTGCTTTAACCACTATGCCAAGTAGCTGCCCCAATACTTGTGTACTGTAGGACTTAAAAAAATATGAAAAGTGCCAAAATTTCTACTGAATAAAATATTTGTGGTTTCCAGAAAATTTTACCTTTTGAATTTGTCAAATATAAAAAGAAAATGATGCTCTAGTGCAATAAATAAAATAATTTTGATTGTTGTCTGCTATTAAATATTTAGTCTAAAGTCTGAACTGTGAGGCAGGTGATATTGGTTTTGAAGTATTTACCACTGTGATCTGGACATATCATATTATTCCATATCATGATATGTAATGTTGTACCATCCCCACACAAAATTAGGTCTTTTTAAATGTTCATATAAGCAACAGTGATTTTTCCATCCATAACTAGATATATTAACAAATTAATCAGCAACATTAACCTGTAGCTTATATTCTCCCAAAAATATACGTAATGGGGGTGGGAGGAGGGGTACAGGTACCAAAGATCTCTAGCAAAGTTAGAAATCAGAGCATGTAAGTAAGCCATAGGAAGCATACTCACAAATAATAGAGTCACTCTATAAAGTAACTAGGTAAAAGAGTGAGCAGACCATGGAACCAGAGCTAAAGGGATTTCCAAAGCCATCTAGTTGGGCCCCTCCCTTTTTAGATAAACAAAGTGAGGCTCCAGGTGACCAACTAGAGATCACAAAATCAGTAAGCTGTCAGAGAGATCAGGAAACCAGGTTCTCTGACTTTGATCAGTGTTCTTTCCAATGTACCAAGAAACTTGGGACCAAGAAGGCACAAAGAATAAAGAAAGGACAATCAAAGATTGATGATTCAAAATCTAAGACAACAGTTGGAAATTTGGAGATCTGAAGGAATCAGGGCCGGAAGATAGGTGCCAGGACCAAGAGAAGACTTAGCAATAGAGGGAAATCTCTTCCTCAAACCCTGAATTTTTAGACGGTTTCCATTGCAGCAATACTAAATCTCCAGATAATTACTCTGGGTCTGTGGGTAGATGCAAGGAATTAGGAGTAATAGCTAAAGTGAGGAAGGACTTTGTGTGCAGAGGCGAAACAGCAGCCCATTAGAGTCAGAACCTGCCATAACCAAAGGGAAGTGAGATTCAGACTCTCGCAGTGTATCTATATATATGAAAAATTATGACAACTTTGATGATTTCTAGCTTGCTAGGAATCAGGCTTATCCAGATTTTATGGTCTCAAGCTGATAGTAAATGCAGTCACCAGTTAAAGGTCAAGGCGTGGAAAGAATCAGTTCCACAGCATGTTAAAGAAAGGGAGGGGAACCCTTTGGGAACATAGCTGGTTGAAATTTATTAAATCATGTTGAAGCCAAAAATCGCAACAAGCACATGAAATGTTTAAAGTGCTACTTATTAAACTCTTGAGATTATAGTTTTCTGAGCTGTCATGTGTTCTTGAGCCTCCCTGAGTAGCTGAAGAGCCAAGTACTCCCCAGAAAGAGGCATGCTATTATTGAGACTGAGCAATGCTACTGCTAAGGCTTATTCATCTTTTATGCTTAGTCCCTGGTGACTCAAAATAAACAAGAAGGAAAGACATTAGCCTCTGATAGCAAAGTAAGTTACCTAAAGTGGATCTACAAAGCTGAGAGTTGTATCACAGTGGAAAGAATTTTGCAGTGAGAGGGAGCAGAAAACTGGGTTCAAGTATTGGCTCTGCCACTGACTAGTTATAGGACTTGGAAAAGTTATGTCACATATCTAAGCCTCAGATTTCTCATCTGTAGGATGAGGAAGTTAGAGTGGATGGACTTTAAGGTCCTCCCAAGTCTGATATTCTGCAATTCCATGAAAATGAGATAAAACTGATCATGAGATGTAGGGCTTGAAAGATATAAATTTATAAGGGAAAAAATTATTTAGATGCTTTAGAATGTAATGTTTTATTCCAATCAGGTAGATAGATCTCCAGGGCTAGTGAAGTGACATGGTGGATAGACTGTCAGACCCTGTGATGAGGTACAGGCTCTGGGAACCCTTCTGAGCTCTCCTCCAATCTTCCCACATGGGGCATTTGCATGAGGCAATAAGCCTTTCATTGTGGCTCTCCCCAAACCTTTGTTACTAGCTTGCCCCTCCATTATCCAGCTAACCCCCACCTTTGATCCTCAACTGTTACACCCTTGAACTGGCCTAGCCCACCATTGTCTCCAGGTAGCCTCCAGCAACTTGACTCATTATTGGAGTGTGACCTCATTGACTCCACCTGAAGATCCTCCCCAAACTCCTCCTCTAGACCACCCCTAGATGCCTCCCACAACCTTTCTGTATATAAGACCCCATCTTGCCTCCATGTGGGATTGAGAGTGCTATAGAATTTTCTAGCACAAACTTGATCTGTGTCAGATGATTTTGGCCCGCTTTTCCAATTCAAGCATCACAGATACTGAGGCTCCTTAAGAGTCTACCTAATATGGTGAACTTTTAATAACCTTTACTTTTCTTTGGCTGAGAGAAGACTTGAGTCAAATTCATTTGGCAGGACCTGGCATGTTGGTATTTTGGGGTCTCGAGCACACCTAACCCTATACCTCATCACCTGGAGTCAGGAGGACCTGAGTTCAAATCCAGTTTCAGACACTTAATACAACTGTGTGACCTGGACAAATCGCTTAACCTCATTTGCCTCAGTTCCTTATCTGTAAAATAAACAGGAGAAGGAAATGGCAGAACCTTCCAGTATCTTTGCAAAGGAGAGTGAGATGCAGCTAGAATGACTCACCAACAACAGATAAATCTCTGTGGTCATTTTCAGAGACCAAGCAGATTGATGAATACTTAGATGTATTATATTTAAAGAGAACTTTTACTGAGATAAAGGAAGACTTAATTATCATAGAGTTTACAAAAAAGTACCACAAATCTGTCATCTCCTCCTGTTCCTGAGTGCTAGCAGCAGTGATATGCTGATTAATGTTTCCTCACCAACTCCCTGAAGAAGAAAAACACATACAGCACACTTTTAAGATTAATCTGAATCATTAACATTTCTCCATCACTTTCTTAATTATAGAAGTCAACAATACTATATGACAAGCCCTGATTTGTAGTATTTTCCAATTTTTGAGCTGTAAATGCTTACAACAAAAATGTTAACAATTGGCTTTCTTAAGCCATTCAAGCAGACTCCAGCATGCCCCTGATTATCAGGTTGTAAGAGTATTTCAAAAGTTTATATTTTTACTTTTTTCCTGACTATGGAACACAAAATTTCTATTCAATAAGTTTCTCTTTAATTTTCCTTAAGGAGAACAGGCTGGGTCAGTGAGTAGAAGGTTGTAGAAATGACTATTTTTCATTTTATGCCCTATGTTGGAGCAGACTGAATATCTTCTTAGGATCATAGCTTTAGAGGTAGAAGAGATATTAGAGGGTGGCTAATACACCAGTTCATTTTTAAATGAGAATGTTGAGGCTCAGAGAGTAGTGACTTGTCCAAGGTCACACAGGTAATAATAAGTGGCAGAACCAGAATTTGAATCCAGGTCCTCTAACTCCAAATTAAGGATTCTTTAAACTATTATACATACAATATGCTATACTTCCTTTGTGTACCACAGTGTTTTGGGAATAGGAAGCATCACAATGCTACCCAGACTCTCTCAGGGGCCAATATGGGTTTCTTCCTACCATTGGAGAACCTGTCTGGTATTTCAGCTGTTGCCCTCCCTTTCCAACCCAATCCCAGTGACCCATGGATATCACACCCTTGGGAACTGATGCTACTTGAAACACCCTACAAGTATCATTAGAGTGGTTAATAGTGTTTAGGGTTGGGGGGATATGTGCTGTTGATCCTCATATGTCCCCCCAACTTAAATGAAACTTATCTCTAGCTCTCTGTCATCCTTCTCATTGTTTATTTTTCCTTTCTATTCCACCCTGATTCCTCCTCTATTTTAAATAAATGACTCCCACCACTCTTTCTCTCTTTCTCTTTTCCCCTCCCCACTCCTTCCCTCTTCTGATGATCACTTAAGCCTAGCTTTCTTCTGAATACATCACAGTTCTTGGCACCTTCTCCAAAGTTACTCTCTTTCATACTCCTCAAGCACAGGATTGTGAAGCAGAGTTGGCATGTCCTTTGTTCCTCATTGGCATTTTCATATCCTCCCTCTACCATCATCACTCAGCAGCCACATCTCCTCCTTTATAATGCACTCTATACTAGTCCTTGCTTTCATCCTTGAATCTTTGATCACTCTCCCTCTTCCCCAATAAATTTTGTGCCTGGTTCACAGTCTTTTTCTCCACCCCAACCATTGCCTCACTTTGAATACATTGGCCTCTCAATTCCTTAACCCACTTAATTATCCATAACACTTATCTCCCATCTCAAAGAACCATTGACTAGAGAGGTCATACCTTAGATAATTCCCTCCCTTCAGCCCACCCCACAGACACCTAAATATGAAAACATACCTCATTTGAGTGTGCCCCAGGCACTGAAATGTCTAATTATGGCCCTGACTACTTACTCCCATTTCTGGAGTTTTCCTGAGCTCTGTGGGCTTTTGGCCATTTCTCTGACTTCCCCAGTTTTCTGATTGAGATGCTTACTTGGTAAGTCAAAATGACCAAATGGAAAAAAGAGGTATAAAAATTCACTGAAGAAAAGAACTTTGAAAAGTATAATTGAACAAATGGAAAAAGATGTACAAAAGCTCACTGAAGGAAATAACTCCTTACAAATTGGAATTGGTCAAGTGGAAGTTAATGACTCCATGGGGCACCAAGAAACAATAAAACAATGACAGAAGAATTAAAAAAATGGAAGGGAATGTGAAATATCTCATTGGAAAAACAACTGACCTGAAAAACAGTTCAAGGAGAGATAATTTAAGAATTATTGAACTATCTGAAAGCCACAACAACAATAACAAAAAAACAACCCTAACATCATCTTTCAGGAAATTACAAAATGGAAATTATCCTTATATCTTAGATCAAGAGGCAAAATAAAAATTGAAAGAATGAACTGATTACCTCCTAAAGAGATCCCCAAATGAAATCTCCCAGGAATATTATGTACAAATTCCAGAGCTCCCAGATCAAGGAGAAAATATAGCAAGCATCCAGAAACAATTCAAATATCATGGTACCACAGTCAGGATTACCCAAGATTTAGGGACTTCCATGTTAAAGGAATGGAATATGACATTCCAGAAGCCATAGAGCCAGGATGACAAGCAAGATTCAACTCAGTATAATCCTCCCAGAGGGGCGGGGAAGGGATGGATATTTAATGAAATAGAGGAATACCAAGCATTTCTTATGAAAAGACCAGAACTGAATGGAAAATCTGATATTCAAACAGAAAACTTAGGAGAAGCATAAGAAGATAAACATGAAAGAGTAATCATAAGGGATTCAATGAAGTTAAACTATTTATATTCCTATATAGGAAGATGATACATGTAACTCTTAAGAAATGTATCATTATTATGGCAGTTCAAAGGTGTATATATAAAGGTTATGGATTTGAGTTGACTATCATTGGATAATATCCAAAAAAAATTAAGCGATAAGTAACAGGGATACACTGGGAAAAGGGGAAAGGAAGAGGTAAAATTGGGAAATTTTTCTTTCATAAAAGAAGACCATGAGGAAGAACTTTTATAATGGAGTAGAAAATGGAGGAGGGATAGGGGGCAATGTGTGAACCTCACTCTCATCAGAATTGATTTAAAGAGGGGAGAATATACATAAACAATCATTTGCGTATAGGAATCTTTTTTACCCAATAGGAAGATAGAAGGTAAAGGATTAGAGATAAGAGGAGGGGGAATGAAAGAAGAGAGGGCAGGTTAAGTGAGGTAGTAGTCAGAAGAAAAAAAAAACTTTTGAGAAAGGACAGGATAAAAAGAGAGAGAATGATGAACAAAAGAAATAGGATGGATGAAAATACACTGTAATCATAACTTTGAGTATGAATAGCATGAGCTCACTCATAGAATGGAAGTGGACAGCGGAAGGAATAGAAACTAGAATCCAATAATACCTTTTTCAGAAGAGACATACTCAAAACAGAGACACATATACAAAATCAAAATAAAGGGTTAGAATAGAATCTATTCTATTTCAACTGCAGTAAAAAAAAAAAAAGCCAGCTATCTATCATGATTTCAGAAAACAAAAACAAAAGCAAAAACTGACCTAATTAAAAGGGATAATCAGGGAAACTACATTTTGCTAAATGGTATCATAGACAATGAAATAATATTTTTTTAAAATTAAGGGCAAATTTCTCCAATAAAGACCTCATTTATCAAATAGATAGAGAGCTGAGTCAAATTTATAAATATAGAGGTGGCCAGGTAGCACAGTGAGTAAGAGCACCAGTTCCAGTGTCAGGACGACCTGGGGATCTAATCCGGGGTCAGACACTTAGCACCCACCCAGAAACACCTGGCTGTGTAACCTTGAGCAAGTTACTTAACCCCAATTGCTTTAAAAAAAATTATAAATATAAGAGCCATTTCCTGATTGATAAATGGTTGAAGGATGCAAACAGGCATTTTTTCAGAAGAAGAAATCAAAGCTATTTATACTTAGATCACATTAAAATGACCCTGAGGTTCCACCTCACACTTATCACATATGACAAACACTGGAACTATTGAGGTAAAATAGGTACACTGATAAACTGCTGGTGGAATTGTGAATTGACCTAACTGTTCTAGAGAACAATCTGGAACTATGCCCAAAGGGCTATAAAACTGTGCATAGTCTTTTACCCAGCAATATCACTATGTGTTCTATAGAATTGGAAGAAAAGGGAAAGAGATCTAAAAGAAAAATCTCTACAAAAATATTTATAGCAGCTCCTTTTGTGGTAGCAAACAATTGGAAATTCAGGAGATGCTTATCCATTGGGGAATAGCTGAACAAATTGTGGCATATGCTTGTGATGGAGTTCTACTGTGTTATATGAAATGACAAGGAGAATGTTTCAGAAAACAAACACACAAACAAAAAATCATTACAGGACCTACATGAGCTGATGCAAAGTGAAGTAAGAAGAACCAGGAGATCGTTGTGCAGAATAGCAGCAATATTGTAATAATGATCAGCTGTGAAAGACTTGGCTACTCTGATCATTACAATGATCCAAGATAATTCCAAAGGACTCATGATGAAAAAATTCTATCCACCTCCAGAGAGAGAATGGATGAACTCTGAATGCACATTGAAGTATAATTTTCTTGCTTTATTTATTTTTCTTGCTTTTTTATGATAAGGCTAATATGGCATTATGCTTTGAATGAGCTTACATGTATAATTTCTGTCATATTGCTTGCCTTTGCAGTGGGTGGGTCAAGGGTAGGAGGGAGGGAGAGAATTTAGATCTCAAAATTAAAAAAAAAGAATGTTAAAAATAATTAAATAATAATTTTAAAAAGATGTAAACTCCTTGCAGGCAAGAATTTTCTTTTTGCTTGTATTTATATTTCCAACTTTTAGCACAGCAAAAATGGTACAGAGAAAGTGCTTAATAAGTGCTTGCTGATTACTTGATTGACTGATAATCTTGATTGATTGGTTTTGTGAATAAACTCCTTATATTCTCTATATGATCTTAGAGATAATCTGCTCCAACTTGCTTCCTTTTATTTTTTACCTGAGGAAATTGAGGCACAGTGAGATGGAATGACTTCCCCAAATCACCTAGCTAATTGATGGAGGAGCTGGGACTAGAACTCATCTCTTCTCACTCCCAGTCTGGTATTAATTCTATTTTACCACAAGCTTTAGAATATAACTAGCTGAGTTGGAGGGGGAAAAAATCTACTTGGTGCTCCTGTGCAATTCAAAAAAATCTTGAAAGTTTATTTTTATATGCTCACACATAATATATATGCTTGATGGAGGGGGAAGGAAGTTAAATCTAGGAATCAAATGACATGAAGTAATATACTTGATGGAAGGAAAAAATAAATGTATTCCCCACATCCTAGAGCTGTAGAAGAATGACCGTGTGAAAAGGGCTGTAATTGATCCCACAGACATCGTGCTCAGAATTCACAGTCAACATGACCAAGTACTTGTCATCTTGACCAAGGTCACGCTCAGAATTGTAGAGGCTAGTGAATGTAAAATGATTTTGGTCAATTCTATGATTATGCCATGTCTTTTTAAAAGTAACGTGTGAAGTCTGGGAAGTTGGTCCTGCTCTTGTATTTGATCTTGGTGATTACCCAAAGGAATTTTATTCTGTTAGAGAATACACATTTTAGTTGGAGGAGGGAGAAATTGGAAAGGAAAATGATTAATGTTGCGCAGGAGCCCTATGAACTCTTCATTTTTTAGTTAGGTTTTTCATTATTCAGGTTACTCAACTCTGCCAGCTTTGGATTGATACCCAACCCTGTGGGGCACAGATATTCTGACAAGCAGTTTATTTAGCTCAGAGAAAGGGACTATAGACATGGTGATCTATTACTGCTATTATCCCCAAACATGTACTGGGAATCAGTTGTGTGCAGAGCACCATCCTGAGCTCTTTGTTTTTAATACATCCCAATACAAAGAAAACTTAAATGATGCGGTTTTAAGATGATAGCTTCCTATGAATATTAGAACATGAAATTATAATGACTCAGCTTGACCTTGGAGAAGAATTGAAAAATGTACTTCTTTCCTTCCCTTCTTTACAGAGGTGGAGAACTATGGATGTAAAATATTTCCTATTCTCTTAAGCAAGGCTGATATATTGGTTATTTCATATAAACTGCTTTTTCTCCTTCTTAAATATTGTTTCAAGGGATGGTGAACTGGATAAAGCCTAGGAGAGAAATATATTGGGAAATGAAGGTTATGTAAAAGGAAAAGATAGCAATAAAAATGATACTAAAATAAAAAAAAAACTACCTTAATAGCAAGATATTAGCTGCCAATCTGCCTTAGTAGAGGGAGTTTCTTACACTGATGAAATCACAGTTCCCAGTTATAACAAACAAACTGCAAACACAATAGTCCATTATAGCAAGCAGAACAAAAACCCTACGTTCTGCTGCTTACCAGCGGTATGACTGTGAGTAAGCTCTCAAGTTCCCTTAACTTCATTTTCCACATGTGCAAAATAGGGATGAAATCATATGTTCTAACTATGTACTGAGGTGATTGTGGAATTAAAAATAAGTTGGGTGTAGAAAGTGCTATATATATATGTGAGTTGCATTATACACTCATGACTGCATTTGTCAATATGTTTTTAAACCAGATCTGTGTTTTTACCAGTGGTCCTTACAGGGGATCTCTTGTGAAGAAACTCACTCTATTAAATGCAGACTGTCATCTGCTCAACAATTTTGGGTGGCTTAGGTTAAAATCCTGATCCATAATCAAACAGACAGTATGTATCAATGAGTATTTAATTCATGTTTTCCTGGACCCAGGTCAATCTTTCACGTTTTATAGCTACACCATTCTACTTCTCCCTCTTCTTAATACTGTGTACTATTGTCCACCTAAAGCCCACCTTACTGCCCTTACCCCTTAAGTTTGCCTTCCTTGGAGTCTCTATCTCCATCATTGGTAAATCTCCCATAATGCCCTGGCCAGGGATAGTGGTAACAAAATGAGATCTCTGCAAATCTTTGTGGATGATATGAACATGTTATGTGTATGGTCTATAACTATTTTCTATGCAGTTATCACAAAACTTCACTGAGCCCTGTGAGTTCATTCATTTAAACAGGGGTGGGGAACCTGCGGCTTTGAGGCCACATTCTACTAGGTCCTTGGGTGCAGCTTTTTGACCAAGTTCAAGTTTTACAGAACAAATCTTTTTATTAAAAGCATTGGTTCTGTGAAGTTTGGATTCAGTCAAAGGGCTGAACTAGAAGGCCAGATGAGGCCTCAAGGCCACATGAGGCCTCGAGGCCACAGGTTCCTCATCCCTGAATAAGATCTCTGAATAAATGTTCTGAAGGCAACTCATTGGCCATTTGTGGTTACACGTGCATGAGGCAAAATATTATTTAGAGATATAATACATTATTCCTGGAAACAGAGGCTTTGGAGAGAATAAAATCACCACAAACTTGCCCCCTTGATGACCAATACCCTATGAAAGCATTAGCAAACAAATTTCCCTCTTGTATTTTTCCAAGGGTGATCTAGCCTCTAATTGGAACTCAATGCAGCTGTTGCTGCTTCAAGCTGGAAGCGTCTGTAATTGCTCACATATTCTCAATATGCCCGATGAGTCAAGAGCTTAGGCTTGAATCAGCACATTTCCCTTTTATACAACTGGAGAATACTGGATCACAGTCAAACACTCATTTCCTGCCTGGTAGTGATCCACAAGTAAAATCCTGAGTGAATTTAGAGGAAAATTCTGATAAAGTCTTGACTGAATTTTTTTTAAGTCCTTTATGCTTTGACTTCTCCCATTTCAACCCCCAAAATGATATTAAAAAAGTTCTAATAATTTAAATTTATTTGGTCTAGACCTGGGTTTCTGTTGGTATAGGCAACTCCTATTAAGGAAACTCCCTCTACCAAATTAGATTAACCACTGTTCTACAACTTGTAGCCTTTGAGGGATATTAAAAGGTGAGGTGACTTACCCATGGTCACACAGTTAAATTTGTTTCAGAGGCAGAACTTGAACCCAGATCTCCTGACTCAGGATGGCTTGCTTTTGCAGCATTATGTGTATCATGTTTGTATAGTGTTTTAAGGTTTTTACAGGGAAACAAGGTGGCACAGAGCATAGAGTGTTGGGCCTAGAGTAAGGAAGACCTGAGTTCAAATCTGGGCTCAGACATTTACTAACTGTGTGATCCCAGGCAAGTCACCTAATCTTGTTTGCCTTAGTTTCTTCATATGTAAAATGAGCTGGAAAAGAAAATGGCTAACCAGTCTAGTGTCTCTGCCAAGAAAACCCTAAATAGGGTCATTAAGAGTCAGACACGACTGAAACAGCAACAGTTACATAAAAGATTTTTATAATACTTCACAACAGCCCTATAATGAAGGTAGCATAAGTATTATCTCCACTTTCTAGATAAAGAGCCTGAGGTTCAGAGAGGTTAACCTAGAGAAGTTAAATAACTAGCCCAAAGTCACTCAGCTTATATGTGACAGAGCTGGAACTCACCTCCATATCTTCTCACACCATGTGCAGTGGTCTTTCTATTATTCTCTATTGCTGGTACATGGAGAATACCTAATGTATATTTCACTGAGGGCTGGACCAGTAGCACTATGGTTATTTTGTAATAGATCTTTAAGAGCTGAGCTTTTAAAGGGGACATAATCATTCCAGAGTTCAACCACTCTAGATGAAAGTGGTTTGGATTTCTAAATTAAAAGCACACCATGAAAGGCGTACAGGAAAGGAGTAGATCCATAATACAGGTTAAAGGGGAAAGGCGTGTCTTCCCTTGCTCTAATTCACAAGAAATGAAAAGGATCCTGAAATCCTCCGGAATTGCATATTTGAGCTGGCAAATTAACCTGATGATTTGAACACTTTCTGCTTCTCCCTTTCGGACATTATCAGATAGATGGGCTTTCCCCTCTCCATTAACCCTGTTATCTATCCCTATTCCTTCCAACTTTAAGTACAATATCTGACTTAATTTTATATACCCTCATTATCTCCTATATACAGTCCATATCAAATGTGGCGAATTCCTGCAAGGTTGGGAAATAGCAAAATTCTTTTAGAAATCCCTGTTTTAAACATTTGAGATTATTTTTGGTATCCTTCCCACAAGATGATTTGGAGTTAACTTTTGGATCTCTTTCTCATTCTTATTTCTCCTTTATCACTGACATAAGCTTAATGTTCTAGATCTCTCATCATGCTTGTGTGTTTGCATACACACATATATGTATAGAATTTCTTGTTTTATAAATTCTGGGGTATGTATGACAGAGGATAATGAAAACTCAAAGTAATAAAACTCTAATGGTGGAATTTTAGGTTTTGGCAATATTTGGGTAGGGGGGAATAACAACAGCAATGATAACAATAGCTAACATTTATATAATGCTGACTACATGTAAGGCACTGTGCTAAACTCTTTATAATTATTATCTCCTTTGATTCTCACAACAACCCTGGGAGGTAGGTGGCATTATTATCCCCATTTCACAGACTAGGAAACTGAGACAAACAGAGGTTGACTTGCTGAGGGTAGCAAAGGTACTAAGTGCATGATGAGGTCATAAGCCAAGAGCCTTCCTAGGATTACTCAAGTTATTTCACAGTGGTGACAGCCTGCTCAGCTTACTAAAGGATAGTTATTATTGCTGGAATTCTATGTCTCTGTGATTCCCAAATGAGAGTGCTTTTGTTGGCTGTTCCTGGTGCTTTGTGGACCTTTCCTTGTGCCATGAAATGACCGTGGGTTTGGGCCTGGGATTGTGTGAAAGTCTGGCCTTCTCCTTGGAGAATAGTTATGACAAAATGGAGCATTCCTCTGTTGAGTCCAGAGCAGTGAGACAGAATTGCATGGGGAGCGAGTGCAGAGATTCCTAATAAATGCCTTGCCTTTTAGCCCCCTTGTCTCTTAGGAAACCAGTCATGTAAGCAACATTCCAGGAAGAATAGAACTGCTCTTGGGGAAGGCTTATTAGGTTAAGAGCTAGCTACATTTTTAAAGTGCAAGTTCTTTAGTTTATCTTGTTTATTGCTGTTTTGACTTCCTTTCCTATCTCCCTGAACTTTTCTACTTAGGCAGCTGTCCTTGTTTTCCCATTTCTAGAACCATTTCCTGCATAAATTGTGTGCTGTTGTACACAGTATTCACAAAATGGACCATTAGACATTGGTTCCCATCAATTGGACATACTTTTATAGAACCCCAGAATTTCTAACTTAGAAGGGATCTCAACGGTCTTCTATTCCAACCTATCACAATCAGAATCCCTTCTACTGAATATGTGACATGTGGTCACATAGTCTTTGTTTAAAGACCCTCCAATGCAGGGGAAACCCACAGCCTTCTGTGGCAGTCCATTCTCTTTAAGGAGAACTCATAAATTTAAGGAGCTTTTCCTTACATTAAGCCAAAATTCTCTTATTTAGAAAGAATTGGGTATGGACTCTTGTGCCAAGCTATTAATTACCTTTCCAATTATTTCTTCCATAGCTCTCATTTCTTTTCTAATTTTTCCCTTAGTGCTTTCATTTGATTTTTTAAATCATTTTAATTCTTAAGAAAAAACTTCAACCTTTCCAGCTGAACTTTTTCTTAAGCTATATTTTTCTTTGAGACCTTGGTTGTAGATATTTAGGAGTCATTATCTTCTTAGGAGCCTATCCCTTGAGAATCCCTGTCACTGTAAATGCTCTTCATTATAGGTTTCTTTTTTCTTTTCTCTTTTCCTGGTTTCGGGCTTTATGTTAAAGCCATCTCTGTGCACTTTTGGAGGGAATTTCTGGGTTGTTTGTTTTTTCTAGAATTTTGCTACTGCTTTCTTGGGATGTAGAGTGATGTTTATTCTAGTTTCTCAGGAACTACTTAGGCTGGGAACTTACAGGATCCCAAAATCTGATCAAGGACAAGGTCTAATTACTGCTCATTTAATGTCGTATCTCCTTTTGGGTGTGAGACCCCAGGTTGTACCCTATAAGGAAGGATCAGCTAACATAGCTCCTATGTGCTACATTAGAATAACCAATATAACACTTGTTTCTCTAAGTGACTGTATTGTGATAACACACATATTTAGAAATAGCCTTAGGTTTGCAGACAGTCAGTTCATGCAATTTTGTTTGATCATGTTACATCTGCCTCTACTAAATATCACTAATTTTCAAGCTTACTTATCATTTAAAGATGATGATTAAAGATACAGGTCATTCTATTCAGTCATGTGGCAAATAAACATATTAAACTACAGTAGGAATCTTTATAGGGCACACTATTTCCTCTGCTTTGGCCTTGCTTTCTTTTGTGCCCAGAATTCATTCTTTGTACAAATGTCCTCTATACAAAGTCTTTCATGACCCTCTGCTCCCAACTACTAGTAGCTTTACTCTAAAATTACTATGTATTTGTATCTCTCTCTCTTTCTCTCTCTCTCTCTCCTCTCTCTCTCTCTCTCTCTCTCTCTCTCTCTCTCTCTATCTATACGTCTGTCCATCCATCTGTCTGTTCATCCGTCTGTCCGTCCGTCTGTCCATCCATCCATCTGTCCATCTATCTGTCTGTCTGTCTATATATCTGTCTATCTATCTATCTACACATATACACATACACATATATACACATATCCATATATGCATACACACATATATTATATATACATGTTGGCTTCCTCAGTGAAACGGGATATTTTTTTATCTTTGTATCTCCCAGGATGTAATGCAAGGCCCAGTACATAGCAGGTATTTAATACATACTTTTTGATTGATCTAATCAAGGCCTTCTTTTTAATATTGTCATTGTGAAATATAATTATTTATTGGTTAAGTCATGCCTTGAAAACTAGGGTTTATATTAGGAGGTGGTGTGTGAGGAAAGGATCCTGTTGTGAAATTCAAAGAGACTAAGTTTATATAACATAGTCATGACCCCTGATTGTGCAGAACTGACTTGGAGCTTGTCCCAAATTCTAGGAGTATGCATGCAACAGGACATTGTTCATGAATGTCTAATCTAAAAGTGGGGAACATGTGGCTTCAAGGTCACATGTGACTCTCAAGGTCCTCAAGTTCAGTCCTTTGACTGACTACAAGCTTCACAGATCAAATCCCCTTAATAAAAGGATTTGTTCTATGAAACTTGGACTCAGTCAAAAGGCTGTACCCAACAACCCAGAAGGCCACATGAGGTCTCAAGGCAGCAGGTTCCTCACCCCTGTGTCTTCTGCCTTGTTTTATACGCTTTAGTACAAAGATACTGCTATCTCCCATCTTGAGGAATGAATTTTAAGTTGGTTTTCTAGTAGTGGCATCAAGTTTATACCAATCTATTCCCACTCTTATACCTCAACTCTTAAGATGAAGGGAAAAAGCTCATAATGATGGCCAGTTTAGCACTGTCCATTAATCATCTCATAGGAAAAAGTGTCATTCTTTCATTCTATTGTTAGCCCTCTCAACCTTGATTCTACCCCTTCCTATTTAACCTGATGGTGGAGGCAATCAACTAGAAAAGATGGAAGGGAATAATATCAAAGGTGCAGGTACAGGGGGTGGTCTTGGAAAGCAGAAGGGCTACTTGATCATCTGAGACAGTAGGTGATGATATGAGAGTGATATAGGGGGCAGGGGAGAAAAGGAGCTCCATTAATGGTTTTAATATTTTTCTTAGTGAAATATGAGTTGAAGGATCCAGCAGAAAGAGTGGAGGTATGGAAAGGTGAAGAAGTTTTGCAAAGAGAAGGAAAAAATGGGCAACAGTTGCTCTTGTAAGTAGTATTAGAAATCGATATATAAAAAGTAATAGGTTTGTCTAGGGGAGAGTTCAGTTGAGATTAGTTAGTATAAATTCATAGTGGACCACAATACCAATCCAATCTAATCTAACATGCATTCTTTGAACACCTACTCTGTACAAGAGAGAGCAAACGCATGATGTTCACAAATAGAGGGAACTTAAAAGAAAAATAACCTTTGATAACTACAGACAATTTGATGAGACACACCACTTTTTCAGGTGTGAGTTGAGGGAGTCATTATGAATTTTACCATGGTTTAAGCCCTGTTCAATTTATATAAATATGACACTCTTATTAATCTCCAAGTAGACACCTTTCCTCATAGTTCTTTAGAACATAGTTTTAAAGACTAAAAGACTAGATAAACATATTATTAGCAACTCAGCTTCAAAAGTTTTTCAGGCTTGCTGCATTCAAATAGAATTTTTGTTAACTAATCTCAACTGGGCACTCACTTAACATTGTGCCAGGTACTGTGTGAGATTTTAAAGAAGTAGACTGCATTTTAATAAAGAGTGAGGAACTCAAGGCTACTGATAGGTACTTTCTCTTTTCCATCTAACAATGTTTTTGTACTTTTTCCCTCTGATTTTCTTCTCTAATTTTCTCTTTCTGAGGTCTTAACATGTATGCCCTGCCCTTGAGGATCTTATCATCCAATAGGGCAGATGGTATGCCAACTATAAAGCAAGCTGTATACGGGATAAATAGAAAATAATTAATAGAATAAAGCACTGGAATTAATAGGGGTTGGAGGAAGACTTCCTGTAGAAGGTGATATTTTAGTTGGACCTTAGAGGAAATCAAAAGGCCAGTAGTTGGAGCAGAGGAGGGAAAGAATTGTAGAAATTGGGGACAGACAGAATATCGACATCTGAGAGATAGAATGTCTTATTAAAGAAACAAAAAGGAACTCAATGTCACTGGATTGAAGAATGGATGTCATTGAGTAAAGTGAAAGAAAACTGGAAAGGTAGGAGAAGGCTAGCTTATGAAGGGTTCTGAATGCCCAACAGAGCATTTTGGATTTTATCCCGGAGGCAAGAGAAAGTCACTGGATTTTATTGGAAATGACATGATTGGGCCTGAATTTTAGGAAAAATCACTTTATTGGATGAATGGAAGATGGATTAGAGGGGGAGAGACTTGAGGCCAGAAAATCTACCAGCAGGCTATTGAAATAATCAAGGTGTGTAATGCCAAGCAAAGGCAACTTTCCAACATTCAAAATACCAGCATAGGTGCTCTCCATTTTATTCAGTGACAAATTAAGAACAGATAGAATCAAAATTTAACATCATTCAAAATACAGCATTTACCAAGTGTGATTCAATAATCTCCAAGTACTACCTCATTTCGTCCATCACAAAGCCAGCTCCTCTTCTCAAATGGGATTAGTTTCCACTCATAAGTAAAGTACATTCATTTGTTTAATCACAGAGCACAAAAAAGTCAAAAGTTCCCTACCCTTGGATCACAATTGAATCTACCCAGAGTTACAACAAGCTTAAGCACAGCATTTAATACCCAAATGGAGGTCTTTTCTTCATTTTGACACCAGGCAAGTTCTCAGCAATCTTTGTTCCTGGGGAGACAAAGCTTAGCAAGGCCACAAGATACATTGTCAGTATCTTCATGAAGTCATTCTGTCTGCAGAACAGTCCTAGGACCCTTGAAAACATTAGCAAAACCCTCTTCCAGGATTTCTGTAAACATACAACAAGAAAATTCTTCTTCAGGGCTTCTGAACCAACAGCAAGGTTCCAAGCCCTCTGCAACAACAGGACTGTCTTTCACCAGTGGACAGATCTGGCAAAACATCATCAAAACAGACAGACAAAGTACCAGCATAACAGCCATGTCTCCTCAGTCCTTGGCAGCTCTGGGTGGCAGCTCTCAAAAGTCCCGGGCAATTCAAATTGGCCCTCAGCAATCCTCTCAGCCTCTCTCTGCCTCCAAGATGCTGCTTCCAAAAAGTTCTTCTGCTTCTCTCCTTTCTTGTGTCTCTCTAAACTTACATCACCAGCTCCTCCCAGTCTAGCCCTCTCTTTTCACGTCAACAAGTCCATCCCACAAGTGGGATTCACAAGCTCTGGGTTTAACACAATCAAACCAAAAATCAAGCCAATACAGGGGGATCTTTAGATTCCATTACTATTACAAGGTGATAAGAGCCTGTACTAGAGTGGTGACAGAATAAAAAGAGAGAGGGGTGAGTATTCAAGAGATGTTATAAAGGTAAAATAGATTGGCCTTTGTAACAATGTGAATATGGAGATAAGAGATAGTAGGTGTTACATGCTGACTGCAATTGCAATTGCTAATAGTGCTTTATTGTATTGATCTGGCTCATTCTTCTACAGTCCTGCAATGAGAAGTAATATGAAACCCAGAGCATCTTTCAGTAATGTGTAGCATACTTCCCAAACAAAAACTTGACTGACTATATCCTAGAGATGACTGCCAAAGTCAATTCAGGAAGACAAGTTCTGCACCCATGAAAAGACCAGAGAACCAGGGAACAAAGTCCTTCACTGTCTGCCAAAGGGCTTCATGGAGCAAAAATGTTGAGAACTTTGCCCTAAAATCAGTACAGTATTATCTCTGCAAAAAAAAAAAAATAAATCGAATTGATAAAGGTGTTGGACAAAGTAATTTTTTGAGAAATGTTAGCTGTTTCTTCTTTTCTGTTGCTTCTCTCTCCAAAATGCCTCACCTTTCTTTTATGTGCACAAACTCTCTGGGGATGCATATGGTGGTAAAGACATGGACAAGATGCATTTCCAAAAAAAAAAACATTAATTAAAAGGTTTGAAGCTTCTTGTATTCATAATTAACCTTTTAATTTTTATTATTTTTATTTAAATAAAGACTTGTCTGTACAATTGATCTAATGTAGATGGGAAGATAAATAATTATAAATCAATGAGAGAAGCTTTGTTCTTTCATTATGCTTCAGTACTTTAAGCAACTGGGATTGAATCCATGTCAGCTCTTCTTCTCTGAATGCAGAAGGAAAGCCTTCTTCAACTTAAAATGCAAACTTGGATCTATCCACATGCACCAGGAGCCTGGAGATCAAAGGTACCTACCTTCAAACTAAAGATCATTAAAAGTTCACATCCAGACTAGGACATTGCTTAGTGACTCATCAGTACTAGGACCCTCTAGTTCTAATAAAAGTTGACCCTTGAGGTTATAGATGATCTGGAATTCTAGCTGTTACCCTTTGATAGTCTGCAGATATCTTAGAAATCTTCCCTAGTTTCTTCATGCTGGGGGTGGCCCCATAAATTGTCACTCATGTTTGGCCAGGGAAATTATATAATCAGTGCCTAGGAGCACTATCTCCCCAAATGCTATCACATTGCCACTCACATACTGCCACTTACACCTTGATGCTGCTGTTACACTGATTCCACTCCAGAAAAAGGCTCTCACTCTGAGGACCTTTGTTACTATTTGTGTTTCTTCTTCTTTGTAAGATATATCCAAAAATGAAGAGTGGTTCAATTTTATAGTTTTATTGCTAGAAATAAACATTTTTAAATGAACCAGAATTAATTAGATATAAACATATTACATAATAAAAAGTGAACAAAACTGGAAGTTGGAAGACCTAAATTTTAGTCTCTACTTCTTGGCCACGGGCAAGTCACTAAAACTTTTAACATTTAGATCTTTCCTTCTTTGTGAAAGTCATAATATGTACTATATCTGCCTCAAAGAACTATTGAGGGGTAGGGAACATGTCGGATATGATCATTTATATGAAAGTATTTAGGAAAATGTAAAGAATTTACAACTCAAAAGTATTATTTTTTTTTCTCGAAAGTATTCAGCTATTTAGTAAGAGATCTATTCAGGATATTAGCAAACATTTTCCGCAGTACTTTTAGAAGTTATTTCATATCTGGGAAAATCTGAGAAATTCATTTTTATAGTGCTCTTAAGGGAATTTTAGTAGAAGAAAACACATTTTTGAATAACATTTTTCCTTGTCTGCCTGCTCTCCAGGGGCAAAATGTGGGTAAAGGGTCATATTTTCTTAAAAACATTAAAAGATTGTTTTCTCAGATTCTTTTTTGTTTAAGAGAGTTAAGTACATTAAAATGGGAATATTTTAGTCTTTTGTTTCATTGTATTTTTGTATCATATGCCTCCATGTTGGAGATTTGTGAGTGTATGTAGAAATTAGAGTCCAGAAAATGCGTAGCTAGGTTGTAGAATTGTAGGTGTAAGTCGCTTAATATTGAGTGAATGAAAAAAAAAAGAAGAAAGGAAATTGAGGGATGCTATTAAGTAACAGTTAAATTATATCAGCCTATGGATTTAGTCTTTTACTTTCTTATTTTGGAAGTATGTTTCTATTAAAGGAGATTCACAAATGTGTTTTTGTGGGGATCAGGAAAGGCCTTTTTATAGAAGCTAGAGCTGATCCAAACTTCAAAGGAAGCTAAGGATTCTAAAGAATCAGCTAGATGGCTCAGAGCACTAGTCTGGAGTCAGGAAGACCTGAGTTTAAATTTGGCCTCAGACACTCACTAGCTATTTGACCCTGGACAAGTCACTTAACCTCTGTTTGTTTTAATCTACTGGAGAAGGAAATAGCAAACCACTCCAGTGTCTTTGACCAGAAAACTCCATATGGCATCATGAAAAGTCAGACAGGACTGAACAACAACAAAAGAATTCTAAGAGGTGAAGGTGATGAGTGAGTGTACTCTTGGGATGGCCCTGTGTAAAGGCATTAAGAAAGGAAATGGAATAATGCGTTTGAAAAGAGTGAAAAGGTCAATGTGGCTAAACTGAAGTGTACCTAAAATGGACAAGTGTATAATGAGACTGGAAAAGTAGGTAGCGACCAGCTCATAAAAAGATTTGAAATGATAGAGAAATTTCTATATGATCCTAGAGGTAAAAGGGAGCCACAGGTGTTTATTGAGCAGAGGAATAAGATGATTGGCCCCATGCCTTAGGAAAATCACTTGGCAGCTGCAAAGAAGTGTGTTGTATTCTTTAAAGTACTATAGAAATGTGAGCTACTATTAATTTTTTAAACTGATAATAGATTACAAACTCCATGAGATAAGGTCCCTTGATTTAGCTAATCTTATCTCCCCATCCACTTAACACAATGCTCTACATACAGTAGGTAATTACTAATGTTTATTGAATTGAATTAGCAAGAAGACTTTGGATCATTATTTCTACCATAAGGTATTGTACATCCTTTTCAAGGTACTGCCTTTTTCATGTGGGCACTTCAAACTGTGACCCAAATAGAGACTTAAACCATCTTGTCAATGATTCAGAATGATGCTTTATTTGTATGCAAACAGCTTGAAGATTTAAAGGGCAGAGAAATAACTTTTTAAAAATTAAATTGGGAAATCCGGCCTCAGATACTTAACACAAAAACTAGCCATGTGACCTTGGCCAAGTCATTTAACCCCAATTGCTCTGCCAAAAAAAAAAATTGGAAAAATGTGAGCATGAAGAAAATGGTTTTAAAATCACATAATAAGAGGCTGGACCATTTAGAGAACTTGGATCTGCAAGGTATTATGGTACCTCAATATATTTGCATACCTGTTTTAAGATTTAAAATGGTAAGACTGAATTTTGTATGTAAAACTGAGAGATAGCCAGACTTCTGAGCTTTGCAGTTCTCCAGCTTAAAGAGAGCTGCTAGCTTATTTCAATGGTATAACATTTTTCCAGCAAAAGCATAATTATAGTTGAAAGAGTTTGTAAATGTTATACTGGTTTGCATTCACACAATGTTGAAGTTCAGCAGGCAAGGATTTGGCAGAAGAGTAGATATGAGTGTTACAGTTGTTCATGAATGAAGTGAACATCAAACAACATCAAAATTTATACTCCAGAATTTTTAATTTACTCCAAGAATTCAGTTTTCCTCCCACCTGTGCTTCCCTGAAAATTTCCTCTAAGTGTGTAACAATGTTCCCTAAGAAATACTGAACTCCTTAGTGGGAGTGTGATCTAATTTTATATGTGGATTATAATGTATTTATTATTTAGACATAAAAAATGATACTATAAGCAAATTAGGAGAGCAAGGAATAGTTTACCTCTCAGATTGATGGAGAAGGGAAGAATTTATGAGGAAACAGGAGAAGAAAACATTATGAAATGTATAATTAATAATTTTTATTATATTCAATTGAAAAGTTCTTACACAAAGCCAATGTAACCAAGATCAGAAGGGAAACAGAAAGCTGGGAATCAATTTTTACAGTCAGTGCTTCTGATAAAGGACTCGTTTCTAAAATATACAAAGAACTGAGTCAAATTTATAAGAATGCAAGTCATTCCCCAATTGATAAATGGTCAAAGGATGTGAACAGGTAGTTTTCAGATGAAGAAATTAAAGCTATCTATAGTCATATAAAAAAGTAAAGTGCTCTGAATTACTATTGATTAGAGAAATACAAATTAAAATAACTCAGAGGTACCATATCACATTATCAGATTGGCTAACATGACAAAACATAAAAATGATAAATGTTGGAGAAGATGTGGGGAAATTGGAACACTAATGCATTGTTGGTGGAGGTGTAGAGAGAAATTTGGAATTATGGTATCAAACTCAGCATGACTTTTGACACAGCAATATCACTACTAGTTCTGTATCCTGAAGAGATCATTAAAAAGGGGAAAAGGACCCACATGTAAGAAAATATTTATAATAACTCTTTTTATGGTGGCAAAGAATTGAAAATTGAGGGGGGTGCCCATCAATTGGGGAATGGCTAAACAAGTTGTGGCATATGAATGTAATGGAATACTATTGTTCCATAAGAAATAATGAACAGGTAGATTTCAGAAAAACCTGGAAAGACTTGTATGAACTGATGCTGAGTGAAGTGAACAGAACCAGGCAAACATTGTACACAGTAACAGCAACATTGTGCAATGACTGATTTTGATAGACTTAGGTCTTCTCAGCAATGCAATTATCTAAGTCAAATCCAAAAGACTCATGATGGAAAATGCTATACTTCTCCAGCTAAAGACCTATGGAATCTGAATGAGATTGAAGCATACTGTTTTCTTTTTTTGTTTTGTTTTTCTTTTCTCATGGTTTTTCCCTTTTGTTCTGATTCTTCTTTTGCAGTATGATTAATGTCAAAATGTGTTTAATATGATTGTATATGTGTAGCCTATATCAGATTGCATGTCATATTGGGGACAGGAGAGATGAGAAAGGGGTGACAATTTAGAATTTAAAATCTTATAAAAGTAAATGTTGAAAACTAAAAGTGAATGAATAAATTAAAAAAATACATATGAACACTTGTTATGTTATTGTAATTTCTTTTGCCTTACTGCTATGTAACTAGTTATGCTTGCAATCTGAAAGCATCATCATCATGAATGACTAGTTCATAGAAATGGAAAAAAAATTGTGGGAACTTTATAGCTTATGTAATGAATATGGGAAGTATATTTCCCTTCAGCAGAGTTACCCTTAGTTAGATGGTTTTTCTCTGAGAATGTAGAGTGAGAGCAGGTTAGAATGAGCAAGGAAGTCTGTAGATCAAAAGCAGGTGTCCACATATTCTGTGTGAATCATGTGAGGTACTACTGTGTGAGTGGCTGCTGCATGTACCAGGTATTACACTATTTTATTACTCTAATTCTTATTTATTTTATTCATCCTTTATTTACCACTCATACTTATTTGAATTAATTCCCTTTTCAATCTTATTATCAAATTTAAGCTCTCTTTCCTGCTCTTTTGCTTTGTATACTTTTTTCCTCTTTCATAGATAATAGGAATTTTACTCATTCTTAGAGATTTCCACATCCCAAAATCATAACTCATGGATTTAAAATTTTCTTTTATATGTGTTTAGAACATCTAAAATAACTATACCTTCCTTAGGGTTTAGAACTAAGAAAAGACCTCATTTTATAAAAGAGGCTACCAAGGTCTAGAGGGGGGATTTAATTTCCTAAAATTACACAGCTGATTAATGAAATAATACTATTTTTGGTTTTACAGTAGTAGTTGTAGTAGTAATGATAATAAAAGATTAACCTAACCTAGTCTTCATTTCTAATTGGACTTTAAAAACTGGGAAATTCTCATTCACAGTCTAAAGCCTCTTCAGAGTTAGGGGCATCTTTTTACCATCCTGATAGCTTCTTACTCTTAGTTCCTTCTTCTACTGCTCATCATTGTGGTTGTTTTTCATAGAGAAAACATCACAACAGATCCTAAAAAAAGGAATCTCCCTTCCCCCACTGACAACTGCTTCAAATAGTAGGGGTTCATAATGAGAAAGTGTAGGTAGTCATCATCCATGTGTGGGAATATTTTAATGATCAGGTGAATGTCTGTTGTGGTTACTTTCATGCTTTTCTACTAAGTACAGAGATCTAATATAAAGTCACAAAATTTTAAAGTAGAAGGGACCCTCAAAGTCATCTATTCCAAACATCTCATTTTAAAAGTATGTAAAGTCAGAAGAGAAGTGACTTTCTCAACGTTATAAAATGAATTAATGACAGATTATCTGTTGTGGTCTGAAAATCGTATAAGGCTTAAGAATATCTGTACCTTTCAGGCATTCCCTGTCTGGTTCACTTGGTTTCATATGCGTTCAATCCTCAACTTTCACAGGGATAACATTCTTAGAAAATTGTGAGAGAATTAAAAATATGAATGTTGACACACCGAACCTTTGGGAAATAGGGAATTAGGTTCCCATGACAACCAAAAACCGTAATATTTTGCTAGATATTGCTGAAAATACACTTTTCCACAGGCAATTCTTTATAACAAAACATTAAGTCTGATAATATGCACTTTTCCTACCATGGTAACTGTGAAATAGCCCATAAAATGGAGTACACAAAATAAAATCAGTAATATGCAAAACATTTTTTCTCACTAGCAATTCCCCAGAATTCTGTGACCTTTTGTACTAACATAAAAAAAATGATTGAAGACAATAATCACTTTTTTTTAAAAAAATAAGCAGTCAGGGTTAAGTAATTTTCTCAAGGTTACATGGCCAGTTATTTCTGGGTGTGGTGCTAAGTATCTGAGCCCAGATTTGATCCCCAAGTCATTCCAACACTGGAGCTGGTGCTCTTTACTTGAATAATCACTTTTCTTAATGCTTGAAATCTGTAGTACCATAAGTATTGTAGGGCAAATATAATTCATAAAACTAAAATATTTTTTAACCTGAATCTTACCTTCCACTGTGTGAAATGACAATGTGAAAGCATTGTAATCTATACTATACTGCTGTAAATGTCTCTACTTTATCTTGATCACACTATGAAAACCAAAGGAGCGGTTGCTGGGACTTTAGTCACTGCTGTCCAAAGACATCAAGATGAGTAAGGTTCCAATAGCACCTCCAATAGCCTGTCCTTCATGGCTGATCAATGGCCTTGGAGTCCATGAAGAACACACCTACTTGATAAGATCAGTAGAGTCACAATTGCACCAGAAAAATATGAGTTTTAAAGGCAAACAATGAAAATATGCAATGAGGAACTTCTTACTCTACAAACGTAGAGTAAACAAGACCAGGGAAGTGCTAGTAAGATACTAGCCCCTCCACAAACTTGCACCCATCATGGCTCTTATTCTTTTCCTCTACTGTTCTTAGCTGCAAATGCTTAAAGTCACAAAAGTTAAACATGGGAATTGTTGAAGATTAACTGCACATTTAAAATGTGTGGACATGGGAAAATAATTAAAAACTGAAACTGGATCTACAATAACAAGTTTAAAAAGTTTCTTGAAAACATCATGTCATTCCTCTCCATTGACCATCTCCCTAGAATAGGAAAATGTGCTCAAGATAAGTTAATGACTAAACTTGATATGTAGCCATCAGAAGCCATTATTTGGAACTATACCTTTCTCTAACAGGTAAATGTAGCTCACCATTTTTTTTTTAAAGCAATCGGGGTTAAGTAACTTGCTCAAGGTTACATGGCCAGTTATTTCTGGGTGTGGTGCTAAGTATCTGAGCCCAGATTTGATCCCCAGGTCATCCAGACTCTGGGGCCGGTGCTCTTACTCGCTGAGCCACTTGGCTATCCCTAAGCAATTAGGGTTAAGTAACTTGCTCAAGGTTACACGGCCAGGTGTTTCTGGGTGGGTGCTAAGTGACTGAGCCCAGGATTCAATCCCCAGGTCATCCTGACACTGGAGCCGGTGCTCTTACTTGCTGTGCTACCTGGCTGCCCTTGTAGCTCACCATTTTGATCAGAGGTGAAAAGTAGACAGTGAGTGTGTTTCTACCATTAAGATGCTTAAATATATGGTTTAGATAACATGTTATTTTATTTTTGAAGCTAGAAAATAAGGCAACTAAAAAATGCTAGAATTTAGGAGGCCTGAGTCACAGAAAGGTAACACTGAAGAAGAAGGCTGAAATTCATGATAACTTTAAATAAGACAAAATATCATTTTAGCAAACATTTATTAAATTTGTTAATATTTATTTAGCAAACACTTATTACATACAAGGTACTGCATTATGCTATAGTGACATTTGAAGAAAAAAAAAAAAAAAACCTCCGAAGCTCCGATCCTTATGGGCCATAGATGAGGTATATCCACAAGCAAATAAAATGAAAGATAAAATCTGCTGAAATATAAAAATAATGTCGTAAAGGAGATATACCTTATCCCAGCCTTAAAAGTCAGGAAGATCTAGGTTCAAAACCTACTCTGATGCATGCAAACCATGAGACTATGGGCAAGATATTTGATAAGATTGATAACTCTATTTGGAACCAACATTTCAGGATGGAAATACTTCATTACTAGCTAGATATACTCTCCTGATTTCTTTTTCATCGTCTTACTAGTAGTCATACCCTCTCCCAGGGGATCCTTCCTCTCCTTTGCCCTCCCCTTTTCTAAATCCGTAAGGGTAGGGATTATCTTGCTTGTTTTTATTTGTATTGTTAGTTTTTAGCAAAGTGCTTGGAAATAATCTAAACTTCTCCCAAAGCTTTCCTTTACAGATAACAGTACTTGGACTTTCCAGCTCACTCCACTTTCCATCTGCACCTCTGCTTGGTTTCAATTCCCCAGAATAAAATGTCACCTGGTGTCCCTACCCCTGCTTTCCAGCTTCCTTGAGTGTGTTGTCTTCCCCCACTGGATTATTAACTTCCTGAGGACAAGGACTGTCTTTCTTTTTCTTATTTGCATATGTGATATATATTCTACTATGTATGGTTTCTCTGTTTCCTGTTTTGCTGTTGACATGGTCAAATAAATTTCTCTGTTATTTGCTATATTTGTTCATTATGGAACTGGTATTGGATACAAAGTGTAGCCTTGAATATAAAACTTGGAGTCCCTCTTTTCACATTAAAAAAAAAAAGAGCAGATGAGTTTAGCTTGAACCTAAATATTACATCTCTTATACTAACAATATTTAAGGGAACATATAGATATGATTCTAGCCCAAACCCTATTCTTTCTGAAGAGATGCCCAAGTTTCTGACCCCCCAACCTCCTGCTTCCTCTCCCAGTGGGAATTAAAGTCTCTGTTGGAGAAAAGGAGAATGAGGAAATTCTAGAGTTTTTTTTTGTCCCTCTGTAAGTCAACCATGACACCTCTTGCTACAAGTGTATGAAAGAGATGAAACAGATGGTTATAGGAGATTCAGAAAAAAGAAGGATAATCTCTAGCTAGAGAGAATGGGCATGGTTTAATGAAGGAGGAAGAATGGGTTGAACCTTGAAGATAGAGCTGGATTTTTAACAGGTAAGACTGAAGGAATGGGAAGGTCTAGGAAAGAGGAAATTTTGCTGTTGGAACAAACCTATTAAGGCAGGAGAAGGCACAATTACTTGGGGCACTGGCTAGCATATCAGTTTGGCTGAAGTACACCTGAAATTGGAGAGCTAGGAAGATATGCTGAAGCCAGATTTAGGAGGACATTGAATGACAGGCTAAAGAATTTTATATTTAAACCTGTAGGCAATAGGGAGCCACTGAAGATTTACCAGCAGGTTAATGAAGTTCTTAGGCCTATGCCTTTGTAAGCCTACTTCAGAATTTATGGGAAGGATAGACTGGGCAGAGACTAGGGTAAGGGAAGAAAGATGGGAGATTATCATAATAGTCCAAGCAAAAAGTGATGAAAGCTTGAACTAATGTGATGGTTATATGAGAAAAGGGGATAGATTTAGAGATATAAGATATAAGAAAAGGTGAATAAAAATACAGATTATAGGAATGCTTTGGGGAATGGACTGGAATCATATCCTTTAAAAATGTAAATGTGTAATTATACATACAGTTAGGCTTCTGGTCAGAAGATAATCTGATTGTCTCATGTCAAAAACACAAGGCTAGATCTCCTGCTGGTTTATCTAAATGGGATCTGATGATAACCACTAACAACTGAGACCGAATTACTTTCCTGCCTTTCCTGTTTGTAGAATTCACATATTATGCCAGAATAGCAAATGGTTTCACTGAGCCTATGTATCAATCACGTGGATTTATTAGTGTCATGATCACCAGAGTTAATTAAAATTCATTGTAAAGGACTCAAGTGTTGTAGTCACTGAAGTATTCCCTTGATAGTATTATCAGAATTCTATTCTTCCTGGGCCAAAATGGAAATACTATGACAGTTCACTTGGAAGAATGGATCTATGTCGATGATAGAGTTCCTTCATTCTAATACTATAGCCACGTAAGAGAGAAGTCATGAGCACATTGACCTAGGAGGCAAGAACAAAGATTATATTTTTTATTCATCCTTTCAGTAATTAAATTTCTAGCTTTAAGATAATTAATTAACATTTTCCCTTAAAAATGCTTAAAAATGGGGATGCCTTCCCTGGATTTGAAATCTAGCAAAAAGTTGAGCTTATCCTTACCTTTTGCCTAAGTTTTAGTCCATTTATTCTGTTTATTTTTTTATTTAAAATGAACTCCACAGATATAAAATAATGTAACTTCTAATGATAATTTAAACTGGACCATTATAATGATACTACAGTTTTCATAAAGGGAATTTGGTTGTCATGAATTATTCTTAGCATTCCTACCATATTCTTGTATGAAGCAATGTGACCCATATTATAGACTAAAAAAAATTAAAATTACTTAACAAATAAAAAATATATTTATTATAGTAACAATAAATTAAATTATTATATTATAATATCAAATTATTATAATAAATTATAATTTAAATTAATGTTATAATGAATTATTAAATTATTATAATGTTAATTTGTCATAGTAAAATTATTAATATTAAACTATTACAATAAAATAAATATAATAATAAAGTTAAATAAAAGCTTAGCCTTTTAAACTTTTAAATTTGCAAAGTGCCATCCTAAACATGACCTATGATCCTAACTAGGACCATAGATCAAGCCAGAAAAAAATCCCCATCATCATCATCATCATCATCATCATCATCATCACCATTCCCCTTAAATTTACTCAGCGTATGTATCAATCACATGATTTATTAGTGTCATGATCGTTAGCTAATTAAAATGCATTGTGGATTCAGCTTTGTAGATGCTAAAGCTTGACATAGATAGTATCATCAGAATTCCTCTATCAGTCCTGAGCCAAAACATAGTCCCTGAAAAAGCATAGTTTATCATTGTTTATCATTGCATTATTGTAGCTTTATTACCAGTGGTATGGTGGATAGAGCATTAACTTGAAGTCAGGAAGACCTGAATTAAAATTTAGCCTCAGATACTTACTAGTTGTGTGACTCTGAGCAAGTCATTTAATCTCTGTCTTAGTTTCCTCATCTGTAAAATGGGTATAATAATAGCATCCACCTCCCAATATTGTTGTGAAGATCAAAAAGGATAGTATTGTAAAGCAATTCACAAACTTTAGAAAACTCTATAAATGCTAGATGTTGTGGTTGTTTGTAACTTAAAACCAGAGAAATGTAAAACTATGGGGACCTAGATGACATTTAAGTTATCTAGTTCTAGTTCTTCCTTTAGAGGGCAGAAGAATCATTTATACCTTGATGAAGGAAGAAGAATGTGAGCTGAGCCTTTCCAAGTCAATTTAGTTATAGAACTTACATTAGAACTGAGGTTTTTTGGATCTTAGACTCATATTCCTTCTCTTGGCAATTGTGCTATGTCTGTCCCCCTTTAGTTTTCTAGGAGACAGAATGGAGAGGGTGATAGACCTGGAATCAGGGAAATAATTCAAGTCCTGTCTCAGACATTTACTAACATTGTAATCCTGGGCAAGTCACTTAATTTCTTTCAGCCTGTTTCCTCTTCTATAAAATGGGAATAATAATAATACCTACTACCTACAGTTGTGAGAATAAAATGAGATATGTCCAAAGTGATTTCCAAATATTAAAAGGCTATCTAAATGTTCACAGATATTACTATCTGTGAACTGAAGGCAGAGTATATGTTTTAAGTTATAACTTCATTATCATTACATAACAGCCCTGGTGTTTGAGGTTTATACCACCAGCAATGACTATGCCATAGACAATATTCCTTTCTGAAGCACAATCTGTCCATCTCAGTGATCAGCAGGTGGGCAGGTGGAGTGTTAAGATATAGTATGCTGAAAAACCTCACATTCTAGAAAAGGGGTAAATTACATCCCCCTCAGTGTTATTTTTTATATCTTTTACGTTTAATTTTGTTTATTTCTTTTGAATCACAGCATGACCAAATGAAATATCCTTAGCAAATGGATCATGGGTCATTGACTTTCTTAAAAGACTTCTGCTGTGAGCAGATGGGCTAATATTCTCAATGTACCATTGACATTTTATTTCAAGATGACAGTGCCATTCCCAAAGGTTAAGACTGATCAGTGTGTGTGTGTGTGTGTGTGTGTGTATAAATATATATGTACATGAATATATACACACATATATATGTATGTAGGTATGTATGTGTATGTGTATATATGTATACACACAGTTTACACACACACACATATACTAGGTGGGAAAAGATTGTTTGCTTTTTTTCAAAGTACCAATAAAACATGGGTGTTTGAGTTCCATGCAGGGCAAGGAGTTAAATAGATCTGGAAACTTCTGTTTACAAAGTTCTGAAGCTACTATATAGTGGAAAGTATGTACAATAGGTATCCTCTTTGTGAAAGTGGTGATTTGCAATAAAACCTATGGTTGAGATGAAGGGATTGAAAGGGTGGTGTAGGGGTTGTGATACCTGAAAATCAGGACCAAAGGGGGCATTTCTTCCTAAAACCTGCTAGAGCAAGGTGGTACCCCCTTGGTTCAGTCTGAAGCTGAGATGAAAATCTCTGCAACAGAGTTATTTCACTGGTTTGGTCAGCATCCTGAAATATAGTTTAATACTATATTAACAATATTAACAATAATATTAAATACTAAATTAACAGTAGCATGGAATAATTTACCATATTATATAGGATACATCTTCTGCCCTTTAAAGGATTTTTTCATGGGAGACACATTAGAATTATTACACTTAGTCTTAGAGGGTAGTTAAATAGCAACTTTGCCTTGAATGTGGAAGAATGTAAATATTGATTCAATCTAAAGGAAGAACTTTATGACAATTACGAGTGTCCAAAAATGAAATTGGTTTCACTGTCACTTGGGGTCTTTAAGCAAAGGTTGTGCAATTATTTGCCCAAGAGTTTCTAGTGAGGATGCATTCTTCTGGGAGGTGTGGAACTAGATAATTTTTACCCAGCGATTTGGAGTCATCAAACCCAGTTTCATATTTTTGCCTCTGGTCTCCCATTTACTAATTGTGTGGCCATGAACAAGTCACTTTTCTCCTCTGGGCTACAGTTCCTTTATCTATAAAATGAAGGGTCAAACTAAATTATTTCAAGGTCTTTTAAAGACTCTAAATCTATGATTCCATAATCTTTAAAACTCACAGATTCTGTGAAGATTTGCAATAAGTATTCTCTTTTAATGATATACTTCATAATTATAACATGTTTTATTCCCTGATGATCTGAGAGAGAGTTGGAGAGAGAGAGAGAGACAGAGAGAGAGAGAGAGAGAGAGAGAGAGAGAGAGAGAGAGAGAGAGAGAGAGAGAGAGAAGGAGAGAGAGAGAGAGAGAGAGAGAGAGAGAGAGAGAGAGAGAGAG
>NW_027185903.1:10635531-10648043 GCF_028583685.1 Petaurus breviceps papuanus
ATACATATTGTTTCTATCATACTTTGATCTACTTGAGAAAGAGACTATTCTTTTGTTTTTGTTTTTGTTTTTGCCTTTCTTCATATCCTCAGCATTTAGCATGGTGTCTGGCATCTAATTGGTGTTTAATTATTGCTTATTGTATGGAAGTAGGGGAGACAAGTGAGGTAAATTGATGCCTGCATCAAAATGGGCATGGGCCAAACCAAAGAGTGTGGAATGATTGGACACGAGCCAGGCAGGTTCTGTCATACCAGTTCTCATTTATTGATCAGAGAGCAGGGTTTATATAATGAATGTAAAGCAATTATCTCTTAGGGTCCCATGAGAAAATGTTTAATGTCCTTGTTCATTTATGTACATGTGTATGCTTTAATGTCCTTGTTCACTTACGTACCTCCATGTTTTAATGTCCTTGTTCCCTTGCATGCATCTATGTCTGAGTCCCTGCTCAGTTATCACATCCTAAACTCCTGCAAGTCAGGAAGAGATGGTGAGCCAATCTTAAGACATAATAAGGCATTCATGGGGAGCTGGCTTCGGAGAAATCCTGGACTGGAGTCTTCCCATGTATGGACCGGGTCAGAAACTGGCCCTCGACAGCAAATATAGGACAGGAAATTATAGAATGGCAATATTGAGGACCATTCATTTTTATATTTATATATATGTATACACACATATATGTATATGTATATAGAGACACATACTATATGTGTGTGTGTGTGTGTGTGTGTGTGTGTGTGTGTAAAATAGAAACTGAAACCCTTCAGTTAATATTAGAAAACTTACATAGATAATGTTTTGAAAATAAATATTATTAGGAATAAAGGCAGGGTTTATTTAAATAGTAATTATATGAAGAGGGTTTATTTCTTCCATGCACCTTCCTGCTAAATCTCAGAAATTCCAAAGGAGATATAAAAATAGAGAGGAGAAATCTGGGTCTGAGGTGGAGGTGGTAGACAGGATAAAATCCAAGTCATGACTTTTAAGACACTGCTATGATAGGTAGTCTAGTCACTCAAGAATGAACAATGTCTTTCCTGAGTGCTGTTCACATTAGACAATTTTCTTCAATTTAAAAGCCAAAACTGAAACCCCATTGTGTTTTCCACTACTTTGAGGGTTCATTCTTTTGTATAATGTAGATTTTATTAGGACATTAACACAAATTTGACAAATTAGTCAGTTTGTCCCTTGGTCCTGAGAAAATATAAAATAATCAATTTTCAAAAGAGTAGAGAAGAATTAAAGTACAAATTGCTTCTGAGTTTAGTGTATTCTATCTATCTATCCATCCATCTATCCACCCATCCATCTATCCACCCATCCATCTATCCATCCATGTATGTATGTATGTATGTATGTATCTATCTATCTATCTATCTAATCTCTCTCTGTCTCTCTCTCTCTGTCTCTCTCTCTCTGTAAACTGGAATGAACTTCAAAACTGATCTAATCCTATCCACTCATTTTACATATGAAGAAATTTAGGTCTAGAGAAGTTAAGAGATATGTTCAAGGTCATGTCAATATTAAATATCCAAGGTAGGATTTGAGCTAAGGTCCCCTGATTCTAAGTACCTTGTTTACACCAGCTGGTATGGTGTTAAGTGCCTACTATTAACTAAACATCTATAATAAAAAGGGCAGTGGTGTTCAATGTGTGTTGGTGGTGATAGGTGTTTTGGGCAAGCTTAGAATACATTTTAGTAAATTTGAACAGATGATTTGGGGACTGAATGAAAAGAAAGGGCTGCCATCAGAGGGATAAAGGTTTCTGGGTGGAATCTCTATGACCTTGGAGCTAAGGTATTCACATCTCTCCTTCCCACAGAGGAAACAGATATGTATTCTACTCACTGAGAGTCAGAGAGGCAATGATGAACAATCCCAGCATCCTATCTTCCCACATGCTGAGGGATAGCTTCTCATTTCCCAACATCCTTACACATTTTCTCCAGGAAATGTCTATCCCATTTTCTTACTTGTGAAAAATTTTCTAAAAGAATGTGAACCTTTATTTATGGAACAGAAGAATACTCTCTTGATCGATTCCTTTTTTTTTGTCATGTACATTTCTTTCAGGTCTTAATTAATTTACTACTGGATCTGTGGATACCTTGAATGATTTAGCAATAGACAATTGTATTGTATAGGATTAGGCAAGGGCTGCAAAATTGGTTGCTCCAGTATATCCCTTTAATTTTTTTGGGGAGGGTGTATTTCTAGGCTAAGCACAGTGCCTGGAATAATTGGTACTTAGTAAATGCCAGCTGACTACATCAGTTTCTTTAGTAGTGGGAAGTTTCAAAGCCCTTCCAAGTGAGACCAATAATACCTACATAGATATCATTGTGCTCATTTTATTATTTTTAGTCAATTAAGCATTTATCAAGTGATAGCACTGTGTCAGGCATCATATGAGGTGCTGGGGATCTAAGGGAAAAAAATCAACAGTCCATGACATCAAGGAGCTTACATACTTTAAAATGCAATTTATATTTTAAATTATAAACTTAACCTCCCCAAAAAGATAATTGCCACACACAGTAGAGAAAAAAGAGTATTGTATACAAAGCCATGAATCTCATTTGATACTGCATGCTTTTTTTTGAGTGTGATAAATTCAACACTTTGCCTTCCAAACTGCCCTCCTTATCTATGCTTCCTTCTGTTCGTTTCTATGAATTTGAAATGTTTCTTTCAGTACCCTTTTTTGTTATCACTATTACTGACACCTTTCTTTCCTCCAACCTCCTCCTGATTAAAAACAAACAAACAAAAAATCCATATAACAAGTATGGTCAAGCAAACAAATCTATAAGATGACTATACCCAAAAGAAATTTATGTGGTTTACATTTTTGGACAAAGTCAATATAGGAATTTGTTTTTTGTTTTTCTTGACTATGTATGTTTGTTTCAAGGACTTCGTATTTCTCAAAACTACACCCTCCTTGATCCCCACCTCCATCCCAGCCCCCTATCCCCCCTTACCATGATGGTGACTACAATAGTAGAGAGAAGACAAATACTTGAAAGAAAAAAAAGTTAAATTTAAAAATGTCTCTTTTTTCAACTTGAGTCTTCAATCTCTCTATCAGAAGATGGGTAACATGTTACAACATAAACGTCCTCTAAATACATGGTTGGCCATTAATGTGATCAGTGTTTTTAAGCCTTTTAAAATTGTTTTTCTTTACCATGTTGTTCTTGTATAAATTGTTCTCTCAGTTCTGATCCTTTTACTCCATCTTTATCAGTTCATATTTTCTAGAATTATTTGGAATCATCTCTTTTGTAATTTTTTATAGCTTATAATATTGTATAAAAATAATATACAACAATTTGTTTGACTATGTTTGCTTTACCCTCTAGTACATTTTCGTGATACCTAAGGAGTTTCTTATATGACTTAAATCTTTTTCCACTATTCTCATACAGCAGAAATTTGCTATGTTGTATTTGCACTTGTTATTCCCCAAGTTGGACATTTGTTCATGGAAAAATTTCCTAAGTTCATTTTGAATAAGAATGTGAGGGAATAACCAAATAATAACAAAAACAATAACAAATAACCTTTTCTTATATAAGAAATAATACCTGGGAGCGGAGTCAAGATGGAGGAGTAGAAACACGACCTCTGAGAGGCTCCAGCTTCCACCTTCCCCAATCAATGTAAAAAGGGGACTCTGAACAAACTTTGGAGCTGGAGAACCCACAAAAAATGACACAGAGAAGCTAACCTCCCACTGAGGACAGCCTGGCAGGCTGGCAGGAATCAGCCAGCACAGTGCTCTGGGAGTGGAGCCCAAGCCCTGGGTGAGCCTGAGGTTTTAGCCCCAGGGCAGGCCTGACCAGTCACTGGCCTGAGGCACTCCAGATCAGCAGCAGCTGTGGCCATTTCCAGAATTATCAACACAGATTCGAAGGACAAAGTGAGAGGTCAGTACAGTCTGGATTTAGGGACATAGTAAGTGGGAGTGTGTAAGCTTTTGCCCTAAGGGGAGAAGCCACTGAAACACCAGCACATCCAGCTAGCACCACGTGGCAGCTTCAGCACCTGGCCTGCAGAGTGTAGGGTGACCAAGAAACCAGTCTGAGGGGGTAATTGCTCTTGCTTTTTTACCTGCTTAGATCTGGATTGCAGTCTAGGGTGGAGGTCCTGGGGTGTGTGACCAGCTTGCCAGAGCATGTGGAGGCCTCAGAAAGGGCACCCAATTACTACCTCTGGCAGCTGAGAAAACCCCAGCATTTGGGACGAAACCTCCCCTGTCTGGTGGCAGAGTCCTACTGTGGCAAAAAGCCCAGGTGACTGAGGGGCAACATGACCAGGCAAAGGAAACAAAGCAGACAGAAGATTCCAACATTAGACTCCTATTTTGGGGATAAAAAAGAGCAAGTCATGGAACAGGAGGAAGACAGTGAAGTCAGAACTACTGCACCAAAAGCTCCAAAAGAAAATACAAGCTGGTTACAGGCCATAGGGGATTTTAAGAATCAAATAAGAGAAGTGGAGGAAAAATTGGGAAGAGAAATGAGAACAATGCAAGAAAATTACAAAATGAGAGTCAACAGCCTGACTAAGGAAAATAACACCTTAAAAAACAGACTAACTAAAATGGCAAAAGAGACTCAAAAGGCAATGAGGAGAAGAATGCCTTAAAAAGATGAATTTGCCAGATGGAAAAAGAATCTCAAAAGCTCACTGAGGAGCATCATGGCTTCAGAATTAGATTGGAGCAAATGGAAGCTAATGACTTTATGAGAAATCAAGATGCTGTTAAACAGATCCAAAAAATGAAAGAATAGAAGGCAATGTGGAATATCTCATGGGAAAAACCACTGACCTGGAAAATAGATCCAGGAGAGATAATTTAAAAATTATTGGACTACCTGAAAGCCATGATCAAAGTAAGAACCTAGAAATTATTCTTCAAGAAGTTCTCAAGGAAAATTGCCCTGATATTTTAGAACCAGAGGGCAAAATAGAGGTTGAAAGAATCCACCGATCACCTCCTGAAAAAGATCCCAAAAAGAAAACTCCTAGGAATATTATAGCCAGGTTCTGGAATTCCCAAATCAAGGAGAGAATATTACAAGCAGCCAGGAAGAAACAATTTGAATATTGTGGAAACACAATCAGGATAACCCAGGATCTGGCAGCTTCTACACTGAGGGATTGAAGGGCTTGGAATATGATATTCCAGAGGTCAAAGGAGCTGGGATTAAAACCAAGAATCACTTATCCAGCAAAACTGAGTCTCATGTTTCAGGGGAAAATATGGTCATTCAGTGGAATAGAGGACTTTCAAGCATTCTTGCTGAAAAAACCAGAGTTGAATAGAAAATTTGACATTCAGAAACAAGAAGCAAGAGAAACATGAGAAGGTAAACAGGGAAAATAAATCATAAGGAACTTATCCAAGTTGAACTATTAACATTCCTACATGGAATAACAATTTTTGTAACTTATGAAACTTTTCTCAGTATGAAAATAGTTGAAGGGAATATATATATATATATATATATATATGTCTATATATGAGGGTATATAGGCATATGAATACATATGTGAATGTGTGTATATATATATATATACAAGAATAAATTTAAAAGAATAAATAGAGGTCATAGGACCAATTTAATAGGAAGGGATGGTACTTAAAAGGTGAAACTAAGAGGTTAGAGAGGAATATAATGAGAGGAGATGGGGAGAGACAGAATGGGGTAAACTTATCTCGCATAGAAGAGGCAAGGGAAAATGGTCACAATGGAGGGGAAGAATAGGAAGACAAAAGGGAATGGGTAAACCCTATTCCCATTGAATTTGGCTGAGGATGGAATGAAATACACACCAAAAAGGTATCTCACCCTACAGGAGAGTAGGGGGGAAGGGGATGAGAGGGGGGATGATAGACGGGAGGGGAGGCTGGGGGGGAGGGAAGTTGGAAGCACCCACTTTTGAAAAGGGATGGGATCAAAGTAGATAATAGAACAAGTGGGAGGTGGGATAGGAGGGAGAGAAATATAGTCAGTCTTTTACAATATATCTACTATGATACTGTTTTGCATTAGCAACACATGTACAACCTATACTGAACTGCTTATTTTCCCAGTAAGGGTGGATGACAAGGGAAGAAGGGAATGAATCTGGAATTCAAAGTTTTAAAATCAAATGTTTACATATATGTATATACATATATATATATATATATATATATACTATTATTAATACTATTTTGCATGTAATTGGGAAATAAGATATACAAGCACTGGGGCATAGAGATCCACCATGCCCTACTGGAAATTTTAAAGTGGTATGGGAGAAATATATGGGAGAGAGCAGATTGGAGGAGGGGATTTCCTGTGGGACTGCTATTTTGGGGCGGTGGGTAGGGGAAAAAACAGGGAGAAAATTTGTAACTCAAAATCTGGCAGAAATGAATGATGTAAATCAGAAAAAAATTAATTATAAAAAATAACATCAAAAAAAGTTTTTTCTATGTTCAAATGTTCACTGGGAGGTTGGGGCATGTTTGTATTCATGTATGTGTGTATATATCCTTAGGGAATGAGTTAGGAAGAAGACAAATTAAGATATTTCTAAGGCCTGATCCCTAGGTTGGATAAACATGGGGCTATTATTAGAGAGAAGCCTTGAAGACCAAGCCCAAATCATTCTAGGAGATAGCATTGAAGACCCCCCGTTGACAGTGTAATATGAAAAAATTAGTATCTATCCAGATTAAACAGTCCAATTCTATGAACTCCTTCGTAAAGGGAACCAGGAACCAAGTAAGGTAAAGGACTCCACAGTCAACGGGCTTTCCACCAGGGAAACCTACAAACAAACAAACAAAATAGGTAGGGCTGAGCTGTGGGGTGGAGATAGGGAAAAAGTATCAATGATTTATTACTGGGTGGGTCCTTAGAGATTATCTGGTACCATGCCTCATTTTACAGATGAGAAAACTGAGATTCTGAGAGTGTAAGTGACTTGACCAAAGACACAAAAGTATTAAGTGGTGAACCTGAGTTTCAAACACCAATCTTCTGATCCCATTGTATCATTATTTCTTATTAAACATTTCTTAAGCAAACAGCAAAATAAGGAAGTCCCATTAGTCCCAGATCTGGTTTGCAAATGTGTTGGACTTATTATAGAAATATATTGTTGCATAAGGTTTTAGGAGCAACCCCTAATTTATCCCATACAAATCCCATAGACCCCCCCTTTTTCTCCATCCCATGCCCTTGATACCTCATATCTTTTAATGTCAATTGTTACCTATAGGCTAAAGCCACTGACACACTTCAATCCATCAGCAGACATTTATTAAATACCTACTATGTGCCAAACACTGTGCTAGGTATTGGGTCTACAAAGACAAAAATGAAATAATTCCTTAAGGAATTTTGCATTCTGTCAAGGAAGACATTATTTATAACATATTCTTCATAATAGGTAACATTTAGATTACTGTTAGTGACCATATTTTCCACACTAAAAATCAGGACCCCTGTCTTGATTTAGGATATTAGTACCTTTATTATCGTATATGTTTTTAATCATCAATTATTATCCATACCACTATCAATGATTAATGCATTGTTTAGTTTATTGCCTCATTAATATCTTATTAATGCCTTTATTAATAAGAATATTAGTATCTTTTCTAAGAACTCATTAAACTATTCTTTCTTTTCCCCAAATCTGAATTGTCCCAAATAATCTGAGACTTATGGTCACCAAAGTTACCCTAGACTTTAACCCACGGTAGAAATCTAGAGTGTAATCCAAGTAATTCCATTTCCCATCCAAAAAAAAAAAAAGAAATAATACCAGTATGTCCAGGGAAAAGGGGAGTTGATAATTCCATTCTTCTCAGTTTTGGTTAGACCACATCTTGAATCTGAGCACCACAAATAAGAAAGTATAGACACAAATTAGATAATAAGTAGGAAGTCAACTAGGATGATCATGTGATTTGAATTCACTCCATATTGTTTACCTGATGATTGATTGAAGGAACTTCAAATGTTGAGCCCTAGAAGAGAAGACTCATAGAGGATATGACCTCTATCTTCAAATGTTTGAAGTACTGATATGTGAAGGAAAAATTAGACTTTATCTGCCCTCCTCAAGTTGATAGAACTTAAACAAATTAATGGGAGTTATGAGAAAAACATTCTACTCAAAATAAGAACTTTTAAACTATTAAAGCTATCTAAAAAAAAGACTGCTTCATAGATTTAACAGATTGGAACTAAACCACCTGGATAGATACTATCGAGTCCAAACCTCATATTTTCTTTTTAAAAATATTTCACTTTTTTTCAAAGTGTATGTAAAAACAATTTTTCACATTATTTTTAAAAAAATTTTGAATTCCAAATTCTCTTCCTTTCTTCCTCCCCTCTTCCCTCATTGAAAAGACAAGCAATTTGATATAGGTTATATACAATGCAGTAATGCAAAACATATTTCTGTATTAGTCGGGTTGTGAAAGACAGCTTAGACAAAAAAAAACCCACAACAAATAAACCCAAGAAAAATAAGCTTAAAAAAGGGCATATTTCAGTCTTCATTCAGACTTCATCAGTTCTTTTACAGGAGGTAGATAGCTTTTTTCGTCCTAAGTCCTTCAGAATTGTATTGGATCATTGTATTGCTAAAGGAATAGCTAAGTAATTCACAGTTGATTATGATACAATATTGCTGTTACTGTGTATATTCTCCTGGTTCTACTCATTTCACTTTGTATCAAATTATGTTAAGTCTTTCCAGGTTTTTCTGAAAGCATTATGCTAGTCATTTCTTATAGCATATTAGAATTCCATCCCAATCATTTAACACAACTTGTTCAACCATCCTTCAATTGATGGCCTTTCCATTTCCAATTCTTTGCCACTACAAAAAGAGCTATTATGAATATTTTTAATGTAAAAACCTTTTCATTAAAAAAAATCTCTTTGGGATACAGATGTACTAGTGGTATTTCTGGGTTAAAGGGTAAGTACAGTTTTATAACCCTTTGGGCACAGTTCCAAATTGATCTTCAGAATGGTTGGATGAGTTCACAACTCCACTAATAGTACATTAATGTCCCAATTTTCCCATATCCCTTCCAACATTCATTATTTTCCTTTTCTGTCACATTAGCCAATCTGATAGGTGTGAGGGCTTTTAATTTGCATTTATCTAATCAATAGTGATTAAGAGTATTTTTGTCACATGACTCTAGATAGCTTTGATTTCTTCTTTTGAAAACTGCCTGTCCATATCCTTTGACCATTAACAATTGGGGAGTGTTTTATATTCTTATAAATTTGACATGGTTCTCTATATATTTGATAAAAGATGTCTTTATCAGAGAAAATTGCTGTCAAGATTATTTCCAAGCTTCCTGCTCTCCTAATCTTGGTTACATTGACTTTGTTTGTGCAAAAGTTTTTCAATTTAATATAAATCAAAATTATCTATTTTACATTTAGTAATGTCTCTCTTATTCAGTCATGAATTCTTCCCTTAGCCATAGATATGATGAGTAAACTATTTAATGCTCCTTCAATTTGCTTATGATATCACCTTTTATGTCTAAATCATGTATCCATTTTGAATATGTCTTAGTATATAGTGTAAGATTTTGATCTGTACTTAGTTTCTGCCAAACTATTTTTCTAGGTTTCCCAGCAATATTTGTCAAATAATGAGTTCTTGTCCTAAAAGACTGGATCTTTGTGTTTACTGAACACTAGATCACTATGGTAATTTATTACTGTGTATCATATACCTAATCTATTGTATACCTAATCTAACACCACTCTATTTCTTAGTGTGTACCAAATTGTTTTCTGATTTATAATTTGGTTTGAGATCTGGTATGGTTAGGCCACCTTCATATATTTTTCACTGATTCCCTTGATATTCTTGACCTTTTATTCTTCCAAATGAATCTTGTTCTGATCTATTCTAGCTTTATAAAATAAATTTTTTGATAGTTGGTTGGTATGACATTGAATAAATAAATAATTAAGGTAGAATTGCCATTTTTATTATCTTGGTTCAGCCTACCCTATCAATAAATAATAATGCACCATCATAATCATCAATGTTTTTGAGGTATTTTTTTCTACCCCTTTTAGCCACCAAAGAAGTAATGAGTCCTGGTTCCACTCCATATTTCCCTTCAAGAGTTTCTTGTAAAGAATTCCATTTAAAAGAGGACACCGCTGACTTTCACTTAACTTACATTCAAAGGGAGGAGAGTAAATTGTTTTTTTTCTGGAAGAAAAATAAAATTGAAGTTCTCAGGCTTCTCATTTCAAGTAAATTGGATTCAGTTTCTAATTTCAAGTATTTTTTCTTAATTGATAGCATAATTAAAGATAATTATTTTCCATTTACCCCCAGTAATTAAAAAAAGAACCCTTATTTAAGACCTTAGAATAACATCATAGAAGACAGGTTCTAATTATCACTGAATTCAATCTTAAAGCAGCCAAGTGCTTTATAATTGGTACAAACTGAACAGTGCAGTTTGAACAGAAGGTGTATTTCATTCATGTAGTAAGCTTTTATTTTGTTATTTCTTTTGTTATTATTGATGAGGTTTTTTTTCCTTCTATATGTTAGGCTGAATCACAAGGGTGACTATGGCTGAAAATCAAAGGGTAGTTTTCCTGAGGAGATGGTATGGTAAGGATAGTAAAGTATACATTTATATTTGTCATTCCTGTGTATACTGTACAATAAATACAGTAATTTAGTATTTTAAAATGAATTCCTATATATTTGCTACAGCAGAAAACAGACATTTATTTCACATGAACATGTGTCCTATTTCTTTAAGCAGCCTCATAGTGAGTATTTGGTGTAGTGTAGTGTTTTCCATAACCTGTGATAGCTAGCCTTGGAAAAACTGCCCCTAGACTCAGTTTTTCTCATTTGTGACTTTCCCCTCCAGGAACTCTACTTCATTACAAGCCCTTTTATACTTTGTTTTTCTCTAGACATTTCTTCACTGCTTTATATGTTGCCGTATCCCGATGGTTGTATCTTTTCTACATGCCATCATCCTCACCCTCCAACCCCCAGTTCTGGAATCATTAGCTGTGATCAAATTAACTATGCCATTTTTCTTGGAAGAGGTATGTCAGTCTACTGCTCTGTGACCTCACTTATTATCCCTCTAATTTTCTGATCAAAGTATCCCATCCTAGCCACCGTTCCTCCTTTTGTGTTGTCTTCTCTATTAGAATATATGCTTTTTGAGGACAGGGAATATTTCTGCATTTTATATTTAAATTCTTAGAATGGTGTTTAGCACAGATTAATCACTTAACAAATATTCTTCCAATCATTCACTCCCTATTAAGAACCAGTATAATAAATGATATAATGTGGGGAAAAACAACCAGTTTTGGAGTCAGAGTACCTTGCTTAAACTGCTAGCTCCCTTTGTGATATTCAGCAATTCAGGTAATTTCAATTCAATGCAACAAAGAAAAATTTTTAAAATGCCTACTTTATGCCAGGCACTTTGTTAGGTGCTAGTGATGTCAAGTTGAAAATAAGAGAGTCCCTGCCCTTAAAAAGCTTATATTCTGTTGGTAGAATACATATTTCTAATTGGTATGAAACTAGGAAAATCAAGGAGGGAGATAGTACTAATAAGGGTGTATTTGTATGTGAAGGAGTATAGAAAGCTGTACAGAGGAACTAGCACCTGGGCTGAGCCTGGAAGGAATACGAACTTCTGAGAAACAGTGATGGGGAGGGAGTATATGCCAGGAATGGAGTATGGAGCTTGTACAAATACTGGAGATGAAGTATGTGGTTTCTTGAACAGCATGTTCCAATTTGGCTAGGACACAGAATATACTGAGAAAATTAGTTTCAATTGAGTCTGGAAAGGTAGATTACAGTCATATTATGGAGGGTCTTAAATGAGAAATTTAAGGAGTTTGTGTTTCATCACATCAGTACTGGAGAGCCACTGGAGGTTTATAAGCAGAAGAGTCACATGGTCAGATCAAGAACTCAGAAAGATTACTTTGGCAACTGTAGGGAAGATAGATTTTTTAAAGGAAGGACTGAAATTCGAGAGGCATGTTAGGGAGTTATATGTATGTTGTCCCAGATAAGATGAGGGCCCAAGAGACATAGGCAAATAGGAAGAATGAAAGGGAGAGAGAGAGAGACAGAGAGAGAGACAGAGAGAGAGAGACAGAGAGACAGAGAGAGAGAGAGACAGAGAGACAGAGAGAGAGACAGAGAGACAGAGAGAGAGAGACAGAGAGAGAGAGAGACAGAGAGAGACAGAGAGAGAGAGAGAGAGAGAGAGAGAGAGAGAGAGAGAGAGAGAGAGAGAGAGAGAGAGAGAGAGAGAGAGACAGAGAGAGAGAGAGAGAGAGAGAGACAGAGAGAGAGAGAGAGAGAGAGAGAGAGAGAGAGAGAGAGAGAGAGAGAGACAGAGAGAGACAGAGAGAGAGACAGAGAGA
>NW_027185903.1:10653043-10722586 GCF_028583685.1 Petaurus breviceps papuanus
ATCCATCCATCCGTCCATCCATCCATCCATCCATCCATCCATCCATCCATCCATCCATCCATCTATCTATCTATCTATCTATCTATCTATCTATCTATCTATCTATCTATCTATCTATCTATCCATCCATCCATCCATCCATCCATCCATCCATCTATCTATCTATCCATCCATCTATCTATCTATCTATTTTAGTGACCTTTCTTTCAGGTTCTGTTTAGAGGACCTTAGTGGTGTTTTTGTTTAGTCTAACTGTTTATATGATGCTCTTCTTTAGTATCAGTAAGTGTTCCTCAGGAGAGCTAGATTTTGCAAGAAACTTTTCTTAATGGTATTTTCATTTTCCATTTCAATACTCCATATCTATCATAGGCCAATCTCCTTGTAGCCAGGTGTTGTTCAGTCATTTCAGTTGCATCTGACTCTTTGTGATCCTGTTTGTGGTTTTGTTGGCAAAAATATTGGAAAACTTTTCCATTTCCTTCTTCAGCTCATCTTACAGTTGAGGAAACTGAAGCAAACAAGGTTAGGTGTCTTCCTCAGGGTCACACAGCTAGTATCTGAGGTCAGATTTGAACTTAGTTCTTTGTGATTCCAGGCCCAGTGTTCTATCCACTGTGCCTCCTAGCTGCCCCCTTGTACCTAAGTTGAGCTATATTTCCCTACTCTCTCCTAGTTATTCAGGCTTTCCCAGATGCACCAGCTGGCTCATACATTCCCAAAGTACCAGCTGGGAAACAGAGTTATGTTTCCTTAGAAAAAAAGTTATTGGAAACAAAGTTATGTTTCAGAACTAGGAAAGTTTGATTCCAAAGAGATTGATCAAAGAACAAATTTGTTATCTTTTGCTAATAAGAGCATAGGATCAATTTTTAGGAATTTGGTAGGGAATTTCTGAAACCCTAGGGATCTTTCCTGGCTAAGATTTTTTTTTTGCTTTTGTGTTCCTGAGCTTATTCTTAACTGCTTTTGTAATTAAAAAAATTTTTTTTGTGGTAGGGGAGGATATTTGAATATACTTTTACTAAATAAATTGTGTGACTCTGGGATTTAATTGATCCATTACGACAGTCATGAAATAGGAACCTTGACCTCCCCTTTCTCCCCACTTGCCAGGTGGTGACTAAGTTGCCTTTTCCCCTATATTTCCACCCTGCATCCTATGAAAACCTTACCTCATCTACCTGTCATGTTGGAAAGAATTAACTGTTTTTATCCCAAAGGTATTTCTTATTAACCAATAGATAATATTTTAATTGGAAGAAATTAATCTGCATGGTAGCATTTCAAGGGGTTAATGCTGAACTAATTAGGAAAAAGAATGATGATATGATACAATGAAAAGAGATTTGACTTTGGAATGAAGTGATCTGGGATTAAATCTTCCTTTTGTCATTTACTGCCTTGCGACCCTGGGATTGTTTGACTCATCTATAAGATGATGGGGTTGAACTAGGTGGCTTCTGAGATCCCTTTAAACTATGATTTGGGGCTCAGGGTAGCCTTCTCAGGACAGCCCGCATCTTACCCCATAGGTCTATATACAAAGAACTGCTGCCCCTATCCCCTGTGCACAATGTGGGTCTGAATCAAACACTTTCCCTAGGAGAGGATTGAGGGAATACCTGAGACAAGGCAGGGATATAAGCATTGTTGTACTCTCCCATGAATCCTGTGTGATGGATGGGCCTTCTTAAGTATTCATTATTCTCTGGAAGATCCTGCGATTTTAAATGTCACATAGTTTTCAATAAAATGGATAGAGGGTCAAAGAGTTACATGATCTGTAATTCAATCTAGGTTTCTAGACAGAGCAAGTGAAAAACTGCTTTGGCCTCTATTTTCAAATTATTTTGTTAAAGGAAGACATTATACAAGGAACTGTTAAAAACACAAATACATGCTTATCTTTTAATTAACTTAATTTTTTCTCAGTTACATGCAAAAACAGTTTTAGGATTCATTAAAAAACAAAAACAACCTTGAGAATTACATAAAATATTGAATCTGGAAAAACATGGGCATACAGACTGTAGAATTTAAAATAGAATTTTAAAATAGCATAGACTCTAACTGGCACCACCATGTCCAAGAAGTGTAGCATGGAATAGACCAGGAAAGTCCAAACAGAATTTAGGCAGTGCCTGGGGCCTGAGAAATTCACTTAGTTTCTTTCTCTAATTGAAATGTCTGGTGATGGCATACTTAATCCTTGCTCCTATGATCCATATTTCCCAGGTACTAAAAGATAAACACATACAGGTTTGACTCATACTGCCTATGTGATCCTGGCAGGGTCCTAAAAAAATGAGAAAAGGACAACAAATTTCTTTTGATAAATATGCATAGTCAAGTAAAATAAATTCCCTCCTTGACTGCATACAAGCACAGTCTCATTCTTCAACCTAACTTACTATCTCATTGTCAGGAGGTTGGATAGTATGTTTCATCATCTGTCCTCTGAAATCATGGATGGTTATTGTATTGATCATAGTTCTTAGAGCTTTCATAGTTTTTCTTTGAAATATTGTTATTATTGTATAAACTGTCGTCCTAATTTGGCTCATTTCACTTTTCATTAGTTTATAAAAGTCATCAAAATTTGTTATTTTTATGTTATTGATTCTATCATATAAATCCTACTTCTGGTTCTGCTCACTTCATTTCATAACAATTTATATGAATCACTCTATGTTTCTTTTTTGCTCTCAAAAAAACAGTGTTTATTAGCTACATATCATTCTTATTTTCTTTTTTTAATAAAAAATAAATACTTTATATTTTTGCACTTACATGTAAAATTTTTTAAGATTTAAAAAAAATTTGAGCTCCAAAATCTTATCCTCTCCCCCTTTCTTTCTCCCCTCATTAAAAAGGTAACCAATTTGATATATGTTTTAAATGTGCAGTCATACAAAATATATTTCCATATTTAGTCATGCTGTTAAAAAAACACAAAACAAAAAAAGAAAAACAAAGTAAAACAAAGCACACATTAGACCTGCATTCAGAACTCCATTAGATTTTCCTTGAGAAAAAAAAATCAGTTTTTTCTCATTTTTCATCATAAGTCCTTCAGAATTGTCTTTGGGTCATTGTATTAGTGAGATTTAGCTAAGTCATTCACAGTTGATCATTGTATATTTTTTTGTTACTGTGTATCATCTCTCCTGGTTCTGCTCACTTCACTTTACATCATGTGAATCTTTCCATGATGAATTTCCATGTGAATCTTTTTGTGAAAGCATCCTGCTCATTATTTTTTATGGCACAACAGTATTTTATCACAATCATATAACATAATTTGTTAAATCATTTCCCAAATGTTGTGCATCCCTTCAATTTCCAATTCTTTCCCACCACAAAAAGAGCTGCTATAAATATTTTTGTATATATAGGATCTTTTCCTTTTTCTTTCATCTCTTTGGGATACAGGTCGAATAGTGATATGGCTGGGTCAAAGTGTATGCACAGTTTTATAGCCCTTTGGGCTTAGTTCCAAATTGCTCTCCAGAATGGTTGGATCTCCAAGTTGTTCCCAATTCCATCAATAATTCATTAGGGTCTCACACCCTCTCCAATATTTGTCATTTTCCTTCTACGTCATGTAAGCCAATCTGATAGATGTGAGGTGGTACCTCAGAGTTGTTTTAATTTGCATTTCTCTAATAAATAGTGATTTAGAATATTTTTTTCATATACCTATTGATAGCTTTGTTTTCTTCATTGGAAAACTGCCTGTTCATATGCTTTGACTTTATCAGTTAATGATTGCCTTGTATTTTATGAATTTGATGCAATTCTCCATTCATTTGAAACATGAGATTATTATCAGAGAAATTTGCTGCTAATTTCCCCTCCAATTTTCAGCTTGTCTTCTACTCTGGACTATATTGGCTTTGCTTATGCAAGATATTTTTAATATCAGTAATCAAATTTATCAATTTTACATCCTGTAATGCTTTCTATTCCTTGTTTGGTCATAAATTCTTTCCATGTCCCTATATCTGACAGGTAAAATATTCCATATCTCCTGATTCGCTTATGAGTCAATCTTTATGTCTAAATCATGTACCCATTTTGACATTTTCTTGGTATATGGTACAAAGTGTGGGTCTATAACCAAAGCTCTTTCCAGTTTTCAGAGCAATTTTTGTCAAATAGTGACTTCTTGTCCTAAAAGCTTGGATATTTGGGTTTATCAAATGCCAGATTACAACAGCCATATACTTCTGTGCATTATATAGCCAATCTATTCTACTTAGCTGGTAGCAAATTGCTTTGATGATTACTGTTTTGTAATACAGTTTGAGATCTGGTATAGCTAGGACACCTTCCTTCACAATCTTTTCACCGATTCCCTTGATACTCTTGGCCTTTTGTTCTTCCACATTAATTTTGTTAAAAATTTTCCAGCTCTATAAAATAATATTTTAATAGTTTGATACTGTACTGAACAAGTAAATTGATTTAGGTAGAATTGTTATTTTATCATATTGTCTCAGTTTATTCAGAGACAATATTTCTCAAATTGTTTAGATCTGACTTTATTTGTGTGAAGAGTGTTTTGTAACTGTGCTCATATAGTTCTTGGATCTGTCTTAGCAAGTAGTCTTTCAAGTATTTTAGATTGTCTATAGTTATTTTAAATGGATTTTTTTCTTTCTATTTCTTCCTACTGGACTTTGTTGCTAATATATAGAAATGCCAATGATTTATGTGGGTTTATTTTATTTCCTGCAACTTTGCTGAAGTTAGTTACTATTTCAACTAGTTTTTTAGTTGATTCTCTAGAATTCTCCAAGTTGTTCATGATATCATCTGCAGAGAATGATAGTTTTGTTTCCTTATTGTCTGTTCTCTCTAAATCCTTCAATTTTTCCACCTGTAAGGCTATAGCTAGAATTTCCAATATAATATTCAATAATAAGGGTGAAAATGAGCATATTTGATTCACCCCTTATCTTATTGGGAAGGCTTCCAAGCTTATCCCCATGACAGATAATGCTTGCTGATGGTTTTAGATAGATGCTACTTATCATTTTAATGAAAGTCCCATTTATTTCTATACTTTCCAATAATTTAACAAAAAGCTTTTTCTGCATCTTTTGAGATAAAAAATTTTGGGGGGTTTTGTTATAGATAATTTGTCAATTATTCAGATGGTTTTCCTAATGTTGAACCAGCCCTGCATTTCTGGTATAAATCCTGTTTGGTCTTAATGTATGATCTTTGTGATATATTACCATAATCTCCTTGCTAGTATTTTATTTAAAGTTTTTGCATCAATATTCATAAGGAAAATTGGTCTATAGTTTTCTTTGCTTTTCCTCTTCCTGGTTTAGGTACCAGAGCCACATTTGTGTCATAAAAGGAATTTGGTAAGATTCTTTGTCTATTTTTCCAAATAGTTTACATAAGATGGGAATTAATTGTTTAAATATTTTGTAAAATTCACTTGTGAATCCATTTGGTCCTCCTCATTCTTTTTTTTTTTCTTTGATGGTTTGCTCATTTTTTTTACAAGACAGGGTTATTTCAGTATTCCATTTCCTCTTCTGTTAATCTGGGCATTTTATATATTTTAAAAATATTCACCCATTTCACCTAGATTGTTTGATTTATTAACATGTAATTGGACAAAAGAGCTCCTAATAATTGCTTTAATTTCCTTTTAATCAGTGGCAAATTCAACCTTTTCATTTTTTATACTAGTAAATTGATTTCTTTTTTAAAAATAAAATTAACCAATGTCATATCTTTGTGGTGGGTTTTTTCATGATATCTTCTCTCAATTTTGTTTATTTCAATGGTTTTCTTTCAGTTTTATTAATCTTTCCTTTGATTTTCAGGATTTCCTTTTTGTGTTTAATGAAAGATTTTTAATATGTTCCTAGTTTTGCTTTGCTTTTGTTTTTGTTTTTTTAGTTGCATGCCCAATTGGTTGATCTGCTCTTTCTCTTTTATTGATGTAAGCCTTTAAAGATAAACATTTTCCTCTAAGAACTGCTTTGGCTGCATCCTATAAATTTTGGTGGTTTTGTCCCATTGCTGTCATTTTTTTGATGAAATTATTTATTGCTTCTATGATTTGTTCTATGACCCACTCATTCTGAAGGATCAGATTATTTGGTTTCCAATTAATTTTTTGCCTATTTCCATGTACCTTTATTGAATATAATTTTATTGCATTATAATGTTAAAAGGATGCGTTTAAATTTTCTGCTTTTATACATTTGGTTCTGAGGTTTTATGCCTTAATAAAAGGTCAATTTTTGTGAAGGAGCTTTGTACAACTGAAAAAAAAAAGTATGCTCCTTCCTATTCCCATTCAATTTTCTCCAGAGGTTTATTACAACTAACTTTTCCAAAAGTCTATTTATTTCTGTAACTTCTTCTTGATTATTTTTTAGTTAAATTTATTTAGTTTCAAGAGGGAAAAGTTGAGGTCCCTTACTATTATAGTTTTGTCATCTATTTCCATCTGTAACTCATTAAACTTACTTTAAAAATTTAGATGCTATTGAGCAGGTACTATATGTTCAGTATTGATATCACTTCATTTTCTGTGGTACCTTTTAGAAAGATGTAGTTTCCTCCTTTGTCTCTTTTGAATCAGACCTATTTATTTTTGCCTTGCTTTAAATCATGATTGCTACCCATGTTCCCCTCTGCCCCTTAGGCTAAAGTGTAATTGATTATGTTCCAATCCCTTATTTTTTCCTCTGTGTGTCTCTTTATTACAAGCGTGTTTCTTATAAACAGAATATTGTCAGACTCTAATTTTTAATCTGTTCTGTTATCAGCTTCTTTTATATGGGTGAGTTCATCCCATTCATATTCATTATGAATTTCCCTCCATCCTATTTTCCCTCTCTCTCTCTCTCTCTCCACCCCCCCCTCTCTTCTCTACTCAAAAGTCTATTTTGCTTTTGATCACTGCCTCCCCTAATCTTCACTCCATTTTATGAGACTGTTCCTTTTCTTCTACCCTTCTCTTCCTATTTCTCTGCAAGGTAAGAGGTTTCTATACCCATCTGAGTGTGTATATTATTCTATCTTTGAGCCAATGCAGATGAAAATAAGGTTCAAGCATCTCCCACTACTTCCCATCTTCCCATGTACTATAAAAGTTCTTTCTTCCATGCTTCTTTTATGTGAGATATTTTTCTCTATTCTACCTTGTGATAGTAATGGCAATTAAAGATTCCCCTGTATTGGCTTGGTTTTCAAACTGATTGTGTTAAAACCCAGAGTTTGTTAATCCCACCTGTGGGATGGACTTTTTGATGTGAAAAGAAAGTCCTGAACTGGGAGGAGCTGGTGACGTAGATTGGGAGAGAGAAGAGATAGGCGGAAGATCTTTTTGGAAGCAGCACCTCATGGAGAGAGAGAGACTAAGAGAATTGCTGGTGGCCACTTTGAATTGCCCTTGACTTTTGAGACCTGCCCCCTGAGCTGCCAAGGACTGAGGAGACATGGCTGTTTTGCTGGTACTTTGTCTGTCTGTTTTGATGTTATTTTGCCAGATTTGTCCACTGGTGAAAGACTGTCCTTTTGTTGAAGAAGTCCTGGAACCTGGCTGTTCGCTAAGAAGCCCTGAGACTGTCCTGCAGACAGAGAGTGAATACTGTCCACTGGTGAGGGACAGTGCTGTTGTTGCAGGGGTCTGGAGACTGTCCTGCAGACAGAGTGAATACTGTCCACTGGTGAAGGACAGTGCTGTTGTTGCAGGGGTCTGGGAGCCTTTCTGTTGGTTCAGAAGCCCTGAAGAAGGATTTTCTTGTTGTATGTTTACAGAAATCCTGGGAGAGGGCTTTGCTAATGTGTTCAGGGGTTCTAGGACTGTTCTACAGACAGAGGATAAATTCATGAAGGGACTGGCAATGTATCTTATGGCCTTGCTAAGCCTTGTCTCCCCAGGAACTAAGATTGCTGAGAACTTGCCTCCTGTCAAGATGAAGAAAAGACCTCCATTTGGGTATTAAGTGCTGTGTTTAAACTTGATGTAACTCTGGGGTAGATTCAATTGTGATCCAGGGGTGGGGAACTTTTGACCTTATGTTTGGAAACTAATCTCCATTTGAGAAGAGGGGCTTTGTGGTGGACTTAATTAAGGTATAGCCTAGGGGTGGAGTAGTATTTAGAACAGAGACTTTGTAATTGATTGAATGATTGGAAGGTCCTGGGGTGGGGTAGTCCTTGGAGATTAATCACATTTAGTAAATGCTGTATTTTGAATGATGTCATGTTTTTATCTTCTCTGTTCTTGGTTGGTCACTGAATAAAATGGAGAGCACCTATGCTGGTATTCTGAACCTTGGGAAGTTGCCTTTCTTTTGGCATTACATTACATACCTCCCTCTTCTTCCTTCTCCCATTGCATCCCTCTTTTGTACCATTTAATTTTATTTTTTTAATTATATGTTGGTATGCCTTGAATAGGATTGCCCCAACAGAACAAAACATTTTAATACTATTCCCCTTTGTAGTTTCTTTACAAGAATATCCCATGTAACTAACTCTCCTCTATGATGTCCCTTCACCTGATATTCTGTTTTTACAGTATCCATAAGTAGCCTTAATGAGAGCCTGCTTGGTGCCTCTACTTTATTATTTCAGTGGATCCATGATCTCATTGATACGGGTGCTCCCTTCACTGGTGATGATTGCAACTCATGCACATCCTTATCCAGAGCTATGCTTACCCATGTTTTTTTTTTCCATAAATCCTTTAGAGTGGGCCAGGGACCTTCCTCTGGTACCACATTTCTTTGGTATCAGTGGAGCACTCAGAATATCTATGTCTTATTCCTCACCATTTTAAATGACCATACCCAACATGAGTCATTCTGATAATACATTTCCTGAATTTTAGGTCATTTTTAGCAAGTTACATCCTACTTAGTCACCTTATGAATTTCTTTATAACAGTTTAGGAGACCTACAATACTGATGCTTTATAGATTTTGTGTTCTTTGCTGTATATAATATCAGAAGAATAATATTGGAATTCCAGATATGAGTTTTTGTAAAAGGGAGGAAGTTATAATAATTAAGTGTTATGTAAATGTTCTGAATTCAAAACCAGGAAACGATGTGCCCTTAGGTACTTAGTAAATGCTTGTTTACTGTTTGCTTGAATGATTTTCTTCCAAGTAGAATATAAGTTCTTTGGGGGTAGGAACAGTTTTTATTTTTGTCATTGTATCATAGCACCTAACACAATGCCATATGGAAAGTTGGTATTGAGTGAATGCTAGTGAATTTTTATTATGCATAAAGTATAAATGACTAATAAGAATTAAAATGTTCTCTATCCAATGAGTATGTCTTCCTTAACAGTGGACTAAACTTTAAGACTAATAGATTATTTATTTCACTTAGAATTTCAGGGCTGATGTGTAACAAGTGCAATGGTGACTGTGGGTGTATTTCTTTTCTTTTTAGTCAGAAAGCCTTCACAGCATTAATGAAATTATTTAAAGCTCATGAAACTAGTCTTAATTTGAAATTTTACTCAGAGCATGAAGATTTTTCTAAAGCACAATTCCCCAAAGAAGATATGGTTCTGAGGGGCAGAAACTCACATGGCTTTATACTATCCCATTTAGGAGAGTTCACTGATGACTCTCATACATGGGTCTTAAAAAAATTATTGCTGAAATTTGTCTTTTAAGCAGAATAATTTCTGAGGATTAATCCCCTCTTCCGCCAAAGATTGAACATATTTAATGACAAAGAGGAACAACATATCAAGCCTACCTAATACAAGGTGACAGGAGTGAAATTGTCTTTTAACATGGTTGAGCCATCTGTCATTATGGAAGAATCAGACATAATCAAAATACATGTTTAGCCTGAATTCCTTTCAGCAAGTCATTTTCTCTCTCTGATCCTCATTTTATTTATGTGTTAAATAAAATGGTTGGGCCATATGACAAACAAGTTCCATTCTAGCTCTAACTTGAAGGATAGAGGCCTGGAAATATTGGTTCCTATAGTTGTTGGGAGAAGATGTGATCTTAACTTACCAGACTTTGTAGATTTCTTTTTATTCATTAATTCAATCAACCAAAGATTATTTACTAAGCACCTACTCTGGACCAGGTATCAGGCTAGGCATTTGGGCTATGTCAGAAGTGAAATAGTCTCCACCCTCAAAGATCTCAAAATTCAACCAAAGACTATGAAGTATAAATATAGAGGCAAATATGAAATAAATACAATAGTTTTGTGGTGAAAGGCAATAACAGATATGGAGTATCAGGGAAGATTTCACATAGAAGGTGATACATGGAATGTTGAGGAAAACGGGGTTTTAGGAAGTGAAGATGAAGAAAGTACATTTCAGGAATGGTATCAACAAGAAGCTCATGGTATCGATAGGAAGTTTTATCTGCCATCTATTGTGTGGATAATATACTTGGAGACCTATAATTGAAAAATTTATATTCTAGTTGTGGTTTTTTAACTTATTAGTTTGTGATTCTGATAATTCTCTAAGCCTCAGTGTCCTCATCCATAGGATAGGGATAATATTATTTATTTCATTTATATATTTCAGAGGAAAGAGTGTTTGATTTGGAATTAAAGTATTTGGGTTTGAATTCTAGCTTTTCCCCTGACTATCTGCAAGAACTTGACAAATCATTTAACCTTTCTGGGCCTCAGTTTCCTCATCTGTTAGAGAGAAGGTTGTCCTAAATGACTTCTTATATCTCTTTAGCTCTTAATCCATATCTATTCCTATGCTATAGTACTGTTATGAGATAAATGGCACAATGTGCATGATAATACTTTGTAACTTAAAATGCCTTATGCAAATGTAAAAGTATTATTGTTACTAATCAGTGTGCTGAAAGACATAATTAGACAACTGTCAGGAAGATTCATGGTTGAACAGTTAGCTAGATCATCAATCTTGGATTTTCTCTAGTCACCATAAAGATTAAAATAAGTTAATGAGACTTTGTCATCTATACATCTCATATTAAATCATTGACCACTTTATTGACTGATCCATTGGCATGTAGTGAGATGGCTATTACCCTGCCTATGTGGGATTTTGGTAAAGAAGCCAGAGGTGGGCTGCTTCCATGTTAGCAATATTGTTTTACATAGTGGAAATTAAAAGAAATAACCATTTGTGAAATAATATTAACATATAGTTTGTATCAATTTATTTTCTCTCCGTAGAAAAACTTCTAAAATCAAATCAAAAGCTCTTGGGGAAGAAGATGAAATATTTTACTTTATATAATATGAAGATGAGAAAATACTGCAGCTCTGCATTCTTCCCACCTACCTAAATTTCTTACTTCTATAGGGTGTGAAAAACAACACCTTATTCCTCTTTTAGGGATGGTAGATACCCAGCATAATAATAGTTCTTATTGAAAAAACTAACAAAAACATTGAGGAATCCAATGGATTCTAATGTGAAATAATTGCTCTGTGACATTCAAAACAGCTAGTGCAAACTAACATAGAATTAATAGAAATGTAGGGTCCAGGAAAAATTAAACATTTGCCATCTATATGTTGGTCAGAAGTTAACTATTCTTTTGTATTCAGCTCTGGGTGGCAAATTTAAAGTAAGAGTGCACACAAAAGAAAGTGATGATTGATTTCACATTTAATTTTTTAAAATGTAAAGGGTTTACATTATGCAGGACTCTGCTAAGTGCTAGAGGACATACAAAATTGAGAAAAGCTATATTCTCTACCTTCAAGAGAATTACAGTCAAGTAGAGTCACAAGGCATAGAAATAAATGTAAAGTACATTTAAAAACTGCAAAATCAAATGTTATATGAGATCTATGGTAGAAAGGTATTACCAAGTAGGGAATCATGGTTGACTTCATGAAAGAATGACATATTAATTAGAATGTAAAGGATAAATGGAATTTGGCACACTCAGTAAGAAGGGGAGATTTATCATTGGAAAAAAACATAAGTAAAAGAACAAAATGGAAGAATATAGGATGTGTTCCAATGGGGAGTAGAGAATAGTCCAGTTGGGATGAAGGGTAGAGTGCTTATTTTATGTAACTCCCTTTCTGACCTATTCCTTCAACTTGCATTTATTGTCACAATTTAAGTTTTCAGTGGGTAGTTGCTACCTTATGTTCTAGGGATAACCCTGTAGGTTTACTATCCTAAAAGTATAACTTAGTAAGGCTTCTTGGTATACTTACCATGTTACACTAAAACTGCTTAAATCAAGCCTAAATATTATTCTTTTCAACTTCTGCTTTGTTCTGCTCTCTGGGTCCAAGAATAAGTCCCTTTTGAAGACAATAATATTCAATATACCTGTTAACAATTATCATGTTCCCCCTAATTTTTTTCTTCTCAGGCTGAATATACACAATTCTTTCAATTAATCCACATATGGTATGATTTCAAAGTCTTATTACCATTCTTATTAGCTTTATCTTAATATTCTCCACTTTATCAACATCCTTCCTAAAATGTGGGGCACAGCTCTAAAAAGATATGCCAGATGAAGTCTGACCAGAGCAGAACCTTCCTTACTCTAAGTCCCTCTCTTAATGCAGCCCAAAATTAGATTTGGGGGAAGGAGTATCCTGTTAAAATAATGTTGTATTTACAATCTCCTAAAACCCTCAGATCATACATTGGTCACACCACTCCTAAGCTCAAACACCTTTAATAGCTCCTGATTGACTCCTAAGCAAAATTCAAACTCATGTAAAAGGTGGTAATTGAAGAATTCTAGGGCTATTCAGAGAGGAAAATAAGAGGAAGAGAGTTCTAGCTGTGTAGGATCATTAGCGAAAATAGTGGGAACAGGGAGATTGAATGTGTTAAGTTAAAATGGCAAGGAGAGGGGATGGAGTCAAGATGGTAGAGTAAAAACAGGACCTCTGCATGCCTCCAGCTCCCACCACCTCCAATATATGTTAAAATGACTCTAAACGAATTTTAGAGCTACAGAACCCACAAAGTGACAAAGAGAAACAAATCCCACTGAAGGCAGCCCAGCAGGCCAACAGGAAAGGTCTATCACACTGGGCTGGGAGCCTAATTCAGTTCCATGTTAGTGGTAAAGTTCCAGCTACAGGGCAGCCCCAACCAGCAGTGGCTGGAGAGGACTTCTGGAGAGTGGATCACCAGCAGCTGTGGTGGATTCCAGAATTATCAACTCATAAATGCCACATACAAAGTAAAAGGTCAGTGTAGAACTCTGTTGGAATTAGAGGAGACAGAGGTGCAGTCTGGCTTCTGCCTTCAGGGCAAAAAGCAACAGGAGGCACTACTGCCATGCAAATGCCTCCATGTGGCTGCTTCAGATCGTAGTGGGGATCTGCAGATTGTAGGGGGACCAAGCAGTCATTGAGAGGGTAATTGCTCTTGTTTTAACCTGCTTGGATCTGAAATGCTATCTTGGGTGGAGGTCCTGGGTTGTGTGATCAGTGAACCAGAGCTAGTGAGGGTGGCAGAGAGGGCACCCAACTAATAGCTCTGGCAGCTGCAAAAACTCCAGCAATTTGGGACAAAGCTCACCTCTTTGGAAGCAGAATTCTACTGTGGCAAAGAGCTCAAAAGTCAAGTAATTGAGGGGCAACATGAGCAAGCAAAGGAAGCGAAGCAAGCACAGCAATCAAACCTTAGATTTCTTTTTTGGGGAAAAAAAAGGATCAAAGCACGGAACAAGAGGAAGACAATGAGGTCAGAACTCTTTCACCAAAAGCTTCCAAAAAATATGAATTGGTTACAGGCCATGAAGGAGCTCAAGAAGGATTTTGAAAATCAAGTAAGAGAAGTGGAGGAAAAATTGGGAAGATAAATGAGAATGATGCAAGAAAATCATGAAAACAGAGTCAACAACCTGACTGAAGAAAATAATACCTTAAAAATAGACTAACTCAAATGGCAAAAGAGGCTCAAAAAACCATTGAGAAGAAGAATGCCTTAAAAAGCCAAATTTGCCAGATGGAAAAAGAATTTCTAAAGCTCACTGAAGAGAATAATTCCTTCAGAATAAGATAAGAGCAAATGGAACCTAATGACTTCATGGGAAATCAAGATACTATTAAAAAGATCCAAACAAATGAAGAAATAGAAGGCAAAGTAAATATCTCACTGGAAAAAACACTGACCTGGAAAATAAATTCAGGAGAGATTATTTAAAAATTATTGGATTAACTGAAAGCCATGGTCAAAAAGAGAGCCTAGACATCTTTCAAGAAATTATCAAGCAAAATTGCCCTGATATTCTAGAACCAGAAGGCAAAATAGAAATCAAAAGAATTCAATGATCACTTCTTAAAAAAGATTCCAAAAAGAAAACTCCTAGGAATATTATAGCCAAATTCCAGAGTTCCCAGGTCAAGGAGAAAATACTGCAAAAAGTCAGGAAGAAATACTTTGAGTATTGTGGAAACACAACCAGGATAACACAAGACCTAGCGGCTTCTACATTAAGGGATCAAAGGGCTTGGAATATGATATTCCAGAGGTCAAAGGAGCTAGGATTAAAACCAAGAATCACCTACCCAGCAAAACTGAGTATAATGTTTCAGGGGAAAATATGGTCTTTCAATGAAATAGAGGATTTTCAAGCATTCTTTTTTTTTTTTGGAGGGGGAGGGTAGGCAATTGGGGTTAAGTGACTTGCCCAAGGTCACATGGCTAGTTTTTTGTGTGTGTGTGTCAAGTGTCTGAGGTCAGATCTGAACCCAGGTCCTCCTGACTCCAGGGCCAGTGCTCTACTCACTGTGCCGCCTAGCCTCCCCATTTTCATATATATATATGAGTGTGTGCATATGTATGTACATGTATACATAGACAGAGGGCACAGGATGAGCTGAATATGAAGGGATGATATCCAAAATAATAAAATTAAGAGGTGAGAGAGGAATATACTGGGAGAGGGAGAAAGAGACAGATCAATTAGGGTAAATTATATCATATAAAAGAGGCAAGAGAAAACTGTTAAAATGGAGGGGAAGAGCAGGAAGGTGAAAGGGAATGGGTCAACCTTACTCTCATTGAATTTGGCTCAAGGAGGGAATAACATACACACTCACCTGAGTATCTTACCCTACAGGAAAATAGGGGGGAAGGGGATAAGAGGGGGGATGATAGAAAGGATGGCAGATTGGGGGAGAGGGTAGTTAGAAGCATACACTTTTGAAAAGGGACAATGTCAAAGGAGAAAATAGAATAAGTGTGGGGCAGAATAGGGTGGAGGAAATTATAGTTAGTCTTTCACAATATAAGTACAATGGAAATGTTTTGTGTAACTATATATGTACAACCTATATTGAATTGCTTATTTTCCCAGTGGGTGTGGTTGAGGAGGGAAGAAAGGAAAAAATCTGGAACCCAAAGTTTTAAAAACAAATGTTTAAAATAAAGTTAGGGGGGGATTGGGGAGGATATAAGAGAGAACAGATTGGGGGGAGGGGTATTCAGTAGGCTTGCTATTCTGGGGTGGGTAGGGGAAAGATGGGGAGAAAAATTTGTAGCTTAAAATCTTGTGGAAACAAATGTTGAAAACTAAAAATAAATAAATAAATTGGAAAAAAATGGCAAGGAGACCAGAATCTCTGGATTGCGGAGGATGTGGGGTGGAGGATATGCCATGTAGATAACTGGAAAGGCAGGAAGGCATCAGATTATACAGGGCTTTGAGGGAAGAACAGATGATTCTATATTTGATGCAGTAGGAAACAGGGAACCATTGAAATTAATTGAAAGAGAGAACTTCCAGGTCACATGAGAAACAATATGTAAAACTAAACATTTTCTTCCATCCCCATGACCTTTCAGACCTCTCCAAACCAGAAATTATGTGACAAAGATAAAGCAATTTCTTCAACTTCCATGGTCTAGGAGACCTAAAATCCAAAAGAAGGTTAAAAAAACAGAACCAAAATCCCCAGGAACTAATAAGCACTGACCCTGGGCTTATTCAGTTCCATCACATACTTCCCATAATACTGGCTGCTAGGCTGCACTAGAAGACCTAAGGACATGAAATAGTTTTAGATCAAAACCCACACCTACACACATGCCCCTCCCTCTCTCCAGGGCCTCAGAGACCCCAACTCTAGGCTGTGGAACTTATCTGGGGACTTGACATCCTGCTTGGCCACAGTACTTGGGGAATAAAAGTCTTCCAGGGGCTATAACCTGGAACCAACAGCACCACAAAGCTCTGAACTGCCAGTTCCAGGGAGAGCAGCATCTGAACTGCTAGTGCTGAGCCAGAGAACCAAGGACCACAAGGTGTGGGAAGGGTCACCAGGACAGGATACCATCCATGCAGGGGGCTGTGCAGCACTCCACCAAGCTGAGGGAGAGAGCACAACATCCAGCTGTGGCCATTTTTGACCACTCAAAAGTTAAATTGGGCAGACATAGGCTAGTAAACTATAAATTCCCCAGTGTAGGGTTACACAGTAATTATGTGTCAGAGGTGCATCTTGAATCAAGTCTTCCTGGCTTTGAGGCCAGCTCCCTCATATTCTTTTAAAATTCCTCTGCAGTTGGGGGAAAGAAATCATCTTCTACTTAATGCCAATGGCTCTTGGCAAAGCTGGAATTACAATTTCATAAAAACGGCTCTGAAAGTTCAGTGTTCAAAAATTACACCTGCAATTTCTTTTATCTCTCTTCCCCCAAGTGAATCAATCTGAAATAATCACATAAATATACTCACTCTGGTGGGATGTATTAAAAACCATTTTGAAATAATCAATCTCCAAAAGAAAAACAAGTATCTTCAAATGTTTTCTCATAACATATAGCATACCGGAAGTTCTGTGGTATTCTTCAGCTAGTAGTAGTAATAATAGTGTCAGCAGCAGTAGTAATAGTAGCAGCAGCATCAGCAGCAGCAGTAGTGGTAGTAGTAGCAGCAGTATAGTAGTAGTAGTAGCAGCAATAGCAGCAGCAGTGAGAGTAGTAGTAGTAGCAGCAGCAGCAGTAATAGTAGTAGCAGTAGCAGCAGTAGTGGTAGTAGCAGCAGTAGTAGTAGTGGTAGTAGTAGCAGCAGCAGAAATAGTAGTAGTAGTAGTAGTAGTAGTAACCAGCACTTGCATAGTACCAATTCTTTACTAGGAAGTCTGCTAAGTGATTTATGTATCTTATCTCAGTTCATCTTCTCAACAACCTAATCATATTGGTGCTATTCTTATCACCATTTTGCAGTAGAGGAAACTGAAGCAAACAGTAAATAAGTGACTTGTCCAAGATCACACAGCTAGTACCTATCTGAGGCTGGTTATGAATTCAGATCTTCCTGACTCTAGATCTAAAACTTTATCCACCAGTCCCCAAGCTGTCTAAGAATATTTGTAAGGAACTGTGTTCTCTATGATGGAAGATTCCCTTTTCTTTAAACTTTTTTAGTTTTCTCAAACACAGAAAAAATTATAACTTTATCCTAGGCATTGAATAAAATTACTTTTATTTTTCTATTGCTTAAAACCCTCCTTCGAGGATGTAGCCATAACTTGATAACAATGAAGGAAGTAAGGCAAATAAAGATATATTCTCTTCACTTCCAAGACAAAATGTAATGAGGTAATACATATACACACACATATACACACACAACCACAAATACCATACCATATGCTTGTGAAATAATGCTTAAAAATCTTTATTATATAAACTCCATGAGAACTAGTGTGGTGATAGAATATTATTACACACAGATCCCAAACACCTAGACTTCAATCCCAGATTTGCCTTTTACTATTTATGCAAATTAACACAGTTCAATAAAGTAGGTATAAAATAACTATTTTATGTAGAATACTGTATTAAATCCTGCATGAATTAGACAAGGAAAAGATCATAAGAGATCCCAGACCAATTTTTGCTCACACACACACACACACACACACAGAAACACACACATGTACACCCTCCTCCCCAACCCTTCCACAAGCACATAAATGCTTACAATCTAGTAAGGGAGGCAGGGTGTGGTCTTTTGATTGAGTTCAAGTTTTACAGAACAAATCCTTTTATTAAGGTTTGGATTCAGTTTGGATTCAATAAAAGGGCTGCATGTGAGGACCTAGAGGGCAACATGTGGCCTGGAGACTGCAGGTTCTCTGCCCCTGGCCTAAAAAAATAAATCAAAATGCGATATGGCAGGAAAGAATTTTTTTCTCAGAAGAATGGGCCAACCACCCACTCAGTGTAAGAATCTCCTTCACAACGCGCTACACATGAGCCAATAACATCAGGGTCATGCTCTTGGTACTCATTTTAATCCGTAAGTTTTGGCAGATAAAAGTGTCCCTACTGGATAACATTGACTATCATAATGTGAGGAATGTTATTAATTAGCCACAACTGTGGCCATCAGGGGGAAAAAACACAAGAGAAACATCTTAAAGATCTCTTCAATTAATCATTTTGTGACCCACATTGTCAAGAATTTTCATAGTAAACAGTAATGAAACGCCACACCAGTGGTGAGTAAGGCAAAATTTCTTCTCTGATGCACAACAAATTACTTCTCTCAGGCTACTATTAATTTTATATTTGCTATTAATCTTAAAACCTATCAACTTCTACAGATTAAACACCTAGTGAATTAGTATCTGATGTGTATGCTTTAGATATTCCTATCTAGTCGGGCAGTTCACTAGGGGGTACTGCTGGCATTCCTGGTATTCATCTTGTGTTTCTTCTTTACCCTTTGGGTGATCCTCCACTGGGATGAATCAGCAAATCAGTTTTTTAAAATAGCAAAAAAGAAAACAAAACACCCCAATACAACTGATAGGAAAATAGAGACTCAGAAACATCAATGTGATATACCTAAGGTACATCAGTTAGTAAATGTTAGAACCCAAAGTTCAGAAAAATCTTTGGACTCAAGGTCTGAATTCAAATCCCCCACATAAAAAAATGACCACCCAAAGAGCCATGTTCCAGAGATTAATTTTCTAGGCACATATATTTTTAAATCCAGAAAGTTAAATTTATTTTAGTAATTGGAAGAGATTTCATTTTTTTAAAAAATTCTTTCATTCTTTGATTTGATTTTCAGCTTTAAATTCTCTACCCTCTATTTTCTCCTCCCATTATTGAAAAAGAAAAAAAAAACTGCTACAAACATGCATAGCCAAGGAAAACAAATTCCTTCATTAATCATGTCAAAAAATGCCTCAATATTTTGCTCTGAGCTCATAAGATCTCTATCTTGAGCTCTATCTTGATATACCTATATCATGTTTCATCATAAGAACTCTGGAGTTGTGGTTGGTCATTGTGTTGATCAGAGTTATTGTCTTGATAATATTTTTACTGTATACATTTTTCTCCTGGTTCTGTTCATTTTACTTTGCAACAGTTCATACAAATCTTCCAAAGTAGTTTTTTTTTTTTTCTGAAACTACCTCCTTCATCATGTCTTGCAGGACAGTAGTATTCCATCACATTCACATATTGTTATTTTTTTTAGCTCTTGCCAAGATAGACATACCATCAGTTTCCAGTTCTTTTCTAGATATATATTTTAGTCGACTGGCCTCTTTTTACTTTTTCAAGTTATATGAGTTCAATTATTTGGTTTAGATAGGAACAGTGCTTCAGTTAGATCTTATTTGGGGCTTCTAAAATGTAAAGGATGGTATGAAATCAGACTGCGCAATACCAAGAAACGTTGCAACGACATTCTATAACAGTGATATGGAACTTTCAGCAATAATCATGCAATGTTTTTTACCTTAACTTTTTATGTGGATCCCATGTGCCATTGCTTGGGGGACATTTGAAGTATCAGAGAAGAGGAAGTTCATTTGCATCCCCTTGAGGGATAATAACAGGGAAGGGAAGCAAAAAAAAATACATACATATACATATATGTGTGTATATTATATATAATATGTATGTGTGTATTTCTGACAAAAGCAACACAAAACTTCACAAAATCTAACAGTTCAATGAAATTGAAGAAGGGATAAGTAATGATAAAAATTTTAGAGGTGACTTTTAAGCATAATAAGATATTAGCTAAATATCTCTCTTCTAAGCTGAACTCAAGTTCAGTGGTTCAAGCTAAAAGAAATCCAAGAAGCATATAATATAAGGTTAAAGATTTGGATGTCCTTTTGAAAGCTGTGCCAATGTAATGTGAGCTCAAGCAGGGATTACTAAGCTACAAAGGTTTCAAGAATGGGCCTAGCAATGAATGGAAAGCATGTGTGGTATCTAATAATTAGGCCAGCCTCACCGAACAATTGGACATTGGATGGAGGGATGCTATGGATGACTAGCCCTCATATTACTCTCTCTAAATATGTGAAGGGCTTTTGATTAACCTTGGTGGAGGAAGTAATCCCACTGGTGAAACCAGAAATATTTGAAGTGTTCAAGTATATTATGATGCCAAATAGCTGTTGTAATACTGCTGCCAAATAAAGCAATATATATTATATCTTGTTTTATTTTTGTTACTGTTGCTGATAAGTTGACTGGAAAAATGAAAGTTTTATTTGTTAAAATAATGGACCTTATTCTGTTTTAAATTCCAAAAGCCAGACGGTGGATAGCCTTGCTTCCCGTGAACTTCCTGATTACCCTGACTTTATTTGCCTGGATATTGTCCCATACTTCCGCAGCTACTTGGGGGCCTTAAAGGTCTTATCAGAACAAGTAGGCCAGTCAATAATTCTCAAAGTAGTAGGTCTTCATCATAGACACATTTAAATTCAAACAAGGAAATGTCTAATGCAAGATACCTAAAGGAAGAAGGGGCAGAAGAATAGACAAAGAAAGTCGAGCTTTGGACAAAGGATACATCTGGATCACAATTTTGAGAAAGACCAGACATACACGCATCTAAGTCAAGGTAGGGGCATTGCTAAAACTTGAGTACAACTTTAATAGGAAGAACCATAGCAGGAAAAATGTATGCAATGATATGGAAAGAGAATACACTTTGGAGCTAGTACTGATGTTACACGAGGCTTTTATAATTTTTTCTACCTCAGTGTAGGAACAACTGGGTTGCGTCCTCCTACCAGGACAGAGGAGAGATATAGGTGAAGGCTACAGGTTGCATTGCATAGAGGAGGGACAAGGTCCTCATCAGGAAGGCATTATTGGGTTCCCCCTTCTGATGGTACGGGCAAGGAGATGCCAGGACCTGGCAACTCTGCCTGGTTGAGTAACAACAGCAACAACAACACTAAGTAGCATTTATATAGCACTTGAAAGTTTTAAAATTACTTTACCCATGTTATCTCATTCTGTCCCCACAACAGTCCTGTGAGGAAAGTGCTAGCATTGTTTCCATTGTTAGAATATAAGCCCTTTGTGAGTAGGAGCTGCTTAATTCATTATATTTGTTTCTATGGCACCTAGTACAGTGCCTGGTACATAGTGGGGGCTTAACAAATACTTGTTGCTTGATCCTCATTTAATAAATCAAGATACTGAGGCTAAGGGGTGGCTAAGTGGCACAGTTAATAGAGCACTGGCCCTGGAGTCAGGAGGACCTGAGTTCAAATCTGGACTCAGACATTTAACACGCACTAGCTGTATGACCTTGGTCAAGTCACTTAACCCCAATAGCCCTGCCCTGCCCGCTCCAAAAAAAAAAAAAGATACTGAGGTTGAGAGAGGTTTAGTGACTTTCCTAGAATCACAAAGATAGCAAGATAGTTAAAGGGGTTTAAACCTAGGACTTCTTAAATTCAAGTTCATTATTTCATCCATTATACCACACTACTGTAAGGCATGGAACTAGATGTTTCCAGTATAGGAGAGTCTAGCACGGATGAATCCAGAGAAGGACTACAGAAAAGGATCAAGGTATATTTAGAGAAGAGGTAGCCTACCACCTGAAAATCTATACCTGAAAAACTAGAGATGATTTCTATAATAACAAAGGAACATTTGGAGATCATTTGGTTTCATAACTCTTGCCTCTAGACTGAAAAACAGTATTTTGAACAACCTTATACTGTGAACAAGATTTGAAACGCCGGAGAACCTTTAACTCTTCCATTCTCATCACCTCTCCCAACCAAACAGTTACTAAGTCCTGTTGATTTTGTCTCTATGATATCTCTGGTATCTGTTCCCTGCCTTCCCCTTTCTGTTTCTATTGTCACTGTCCTAATTAAACAGTCCCTACTACTCATCTTGAATATTGTGATCTCTTCTAATAGGCATTAACGACCATTTCTAATGACCATCTCCACTATCTTCCACCATTTCAAATCTCTTCTTTCTATTGTTTTGAGAGTCATCATGTCACTCTTCTACTGTCAAGTTTTCCATTCTTCTCCACTATTTATCAAACTATTAACTTACTGTTGCCCAACTTTGTGAAAGGACCCTTCCATTCCCACCCTCCCACATCAGTTCTTCAATTAGAAGTAATGCATCGATAATATATAAATTCCATGCCTATAGTTGAGTAACCTAAGTCTGATTCTTCATTTCTTCTTAGGCTTTTAATATAGAACAAGGGAAAGAATATCTTGTGAAGCGATCCCTCTTTACTGAGATTATTTTCATTTTTGATTTATTGTATTATAAGCAGAAGAGTTATTTTTCACTTACTATATTATAAGCAGAAGAGTTATTTTTTTCCTTAAAACCTATTCAATCTTCCCATCTTTTATCATGTTGGGCACAACATTTTATCTTAGAATATTGTATTAGAATATATGTATTAGTGGGAGAAGCAGAAAACATAAAGTATCAGAATGAACGTAGACAGCCATGAAGTCATAATCTATGGAAATGTAAATTTAATGATAATTTTTTTATGTCTGGGAGAGCTTGAAATAACTCACTAGTAGCCTTTTCCTGTTTGTCTAATTACTTTCCACATTGATGTTTCTAATTTTATTGAAGCCTAAAGTAAATGGGGGGAAAAAACTGAGAATTACATACAGCATTTGGTCTGGAAAAATATGGGCTTACAGACAGGAGATTTTAAAATAGCATAGACCCTAATTGGCACCACCACATCCATGCATGGAAAATACCAGGAAAGACCAGACAGAGCTCAGGTAGTGCCTGGGGCCTGTGAAATTCACTTAGTCTCTTTCTTTAATTGAAATATCCTCTATGTCTAGTGGGGGCATACTTAACTACTTGTTACTGAGTTTCATATTTCCAAGGTACTAAGCCATAGAAGTCATAACAATCTGACACACACTGCCTGTATGAACCTGTGAGGGTCAATTTTTTCTGTATCAAGGGCAAAACTTGAACCCGGATCTCTTTGGTTTCATATATTCACATTCTTACTGTTTACATTTTCCCCTTATCCAAACATCTGACAGGTATACCATTCCATGATCCCCTAATTTGCTTATGATATCACCCTTTATGTCAAAATCATGTACCCATTTTGATCTTATTTTGGTGTAAAGTGTGAGATATTGGTTCATACCCAAACTACTTTTCTGCATTTGATTTATTTTATGCCCTACTCTATTCTCTCCCTCTTCCTCTCTCTCCCCCCCCTCTTTCTCCTTTAACCGTGTCACTCACCTTCCCCAATTTTCCTTCCCTTTTATCATGCCCATTCTATTACCTCCCTCCCCTACTACTTACCTGTAAGTTAAGATTGATTTCTATACCCATCTGCATGTATATCTAATTCCTACTTTGAGCAAACTCCATTGAGAGCAAGGTTTAAGTATTCATTGCCTATCAACTTCACCCCACCTACCCCTCCATTTAAAAAGCTCTTTTGCGACTCTTCCATGTGAGATGATTTATCCCATTCTATCTCTTCCTTCCCCCTTTTCTCAATGCACCCTTCTTTCACACTCCTTTTTTTACACATGTTCCCACCAAAGTCAACTCACACCCATGTCCTCTATCTATCTATCTATCTATCTATCTATCTATCTATCTATCTATCTATCTATCTATCTATCTATCATCTATCTATATCTTCCTTCTAATTACTCCAATGATCAGAAAATTCTTAGGGGTTACAAGTGTCATCTTCCCATATAGGAATGTAAACAATTTAACCATATTGAATTCCTTATGATTTCTCTTTCATGTATCAATACTCTTCCAGTAATGTATAGCTTCAAGTCATGAAATACTATTAACCTTAAAGAAATGAAGTTGATGATCCCCCTCCCCCCCAAAAAAAGCATTAGGGAAATAAAAGGCAGACATGAAGAGTCTACAACACTTAACAGTAAAGACTCGTGCAGGAAAAGTAATAAAAATGATGTCTTCACAGAAATGTGAGGCTAGAAAGAAAGATGGGTCATCTCAGCCTCCCAAAGGAGTAAGGCTGATATCTCTTCAGTAGAAAGATTTGTTGATGCATTTCCCTGAAATATATTACAAGTTCAGGCTAATTCTCTTAAGAAATCTTCACACACCTATATGTTAGTGTAACTAATATATATGAGGCATGGACCAACATTTCAAGACCTTATCCTGCTATATTTGAAGGATGAGCTAGGAAGTACTCTTAGAAAATAGTCGAGTGTAAAGAACACCAGCTCTGAATTTGTACCTGGGTCCTGTGTTCAAAACCTGCCTCAGACTAGTTGTATGACCCTGAGTATGTCAATTAAACTTCCACAGCTTCATTTTCCTTTTTTATAAAATAGGGTTAATGATAATACCTATTTTGAAGGTAGTTGTGATGATTTTATGAAATTATATAAGCAAGACATTTAGTAATCCTTAAAGAGCTGTGTAAATATTATTTATTATTATCATCATTACTGCTACTACCACATTGCTATACTACGACTACATTACTACACTACTACTACTACTACTACTACTACTACTACTACCACTACCACTACCACTACCACTAGTACTAGTACTACTACCTGTCATACTATTACGACTAACGTTAGGAAAGTCACAACTTCCTTGGGCCTCACATCTTAGTTTTTAAAATAAGAGGATTGGAATAGATGACTTTGAAGTCCCTTTCATCTCTAAACATATGGTCCAGACATAGAATTCTATCTCCTCTCTCTGGCACCTTGCACTGGTCATTTTCCATTCCTGAAACGCCCTGCCTTTTTGCAATAGTGTCTGTATTCCTTGAAGATGCATCTCAAGTGTCATCTTCTACATGAACACTTTTCTGATTCACCCAACTGCTATAGTATTCCCCCTAAACTATTTTGTATTTAAATACTTTGAATTTGTTTGTATTTATTTACTTTATATTTATACTACTTATCTTCCTCAATAGAATACAAAATCTTTTCTATTAGATATTGTTTCATTCTTTGTCCTTGTATTCTTTACTCTTAGTATAGTGTCTGGAACATATTACATGCTTAAACAATACTTGTTCATTAATTGATCTAGTCATCTTATGAACTATTATTCTATCCTCTCTATGCTGGTAAGATAGTGTTTAACAAGCAGACCAACAAGCTATCTGTCTGAAAACTGTTACCACTATCCATTCCCCTCTGTGTTCTCTCCTTCTATCCCAGAGGTTCATAAGCTAAAGACTGTGGATATATGTCAGAGGGTCCACAAATTTTAAAGAGAAAAATGTCTTTATTTCAATATAACTAATTTCTTTTGTACTTTTTTGTTCATTTAAAAACATAATTCTGAGAAGTGGTTCATAAGCTTCATTGGACTGCCAAAGGTGTCCATGACACAAAAGAGAATAAGAATCCCTCACTCTATCCCCTTATATAAGAAACTTCCTTTCCAGGATCTGAACCTGACAATCTTGTCACATGTACCAATCTGTCCAAGTAAAGAATAATGTCTTTGCATAAGACTGAACTCCATATTCCTTTAAAGAATGTAATTAGCCTAGCTTTAGTTGCTGACTTGAAAATGGAGATGATAATTGACAATTATGTTCCAATGGTACACTTCAAGTCTGCATTTAAAAAACATCATATATGTAGAAAATACTTTCAATGTGGTGCTTCTTGAGACAAATGATTTCTTCCCCTGACTAGTGAGACTGCTAGATGAAAGACTATTTCTCAGCAAAGGCATTGCATACCACCAGCTGTTAACCTGAATTTCTGGTAGATGAGAAAATGCCTCTAACTTGATTGATTTGACTGGATTGGGGCAAATACAGATACAACATATTTTCTGCAAGATTTTTTATAACAGTTTCATGGTAAGCAAAATGACAAGTTGGAAGAGATCTAAAAATGTTCAGTTGTGCTGCGTTATATTTTTTTTTCCTTTTTGGAGGGGGGAAGGCAGGGTAATTGGGGCTAAGTGACTTGACCAAGGTCACATGGCTAGTAAAGTGTTAAGTGTCTGAGGCCAAATTTGAACTCAGGTCCTCCTGACACCAGAGCTGGTGCTCTATTCACTGTGCCACCTAGCTGCTCCAAGGGCTGCATTATATTTACTGAGAAAAGATCCTAGAAGCCTTCAATAGGAAAATGCAAATTTCTAAATATGACTCATTTAGAGATTTTAAAAAAGAAGAATATGTGAAGAGCTATGAAAAATGGTAAACAACTCACCTTTTTTCATCCATGTGGTAAGAAAGAATTCTTTAAAACTAAAAAAAAAGTCTGAGGCAGAACGAAAACTTCCTGTTTAGATATAAAGACATTTTTTTCCTTGCACACAAACCAGAGCTTCTATTTATTTTTCCCCAAATAAGGCTCCTCTTTTTAATCTCATAAGTTCCCAGGAGCTTTTACTTCAGCACTGCAATCAGCCAATTCAGAATATCATGAATGTTTCCCTTCCCATGTTATACCTGCTTCTTGGATGTGTTGAAAAAGAAAACTATATGGATCTGTCCTTTGAGGAGAAAAGACCACCTTCCAGTCTTTAAACCATTGAGTTGGGAGCTCAAAAATGAAGTGAATGGCAGAAGGAAAAGAAATTGTAAAGAAAGAGGAAAAGCAAATTATCTTTAAGGTTCTTGGTGAGATATCTCTTCTACTTCACATTTTTATTACTATACTCAACATTCAGTGCCCAGGCAGATGCTGTCCTTGGTTATAAAGGAGATTTGGAGATTCATAAAGAGAATCCCTACTCAATAAGATTACAACTCTAGTATCATAAATTTAGAACTGGAAGGATCAGTCTCACACTCAGCAAAGGCACAGCTCATTTTACTGTTATCTGGTAAACTGCAAGTGAATTTTATATTCTATGGGAGCTTTTCTTGCATTTTGTGCAAACCCTATCTTAATACCTAAGGATTCATAAATCCCTTCCATGGCAACCCTGACAAAAATATCAGGATTTAAGAAGGAACCTTATATATCATGTAGTGTACTAGAGTGAATAAGACAGGCATATCAATAGCTGTATTAGAAAAGGCAATTATAGAATCTTACCCTTTGGAATGAACCTCACACTTCATCTAGTTCAAGCCCTATCTGAAATATACCTGAAGATTTATGAAAACTCTCCATAGCAATAAATTCTATGGGTGTTCATTAAACATCTATATTTTTCAGAACACTGTATTCAGTGCTGGGGCAGGTAATAAAAACATGAATGACAATGTAACTAAGTTCTTCATGGCATTTACAATCTAAAAATATTATATACTCCATTCATATAATTAAAATGACACAAAGTGGAAAAGATTAATAGAAATGTAAAGAAAATGTTTGCTAAGACCCGAGAAGAGGACAATCTTATGTAACTGGGAGTATCAGGGAAAACTTCTTATAATAGGTAGCTTATGAGCTAGATCTGAAGGGTCAGATTTCAATAGTTTGAATAAGAGGCACTGCTGGTAGCAAAGGCAGAAAAGCACAAGAGTGAAAACATGTCTGTAAAACCATGCTATTACAAGAGGGCAAATAAGTGGACTTGAGGGACTAGCATTAAGGTGCTGAATGAAGGAAATGAGTGTGATAGATATTAAAGTGGAAGAATCAGCCTGACTTTATAAGTTATTTGAAGTGGGAGATGGAACCTCTTTGCTAGATTATCATGTATCTCCCATCCACTTATTATGGCTATCCTGAAACGTTCTTCCTGGACCACTTTCTTTCTCTTTATACACTATTTCCCTTTGTGATTTTATCCCATGCATCCTATTATCAGTCCTACACAGAGGATCCCCAAGTTTATATCTCCATAATCTCTTTCTTGAAATTCAGTCCTACACTCCAGTAACCTTTTGTTCACCACAATTTGTATACCCTGTGGGAAACCAAGGTCAACATATCCTGAACAAAACCTACTTTTCCACTGTAACTTTCATGTCTTCCAAATTTTCTTAATTCTCTTCAATATATTGCCATTCTGTGATCCTTCCTTGACCTTTCATTTTTCTCTCATGCATCATATCCAATCAGTTGCCAAGTGTTGTCTGTTCTATCCCAACATATCTTGCATCCATTCACTTTTTATCACTCAAATGACCACCATTCTAATTCAGAACCCAATTGCTGCCCACTTGACCTATTATAGTCAATAGCATCCAAATTGCTTTTCCTGCTTCCAGTTTCTTCCCCCTCTAGTCAATCTTCCATTTCACTGCCAAAATAATCTTCCTAAGGTGCAGATCTGAACTTGCAATTCATTTGCTCAAAACTGCAGCTGGTTCATATTTTGCTGTAGTATAAAATATAAACTTCTTACTCAGGAATTTAATGTCTCTCACAATCCAGCTCCAGCTTACCTTTCTAGCTCTGTTTCATGATAATTACCTTAGCAAAAAAAATATTTTGCAATCAGTCTGGATTATTAGCTGTTTACTACATTTGACTTTTTGTCATCTGCTTATGCTTATTCACAGAAACTACTTCCCTGTGCTTGGAACAGGCTCCCTCCTTATTTCTGTCACACAGAATTCATCTTGCATTAAAGAGCTCAAGCTCTACCTCCTCTTTGAATTTTTTTCATGATCCCACAGATATAGAAAAAACATAAACAAAGTCAAAGTAATGAAAAAATAGGAAAAAAAGTGAAATATCTCATTGGAAAAACAACTGACCTGGAAAATAGATCAAAGAGAGATAATTTAAAAATATTAGGCTGCCTACAAGCCATGGACAAAGAAAGCACCTAGACATTATATTACAAGAAATTTTAAAGGAAATTCATTAAAAAATCTCATGATCTCAAACTAGAGAGTAAAATAGAAATTGAAAGAATCTACTGATCACCTTCTGAAAAAGATTCCCAAATGAAAACTCCCAAGTATATTATAGGCGAAATACAGAACTTGCAGCAAAGGAGAAAATATTATAAGCAACCTGAAAGAAATAATTCAAATTTCATGAAGCCATAGTCAGGATCACAAAAAATTTAGCAGATTCAGCATTAAAGATATAGAAGGATTGGAATATGACATTCTGTTGTTGTTGGTTTTTTTTAGCTTTATTTTTAATTTATGGGACAAAAGAAGCATTTCCACAATATAATATAATAAAAAGATGTTTGTGAATGAAATTGCAAATTGATTATGTACAACTTACTATTCCTTTTAAATATAAATTTATTGTGTATTTTCCCCTTTCTTTCCTTTTCTTCCTTCCTCTCCCTAGAGATGGCTACCATTAGACATAAATGTGTGTGTGTTTATGCAAAACCATTCTATATATACTTCTATTTGTTAGATCTTCTCTGGATGCAGATAGTAGCTTTCTTCATATGTCTTTTGTAGTTAATTTGGCTATTTATAGTAACTGTTGTTAAAACAATATTGCTGTTACTGCATACAACATTTTCTTGGTTCTGCTCATTTCACTCTTCATTATTTTGTACAAGTTTATCCATGTTTTTCTAAGAATAGCTCATCATTTCTTATAGCATGGTAAGTACTCCATCACAGTCATATAACACAGCTTGTTTAGCCATTTCCCAATTGATGGGTATCCCCACAATTTCCTGTTATTTGCCATCAAAAAGAGAGCTGCTATGAATATTTTAAAACACATAGGTTCTTTACCATTCTTTACCTTTTTCCTTAATCATCTTTGGAAATAGACCTAGTAGTGATACTGCTGGGTCAAAGGGTATAGGCAGTTTAATGACTCTTTTGGATATAATTCCACATTGCTCTCCAAAATGGTTGGATTAGTTCATAATTCCACCAACAATGAATGTGTCCCATTTTTCCCCCACATCCCTTCCAGTATTTGTTGCTTTCTCCTTTAATTGTTTTAGCTGGTCTGATAGGTATTAAATGATATCTAAAGGTTATTTTAATTTGCATTACTCTAATCAATAATGATATGGAACAATTTTATATCACCATAAATTCTTTTGATCTATTCATCTGAAAACTGCCTTTTCACATCCTTTGACCATTTATCTATTGAGGAATGACTCAGATTCTTATAGGTTTTACAAAGTTCTTTATATATTTGAGATATGAGACCTTTATCTGAGAAATTTTCTGTATTCCCCCTCCCCCACGCAATTTTATCCTTCTGATCTTGGCTACATTTGTTTTATTTTGTACAAAAATGTTTTAATTTAATTTAATAAAAATTATGGAATGTGGTATTCTGGAAGGCAAAGGAGCTTGAATTAAAATCAAGAGTAATCTACCTAGAAAAAAATGAGTACAGTCCATCAAAAGAAAAATGAATATTTAATGAACTAGAGGACTTTTAAGCATTCCTGATAAAAAGATCAGAGATAAAAAGAAAATTGACAAGATGCAAGAGAAACATAAAAAGGTAAACATGAAAGAGAAATCATAAGGTAGTCAATAGTGTTAAACTGCTTTTATTCCTATATGGGAAAAATGATACATGTAACTCCAAAGCACTTTATCATTGTTAGGACAGTTAGAAGGATTCTACATAGACAAAAGATGTGTGAGTCAATTATGTCAGGATGATTTTTTTTAATGAAGAAGTAAGAAAGAGGAATGCACTGGGGGAAAAGGGACAAGAGAGGAAAAATAGGGAAAAGTCATCTCACATGAAAGAAGTGTGCAATGAAGAAATTTTAAAATGGAGAGGGGAATGGGGAAGAGTGGACAATGCTTGAACCTTACTCCCATCAGAATTGGTTCAAAGAGGGAAGAACATATATACATACATACCCAACTGAATGTGTGTAGCAGCAACCCCCTTTCTTTTACACACACATGAATGTATATGTACATACATAAATGGATACATACATAAATGGATACATACATACATACATACACATGGTCAGTTGGGTATATGGTGAAGAGGAAAAGAAAGGGGATAGAAGAAATGGGAGATGCTGATAGAAGGGAGGGTGGATTAAGGAATCAGTGATCAGAAACAAAACAGAATGGAGGAGAAACAGCAAATTACCAGTAAGCCTATATGCCAAAGAAGTCTTTTGAGGTGGGACAGGATAAAAAAAGAGAGAGACAGAGAGAGAGAGAGAGAGAGAGAGAAAGAGAGACAGAGAAGGAAAACAGAAGGAAACATGATGGAGGGAAATGCATAGTAATCATAACTGTGAGTGTGAATGGAATGACATAAAGGGATAGCAGAATATATTAGAAACTACAATCCAACAATATGTTGTTTAAAAGAGATGTACTTGAAACAGAAAAATACACACAGATCTAAAATATGATTTTAGAGCAGAATCTATTATTCTTCAGCTGAATTAAAAAATGACAAAAAATAGCAATAATGATCTCAGACAAAACAAAAGCAAAAATAGATCTAATTACAAGAAATAATCAAGGAAACTACATTTTGCTTAAAGGTACCATAGACAATGAAATCAATCTAGGGGGAAGGAGGGTGGAGATCCTCAGGGTTTCTGGCTAAAACAGAAACAATTGCTATTTATATTCTCTCTGAGACAATCAAGGTCCAAAAAAAGACCAAGATCAACTAATGAGACAGTAAAGAAAAATGGCAAATGCTGGAGGGGAGATGGAAAAATGGGTGCACTAATGCACACATGATGGAGTTGTGACCTGGTTCAACTATCTTGGAGAACAACTTGGAACAATGCTTAAAGGGCCATAAAATTGTGCATACCCTTTGACTCAGCCTTCCCATCCCAGATAGATTTTATTTTTTTTTTTAACTTGGTAAAAAGAGGCCAATCTTTGTTTCATTTCTTATACAGCATTTATCACTGAATGGGCATTGCTTCAGACAAACTGAGACCTGGGAAAGACCTTAGCTTAAAAAGGCCAAGGTCTCTTACTACATAAGACCATCTCCAGTCATCCTGATTTATATTTTCCCACTGGATGCAGATGGCTCTGGAGGAGAGAGTGAGGCTAGTGACTTTGCTTAGCCTTGCCTCACTTAAATCCAATTCACTTGCAAATCATGACATCACCTTCCTGATATCATTCCTCTTCCATAATGGAGGAGAAACAGCAAATTACCGGTAAGTCTACATGCCAAAGAAATAAAAGAAAAAGGAAAAGGACCTATATGTACAATAATATCAATAACACTTGAGGTAACAAAGAACTGGAAATTGAGGGGATACCCAACAACTGGGGAATGGATAAACAAGTTGTGGTATATGATTTTCATAGAATTTTGCTTTAAGTCAGAAAAAAACAAAACTGAAAGACTTATATGAACTGATACAGACTGAAGTAAGCAGAACCAGGAAATCATTGTACACACTAAAAATGCTATTGCAATGATGATCAACTATGAAAGACTTAGCTACTCTGACCAAGACAATGATCCAAGACAATTCATGATTAAAAAAATGTGATACACTTTCAGAGAAAGAAGTGATAAACTCTGAGTGGAAATTGAAGTGTGTGTATGTATGTATGTGTATATGTATATACATATATATGTATATATATATTTACTTTTTTGAGACATGGCTAATATGGAAATATGTTACGCATTATTTAATTTCTTTGCAAAACTGTGTGTATATGTGCATGGTGTGTGTGTGTGTGTGTGTGTGTGTGTGTGTGTGTGTGTATGTGTTTTGACCACAGGGTAGGATCTCAATCTAACGACAAAGCAGACCAGAGTGGGCTTAGGTGAAATAGACAATTTTTAGGGCACCTTTTCTAGCCTGTACCACATACCAGGGTGATCAGTGTGGTCCTTTAAAAAAGACCACTCAGACACCTAGGGGCTGCCAAATCCCACTGGCTGCTTCAGTCCAGTGGAAAGACAATCCCATGACCTAAGTTTTCTATGGGCAGAGATGTGATGACAATTTCCAGTGTAACTTGCTTCATTACTTATCTGTTGCCACAGGACTTTGAGGCAGGTAAAAATGGTAAAATGATATATGTGATGGCTTTTGAGCCATGCATAAATTGGATTTAAGAAAGTCAGAGTCATGTGAAATCATCGGTCTCACTCTCTTGCTGAGTCATTGGACTCCAATAATGAAACAAAAGTCAAGATAATTGGCTCCTCTTCCACTACCTTCATGGCCCATTGGAACAAATTGTTTACATCTACCCATTCCACCAGGGGGAGTCTTCACATGTTTGGTAGACATCCTTCCCCACTCCCCTAACTCACCTACGAGTTTGAGGCCTGTTGGTTACCCTCAACCTGGTTTAGGCAATCTTCTGAAATAGATGCTGCCACCACTGAACATGCCACAGTTTCTGGGAGCCTCAGGTGAGAGGCGACTGGCAGGTTGTATCAGCAATGCAATATTCACAATGCTTATGGAAATTACAAATATGCTGATGTAATTATCAGTCACAAAATATATCATGCTTTCTATATGGGGGAATAAGCTAGAACATTTATTAAAATATCAAAAGACTGAGTCCCCAAACCAGAAAGTCAAAGCTATCAGAGTAGTTATGAAATTGGCACAGGTAGATAAAGTAGAAAGCACACACATTCTCAAGCCTTTAAAAAGGCTACCTCAGGCAAAGGTCCTTCTCTCCCCACTCAAAGCAACCACCCAGCGTCCAGGAAGCGTGCTCCCAGCATCTCCGGCCCCTGGCAGTCCTCAGAAGGAGTCCTTAGCAGAAATTCTGGCTGACTCAAAAAGGGGTTTGCGCTTCCGCTGCCGCTGCCTCTGCTGCCTCCGTCGCCGCCACTGCTAGCCATTGCAGGAACTCTAGCTTGGCTTCTGCTTCCTCTTGCTCTGCCCCTTCCTGCTACTTCAGCAAGTCCAATGGGGCATGGAAGATCTTTAAATCCCATAACCCTTACACAGGTGGACACCAAAAGCAGAATTCAGTCCTACAAAGGACTCAGAAAATGCTCACACAGAAATTCTAGACTTACTTGAATACCTTTATGCTCCATGGATTTAATTACCAATTGTATGCTGATGATTTTCAAAGCTACCTAACTGGTCCCAAACTATTCATTGACTTTCATTCTCATATCTCCAACTGCCTTTTAGATATCTCAAACTGGACCCTCTAACCTCCATCCCAATCGTCTTCTCACACTGGCATGCCTGTTTCCACCTCTGTAGTCTTTTCCTCTGATTGCTAAGTTTGTCCTCAGAATCTCCATTTGTGTGAACCTTCCACACTAGCCATGCCCCCCCAGGCAATCTGCCTACCATGCTGAAGTACAACCAGGGACAACTTAACAAACTCAGGTACATCTCTCTTTTGTTATAGAGCGCTTTGTAAACATGCATGTCTTTTTTGTGCAGAGGCCATACTAATCTCAGTATCATTCCAATTTTACTACATGTGCTGCCAAAGGAAGTGCTCAAGTGGTACATTCTCTAGAATTCTTGAATCCAGATCTATTCTGTGCCTGGCAAACTTCCAGAGTCTAGGAGAGCAGGTGGCTCACAGTCAATTGGTAAATTTTTATTACGTATTGACTTGATATTATGTAGTGTTAATTGTTTATTGATTCCATGCTGAGAAAAACAAAATAAAAAACTGTATGTAGTATCCAAGCCTGTTTGTTCCTTCCTGTGGAAAACTAGTTCCATTATGCTAGGGGCTAGTAACTAGGTCTCATTGACATATAACAAGGTCAAAGAGAATGACGAATTTGACCACACAGTAGGTGGGGACTCAAAACTAATTTCTGATTGGGCAAATCTGCAAATTTATATATGCCTTTGTTGAGTACGTGCTTCTCAACAGAGAGGATTATGAGTGGGTGATGGGAGGTCATTGTTCTCTGAGAAACAGAGAGCATAGCACCTGCTCCTTATTTCTCTTCTCCGTAAGGTCATTTACAAACCACCAAGGGGAGTATGAGACGTCTTAAGAGCCAGATTCTTCTTACAGATGCGGCTAGGGATATCCCCCAATACCTAGCACGCAATAGGGGAGCTTGTGTGGCTCAAAGGGAGGTAGAACTGACATTTCTAGCCCCTTTTCTCTCCACCCTTCTTCAAGGGAGAATTTAATTTCTGCCAAGAGGGAAAGCAGGAGATTGGCCCCCAAAGCTTAGCCACTCTGCTCTCAACACAGAGAGAGGGTACTGTGCAAGAGTTATATCTATCCATTCTCTTAAATAGTATTTGTCTAAGGAATGTGATTTTCAGGTTTAATCTAAGTTCTGCTTTTTGTTTCATTAACTAGGGAAACAGGAACCTAAGTTCTACATGCAAGGCTTCCATCCCTTCCTACTAAATACCAGTTTCACAATGAACACACATTTATCAAAGAAACCTATTTATCCAATTTGAAAGCCAAACAGAAATCAGGGAGAGTATACTTAGGAGAACATATACCAAAGAATCTAGAACGAAGGGGCTCTCCCATTGGAAGCAAGGTAACTCAGCTCAACTAAGAAAGAAAGAGAGAGAGTCTCACTCAGGGTAGCAAGCCAGGGATGGAGACATGATGGTGACTGCCAGCTCCTCTAATGTCAACTTCTCAGAATTTTTCCTTCAGCAACCTGAAATGGGGTTGACATCTTTCTTCTTCATTCTCTAAGCTGGAAGCCAGAACCACCTTCAATTCAAAGAGACTCAGTAACTCAAAAGAAAGTTGAAGATCTCTTCTCTCCCCACTCTCCAACATCACCCCACCTCTCAGCAGGTGCAAAGTATTGACCTCCACCAGGATGGAGAGAAACTCATAGCAATAGGTTTTGAGACTAGGGTTGTATTGAATAGAATCTCACAAGTACCACCTTTCAGTTATATCCGCAGATGAAAAACCAGGTCTGGCAACAAGAGATAAGTGACTCAAACTCTTCCTCACTACCAGTGACAGTAAGAGGTGGAAGTTGATTCTGACTTTCCTTAATTTATTCCAACCCTGTATTTTCTTTTATTTCTTTTTTTTAAGCAATCAGGGTTAAGTAACTTGCTCAAGGTTACATGGCCAGGTATTTCTGGGTGGGTGCTAAGTGTCTGGGCCCAGATTCGATCCCAGGTCATCCTGACACTGGGGCCGGTGCTCGCTGTGCTACCTGGCCGCCCCACCAACCCTATATTTTCAATACCACAATATGTTCTCTAGTGTAGGATTCAGCATGTAGTCAACCCTCAATAAATATTTTTAAAATTAATAATACAAGATAATATTATAGATGTTCAATGTTCCATGGGGGGAAAAGGATCTCCAAATCTTTTTTTACCTTAACTGAAGGATTGTTACAATGCAGAATGTTTTATAAAACTATCTGTGTATCTACTTACAGAGAATACATGTGTACAGACTACATAATTGATTTCACTGATTCTTTTTCTTCTTCACTTCATTAGCCATTTTTTTTAAATGGAATTGTCCCAGGCTGTGGGTTGACTGTATTTTGTGAGTGTTGTTACTGACTAGAGACACAAAGTGATCATGTCCATCACTCCTATTGTATATTATGTATTCCAAGAGAAAGAGTTCTGAATTTGGAAAAGACACAAAATCATGAAGTCTGTATGTACATATCTAGTCAAGAAAAAAAATTTATATTAATTGTTGGAGGGTGATAAAAGTAAGGTTAAGTTTATTAACTATCTGGTTGTTTAACTGAATTTAAATTCTCTCCCTTCTCCAGAGTGAGCTTGTGTTTGCAAAAAAATCCACTTCCAAATTTGATGTTTTCTAGTTCTCAAACATCTTAACTTCTTTGTTCCTGGTGACACAGTTCCTCCATTCCTTCCTTCCTTCTATTATTCTATTATTATTCCTTCCTTCCTTCCTTAACTATCTGGTTGCTTAATTTGAATGTAAATTCTCTCCCTTCTCCAGAATGAACTTGTGTTTGCAAAAAAATCCACTTCCAAATTTGATGTTTTCTAGTTCTCAAACATCTTAACTTCTTTGTTCCTGGTGACACAGTTCCTTCCTTCCTTCCTTCCTTCCTTCCTTCCTTCCTTCCTTCCTTCCTTCCTTCCTTCCTTCCTTCCTTCCTTCCTTCCTTCCTTCCTTCCTTCCTCCCTTCCTCCCTTCCTTCCTTCCTCCCTTCTTCCCTTCCTTCCTTCCTCCATTCCTCCCTTCCTTCCTTCCTTCCTTCCTTCCTTCCTTCCTTCCTTCCTTCCAACTCTCTCATCTGCAAATTTATTTGATGTCTTCTAAGAAGCAAATGACACTTTATAATGAGCTGTGAAAAAATCTAGTACCCACTGGGACCCAGATAGATAACAGAGTACAAAAACTCTTTGTGTCCCTTTAGAATAAAATAAGGCATTTTATAATATTCTTTCCCACAAATTCTTTGTCAAACAAACACAGTGATACATAGGGAGCTCTGAACCACAAGGCTCGAGCGCTCTGCACTATATCTGAACTTTAGGACAGAGGAGTCACACAGGCACATTTCCTGTTCTACACTTCAGTAAGTCCTCTGCACAGCACACTGATGTACTTCCACTACTGTCATTTCTATAATACCTGCTATTTAAATAACAAGACTAACATTGGTCAGAACAAAGAAGTGAAATTTTAAAGACATGAATCACAGAGGAATGTGGGAGTTCTAGCTTTTAGATGGAGATTCTTGGTTTACACATGATACAGAGATAATATAAACCAATCTACTTTTATATGAGTGACCATTCAATCATGAAGGATTGTCTAAGATCATCACATAAAGACTTCTGATGCCTTTGTTCCATTCTCTTACCAATATCCCACTGCCACACACCATCCAAAACTATCTAGAGAAATTGGGTTGGAGGATGGGGACAGAATTTTTGCAAAGCTTAACTAAAATTTAAATTTATACCACTGAATTTCTATTAAATTGAGTTCTACTATGTGAATGGGAAGCAGGGAAGGTGGGTTTATATTGGAAGATATGCTGATAAACCTATGCAAATGGGCCAGTTGCTCTTCCTCTTTGAGCATTAGTATCTTCCTCTACAAAATGAAGGGGATGATCCTTTCTAATTCTAAGGTCCCTTACAATTCTACATGTTATATTGACACTTGTTGGAAATGACAATTATTTGACTAAAGATGATATTTCTAGGTGACCCATGGAAGTGACCCTATTCATCTTTGTTAAGTATTAAAAATGAAAAATGGCAGATTACCAGAACATTTGGGGAAATGGTCATTGAGACTCTGGAGAATCAAAAGTTTGTTCTTTTTGATACCAAGACAATTTTTTAAAGTTTTATGAACTTTTAAAAAGTACATCATCTGCACTGAAAGAGGTTTTCCCAAAATCTGGGGTATGCGTTAGAGTATGCCTATTTTTTCTCTTTCTTCATGATGAACCCTAAGATGAATTGATTACTTTGCCCCAAGTTCCTATAATTTTCAGATCACCAAATTAACTCCTCCCTATTGGTGAGAACTAGAATGAGAATATAATTTTGCTTCATTGGTTCCCAAACTTTTTAAAAGATGAAGTTATCATGAAATCATGTCAATGAATTATTACCTCCTCTTTTATTTTGGTTAAGAGAGAGCTCCAAAAAAGTCTGTACAATTGAAGCTTCACATCTCATCACATCACTATTATATTATGTCTAGGTACTAATTATATTATCTGTCTCCCAAATTCCTCAAATGTTTCTTCTTTCCATTCAGGTTTTCTGTATACTCCAATGGGGAAAAAATCTCTTCTACTCCTTCCTTTGACCTGCTCCCAGATACTTTCCAATCTGCTTTTTCTCCACCCCATTTCCTTGACTTCCTCATATACATTTATTTTCTTAATATATAATGATGCCTTATCCACATCTCCCTTTCTACTTATCTAACCTCTTTTAGGTAAATTATACCCATCCAAAGCTATGGTCCAAGAGTGAAACTCCTCCACCAAGTTTCATTGACACAGCATTTTGGAATCAAGTTACTGCTCACCTTTATATCATATACATACATATATGTGTACATATATGTATTGTGTAATATGTAGTCTATGTACACACTGCATTATATTTATATATGTATATAGTATAACTGAATATATAGTGTGCATATGTGCACACATATATATGTATAAGTGTATATATGTATATGTGTGTATATACATACATACATAGATACATACACACAGCATTTGGATACAAGGCTGTATTTAACTATCTAAATAACTGTATATTGGAATTAATGTTTTACTTTTTTTCTTATCTGATCCTTTGACTCATGAGTTTACTTTAGATAAATTTTTCCAAACATCTGTCCTTTGGCTTTCCTATCACTTCCTCCACTAGCGTTGTCTCAGTGCTGGTGTCACATTGGGCCAGTGACAAGAAACAAATGTGAATACAGGGAGAGAATAAAATATCATGTGGAAATCAGACATCTAGGTATCTCTTGCGTCAGTAACTGGGGCAAGTTGCTATTAAACAGAGACAAAACAATGAACAGAAGTCAAGACAATGTATTGAGTGTGGAAAGAGATAATTGGAACAGCAAACACAGGAACCAGAGTCAAGGAGACCTAGAAATTAGGCAAACTCTTTATTGCCCTGGTTCGTGCTTTTCTTGGGGGGATGAGGAGGGACAAGATTTCTCAGACTTTCCCTAAGTGTGGCCAGCTCATAATGGTAGGGACTAATAATAGAAGTAGGTGTGACTGAGAAAGGAGGCAAATAATTTAATCTGACTGGAAAGAGGAGTAGGGAGTGGATAGGGGAAGCAGTATGGCACAGATCAGAGATAAAGACTAATCCTGACAGCTGGAGAACACAGTAAAAGAGAGGCAGTGTGGAGAGATGACTCACTTGAGAGTCAGTTGGGGGTGTCTGGAAAACTCCTCCCAAGAAACAGATGTGTTAAAGCTGGAAAGTGAAAACAATAGCAGAAGCTGTTTGGGCATGAACATACTGACATTCACTCCTGATTGCCACAGTTATTTCCTTGCCAACCTCAGTTGCCATCAAGACATCTCAAGCTTTGCTCACCCTAGGAATCTTCCCCAAATGAGTAATGACACTTGGAGTAGATGCCATCTGGCAACAACAGATGTCCTCTGTGGGCAATCTTTCTTCTAGGGATAGACAGTGCAAAATAAAATGGTGGAGTCAATGCTTGTAGTTGGGAAACCTAGATTCAAAACCTGCTTTTGACTTTTAGTAGCTGTGTGACCATTAGCAAGTCACTTCCTATATCTGAACTTCATCAGCTAAAATAAGGGGCTAATAATAATAGCCAATTCATGACATTCTTTACCTCCCAAGACCTCTGTGGGGAAAGTGCTTTAGAAATCTAGAAAAATCCTATATCAGAATGGCTTAAAGGTCCCTTCCAGCTCCCAATCCATGGTCCTATAATCCTATGAATGTGCATTGCTGTTAGAATGCTCTTAAATGGACTATGTTCAATATCCTTTAAAAAATCACCATTGTAATTAACTTTTAAAACAACATTATTCAGCAGTAATAAGGCTTAAATATTGTTCAGAAACTATAGTAATAGTACAGATACTCCTTACACATCACAGGGATTAGGAGACTGGTGCCCTTGCAATCTAGAAAATACATGTAAAAATTTTTGGCCCTCCCTTCGTACCAGAGAAGTCTGAATTATTATGGTGCTAAATGATAAAATATGTTGATATTATACAACACTGTCTACATATTATATGCATTTCTGAGCTTCTAAACTTTTTCTGGGTTGTCTGCTGGCCTTTGAGTATCATCTGCAGCTTCCATACAACTCCCCTAAAATTCCCATTTACTTTCTGATGTCAACTTGTGATATATCAAAACCACAATGGAAAATGTTGCAATGTAGAAAGTGATAACTATATAGATAATCATTATAACAGGCAGTTACATTGCACTTTAAGATTTTCAAAGCACTTTGCAAATGTTACTTCTTTGGAGCCTCCCATGGACCTTTCTGAGTTCAAATCTGGCCTTAGACACTTACAAGTTGTGTGACACTGGGCAAGTCACTTACTCCCGTTTGTCTCAGTTTTCTCATCTGGAAAGGCAGCAACTTGATAGATATCCTCCACTTCAAATCCCGTATGCTCCTCTCAACATCCATACTCACTCAATTGTTTCTGTGATCTCGAGATGTTGACATTCCCTCCACTTATACAGATCTCAACCCATCCACACGTGACCATTCTGTATCAGCTTTAAGTGTTTTCCCATAGGTTCACCATAAAAGGTCCATGCAACATGATTGGGGACTCTGCCTCAGTTCTGACATCACAAGGAAACCAGTAAAGGACTTGGGCTGCCCACCATTTATAAGCCTCTTTTCTTCTATTATATATTTCTACGATGACATCCTTTAATCTGCTTCTTCTTCCTAATTTCTTATTAATCACACATTGCAATCAGCTCACACTCATACTATTGCCCTCAGTATAACACTTACTTTAATTTCTCAAAGACTATTGTGTCAACAATACTGGAAAAATATTCATACTGAAAGATAGATCTTTGCTGAGAAGTTTGGTGTCATTAAAATGCTTCTCAATTAACTGTAGTCAATCAAGTCTACTCTACTTCTCCTCCTCTAATTTAATTCTGGGTCTAACTCATTGGATTCTTGGTCTATTTTCAGGTCTGAGATGTATGTGTGTGCATGTACATATACATGCATGTATAAATACACACCTAAATGTATATTTATTCATACATATATATACATATCTATGAACACACATATATATTCATGTATCTACACACATACACATTTTAATGAATGAGTTCTATAGGTTGTCTATCTAAAAGCATGTCAATTCATACAATAAGCATTCTGTATTTACTTACTGTTTTCTGTGAATATGATTTGACCAAGCACTTTTGTATAATTACAAACCTTATCCAAGATACCATTCGATATTCCAGGGATTGCTACAACTAGAATAATATTATCAGCAAGCAGAAACAGGAAAAGTACATTACCATCTGGGGGAGTCCTTCTTCATATTAACTTGTCTACTGGATCTCCTGCATTGCAATGGCAAACGCCATGACAAATACACATCTTTGTGTTTAATGACTTGCTTGATATTAATGATAAGGGGGTCATGAAACAAGTTTTTCTCTTTTGCTTTATCTTTCAAGGAATCTTGGATAATTTTAATGTGTATAGTGGAAATATCTTGTTAGAAGACAGCTTGTAAAGTGGAAATTTGTTCTACTTAATTTCTTCAAAAGAAAAAAAAAAACAATAAGCATAGTGGTATCCTGTATCTTGAATCTTTTAGTTGTTTGCCTGATGGAAAAGATGTGCCTTACTGTGGATTATAATTTGTGGAAGCCTGCCAGTTCCCTACTAAAACCTTCATTAAGGATGCCCCTGACATATGTGTGGACAATTTTCCTAAAAATTGCATGCAGATTGGAAATTTATCATACGGTGCTTCTTTCACTTGGCCATCTCTGTTTGGCGATCATAAAATATGATATTTTTGTGCCTTTATATTTATTTTTGTCCCTCCTCTCAAACACCTCATTAATCCTGCAAGACTTTCACAGTTGTGTCCCTACCAGCAGGGATATCCTTTGTAATGCACTTTTTTTTCTAATCTATTTGCCTCATTCATATTTTCCTTCAGTAGCATTTCTACAGTCTCTATAAGCCTATCTAAAAATGTGATTGTTAGAGTTGAGTGTAGTGATTCCACTGTCCTTGAAAGTGAAGAGTTTTTTTTTAAATAATACACATTTTTGTGGATGTCTTTTCTTTCTTTGTTTTCTCCTTTGATTTTTATTCTTAATGTCCTTGGGATTTGCTTGGGATTGCTTTCCTGCTCATGCCTGTTAGAAAGAGGACAAAGCATGAATCCTTCTCCATAGAGCCAGTGCACATGCTTCAAGGATTTGCCTGATTAGTTTCTGGGTCCCTACCAGGGAGACTGGAGTGTTGTGTCAGTAATTTTTGGCAACTCAACAGAGAGAAAACCACTCAACAGGCTTAAAAGAAGAAACAATTTACATTCTCATATTTACACTCTTTCAAATGGGCCTTAGTATGCTGACACAAATTTATATTCTATATTGGTATTGCCCATGACAGCCACATCTCATTGTTCAGCAAGTCCAGTATTTACTGACCTTGCCATTTCCTTTGCATGGCCCAACTTTCTAAGCATCTCCATCCCCATTAGAAATTTGGATTCCAACCTTGTTTCTCCTGACTGATAAGGGATCTTTTTGCCTTATCTTGCTGGGACCCAGGTCTCTATGAAGCCTCCCATAATCTCCCTAGCTTTTCATCATTTCTTTATGTGTGATCTTCATCCATTAGAAATTAAGTTCCTTAACAGTAAGAATGGCTTTGCTTGCTCACCTCTATTTGTATCCCCAGCACTTAGGACAATTTTTCGTACATTTTAAGTACTTAATACTCTCTTTGTCTCTGGCTCTGTCCTCATCTATCTATTATCGATCTGAGGACCTATTTTGGATTCTTTTGGTCTTGTTATGACAGTTGATTTACTGGTTAAATTTATGTGTGAAATTATTATAGTTAATGTCTATAGTCTTTACTTCGTGTTCCATTATCCATAATGAATATTTTTTTTTAAAAGATCAGGATTGAGTTGTTTTAATCATACACCATATTTTACCCTCATGTTTTGTATTCTCTTCTGTCTTCGTAGTAATTTTTTTCCTGTCACCAGTCTGACTGTACACAGACTTCTAATTCAAGAATAACTCCCACATCAAATGAATCATTTCCTGTCTGTTAAAATATCAATTCCATTGTGAGTGTTGTTATTCAACGCCATTGTTATGTCCAATGCCTTCTGATTCTTTTCTGGAAGAAAGAATTCATGATTTGTGGGAGCACATTCCTAGATAACCTGTAAGATCTTTGGCCTCTCTCATTCCTTATTCTTAAGGAATATTTTCTAATATAGTTCTTGATGTCTTTGCTTATTCTTACCTTTGCAATGAAATCATTAAGACCTCAAAGATGTGTTGATATGTTTACTTAATTTGGAAGATCTTATCCAGTTCTTTATGGAATTCCTCTTCCTCCTCACTTTCTACAACAGATGATTCAGAAATATAGTAATTTTATCATTATGATTGCGTGTATATATATACACATATGTATATATAATATCTTTAGAGTGCAATAACTTATTACCAAATGTCTCATGAACTAATATTTCTTATTGCTTCTAGAAGCCTGATAAAACAAATCCCCCCTCCAATTTTTCTTTGTGTCTTTATGGAGAACCTATAAACCATCCTTCCATTTATCTATAGTTGCTTTCTTCTTTCTGTTAGTGTGAATGTTAATATTCCCAACTGTGTTAATATGTCCACTCATTAACTAGAAAATAATTTCACTTCCAAAGCACCAATAGCTTAAAGTTTATAGGCAGTTTAAAAACTGTGTGATTTGTAATACCTTATTGCCCCTCTTCCCTATCAATGCAAACACCTTCAGGCTATTTTGTATTTCTATTTGATTCATGGCTTATCATGGTGAAATAATTCATCACCAAGTGGTCAGTGTGCTTACAATGAGTATCTCCATTCTTACTGAGACTGGTCCTCAGAAAGCAGTCTCAAGTCTGTTGCTGTACACTTACTCAAACTCTGTCCAATATAGCAGAGCCTAACAAAGCATAGCTTCATTGGAATAGCCATTGAAAATCCAGGGTAACACCCCACCCCCTTCTTGAAATGATGAGGCAAGAGAGTAGGGCTTTATAGGAGTAGAGTAAGACGCAGGGGAAAACCCAGAAGCATAGCTGAAATTAGGAGAGTAGTGTGGTAGACACGAGGCATCAAGTGACCCAGATTGCAAGTAGTAAACAAGAGGGCCTTGGTGTTCCCTTAAGGGAAACACTATTTTCAAAACATATCTATATAATGTCTGGAAAGCATCCTAGAAAATATGTTTATGTCTCAGTATTTTGTTTTCTTTAAATTAAGAAATAAATTTCATAAAATAGGCTGTCTAGTCTAAAAGAAATGGAAATTGTGTATACAAGATTTTCCATCAAGTCTACCAGTATTGATTTTCCTTGCTGTTATCCACAAAGAAAGGAAAATAATTACAATTCCCAGGGTGAAAGCTTATTTGATAAATGAAGACTTCTCTGTTTCTATGTTAAGAAAATGTTATCTTATGTCATCTAGCCTATTTAAATGAAAGAGTAATAACGTTTAACCCTTTTGTTGCTGATCTTTAAATTTGAGGGAGAATTTTTAGGGAAAGATTATATTCAAGAAAATCAGAAAGGATCTCAAATCTGTTATTCTAACCCCCTCAGTAAAGCAATCTATGAGAATTTTGCACTAACAAGACCACAGAGCTAAAAGTATTTAAAAATGTAAATAATCTGATGTAGAGTAAGTGCTGGGAGTCAAGAAAGATTCAGTTTTTAGAACATCTTCAATTAGGACAATACCCTTTGAGTATGACCCTACATTTTACATAATATCTTTATAAATGATCTGAGATGTGATCACAGAATTTCTGAAGTAAAAGGCAACTCAGAGGGGCTTCTATTAAATTCCTATCTTAAATGCAATCTTTTCTACCACATTCCAGACAATTCACCATCTTGCCTCCACTTGAAGAACTTCAGAAATGAGGAACTCACTATTTCCCATGTCAACACAGTCTGTCTTTTTGTTCATCTCTGTTAGGAAGTTTTTGTCCCTTATAAGCCCAAATCTGTATTTATGGTTTAGAATTCCAGGATTAGATGTAGAAAGCCTTTAAGGATTATCTAGTTCAACCCTCTTATGTTACAGATGAGAAAATGAGGTGCAGAGAAATCAAGTGATATTCAAGTGATTATCAAGAGAGAATTGTCATTTTCTCTCTGAGCCTTCAGTTCATTTCTCCAGGATTATTCTTGACTGTCTTCCTTTTTGCCCTCTCCTTTTCTTCTCTCCTCCCTTCTCTTCTCCTTTCTTTCCCTTTGAATTTCTTTTCCTATTTCTATGGATAATCTCATCTTTTATTTCTATTGGCTTCAATCATAAACCTTTTATTTTTGCCATTCCCATCTATATCTTAGTCTAAACCTCTTTTTACGAGTCCCAGATTGACTCCAACTGACTACGTATTTACAGGGACATTTCACCAATACCTCAAACTTATTATATCCTAGATCAAGCTTATCATAGGCTCATAAAGTTTAGAGCTGGAAGGTAGCTTAGAGATTTTGTAGCCTAACCCTCTTATTCACCCACAATAGCAGAGGGAGGGAGTGGCCAAACTTGGACACAAGCAAGGGCTTACATCACCACATCATCACACCAGCACTATATCTATTATATCCTGTTCTCTCTAGAAAGAAAGGAAGGAAGGAAGGAACAAAGAAAGGAAGGAAGGAAGGAAGGAAGGAAGGAAGAAAGGAAGGAAGGAAGGAACAAAGAAAGGAAGGAAGAAAGGAAGGAAGGAAGGAAGGAAGGAAGAAAGAAAGAAAGAAAGAAAGAAAGAAAGAAAGAAAGAAAGAAAGAAAGAAAGAAAGAAAGAAAGAAAGAAAGAAAGAAAGAAAGAAAGGAAGTCCTCATTGCAATTTTGCCATTTACATTTATGGAATCTCCATTCACCTCTGTCTGAAAATGAAGGATTTTCCTTAACTCTTCCGTCATCTTTTGGGTCAGCTTCTATTTCTACTCTCTCTGTCTCTCTGCCTCTGTTTCTGTCTCTCTCTGTCTCTTTCTTTGTCTCTGTCTCTTTCTCTGTGTCTCTCTCTCTGTCTCTCCCCCCTCTCTGTCTCTCTGTCTCTCTGTTTGTCTCTCTATGTCTCTCTGTCTCCCTCCCTCTCTCTCTGTGTTTCTGTTTTTGTCTCTCTCTGTCTCTCTGTCTCTGTGTGTGTCTCTCTATGTCTCTGTCTCTCCCCCCTCTCTGTCTCTGTGTTTCTCTGTCTCTCTCCTTCTCTCTCTTTGTCTCTGTCTCTCTCTCCCTCTCTCTGTTTCTCTCTTTCTCCCTCTCTTTCTCTGTCTCTCCATCTCTGTCTGTCTCTCTCTTTGTCTCTCTCCATTTCTCTCTCCATCTCTGTCACTCTGTCTGTCTCTCTCAGTCTCTGTCTGACTGTCTGTCTGTCTGTCTGTCTCTCTCTCTGTCTCTCTCAGGCAATTAAGTGACTTGCCCAGGGTCACATAGCTAGTAAGTATCTGAGGCCATATTTGAACTCAGCTCCTTCTGACTCCAGAGCTGGTGCTCTATTCACTATACCACCTTGCTGCCCTATATACCTTTTACATTTATATACCTTCCTAGTTCACACTACCATCAGTCAAATTTATGCTAGATCTAAGACTTCATTTGTATATGGAACTCTTGAGTAGAAAAACAAAGTCTGTCAATTAAAATCAACCTCTACTTGCAATTTAAATTTTATAGAGTTGCTTGTGGTATTGAGAAGTTAAGATGACTTTCCCAGGTTTATACAGCCAGTAAGTGTAAGAAGCAAGACTCGAACCCCAGTCTTTCTAAATCTGAAGTTAGTTTTCTATCCATTATTTCAGTGGATAGAAACTACTTTAAATTGACTTAGAAAACCACATATTAACATTATCTATGTTCTATTTTATTTTGATTTATTTTGTCAAATATTTCCCAATTATATTTTAATCTGTTTCAGTTTGAGTGTGTTTGACATCTCTGCATTACATTCTTCAGTTTCTCCCTGCTCAGTTACAGGCCTTTAATACTATTCCCTAGACTATTACAATAGACCCCACATAGGCCTTTCCATCTCAATTCTTTTCCTCCTACAATAGATCCTTCAAATTGCTTTAAAAATAAACGGTCACTCCCTGCTCAGGAATCTTCTGTGAATCACAGTTGCCCACTGAATGAAGTTCAAATGCCTTTTCTGACATTCAAAGACCCCAGTCTCATGCCTTTCTAATTCCCTAGCCTTATTTTATAATATGCTTTATGTACTCTATGTAAAAGTTTAATTGTTCTTCTCTTACTCCCCAAACCCACCCTGCATTCTCCCTCCTTCATGCCTTTGCTTGTGCTCATATTCAATATACCTGAATCGTCTTCCTCCTGCTTTTTCTACAGCTGAATTACTATTCACTTTCCAAAGGTGAATCCAATGCTATTAGCATCTTGAAACTTTTCTGGATCCCCCAAATCTTCATCCTCAGACTTCATATGACATTTTGTTTTATAACTTTAATGCTTTTCTCATTAAGTACCATATTTTAATTAATTTAAATTATTATATTATAATTAATTTAAAATATTATAACCATCTGTATCTTAAACCCTTAATAGTATATAAGATACATGAAGGCATGGCATGTCTGAATTTTGGAAAGGAACCACAGGATACAGTTTAGCCACATGTGTGACTGTGGAGAAGTCATTTAACCTCTCAGTATATCAGACAACTTTTGAAAACTCTAAGTCGCAGAATAGTTACCCATCTGTATTGGTGGGAGGAATTTTCTTGCAAAGACCTCCTTACATGTATAAAATCAAGAGTTCAGAGCAAGGGAGAAAAAAAAAGCCTACATCCCAAAACATATTTATTTGTGTACTTAATCCACAATTGCTTTGAATTCTCCTTGAGTTCAGATATTAATGTCATTTTCATCTTCGTACCTCTAGTGGTTAACACAGTGTCTTGTACATAGGAAATTCTGTATACATGTTGAATCAAATGTTTCCTAAGGTAGCATAACAAATTTTGCAAAGACGTGGCTGTTACATGAGAGAGAGAACTGACTTTTAAGTCATGAAGACCTGCCCAAAATCAATTCACTTAGGCACAAAGTGAACTAAAACTGCTCCAGAAAATAATAATAATAATAATAATAATAAAATTAAGTAACATTTAGATCGCATTTTAAGGGTTACAAAGCCCTTTATATATGTTTCTTGTTTGGTCTTCACAATAACGCTATCATTAGAGATGAGGAAATCGAGACTGATAGAGAGATCAAGTGACTTGTTCAAGGTCAAACATGTAGTGTCTGAGGCAGGATTTGAACTGAGGTCTTCCTGACTCCAAGCTTAGTGCTCTGTCCACCATACCACCAAGCTGTCTGGAGTTTTCATTCTAGTTCCTTTGTTCATAGCTTTTCCAGACTGTTGCTAAAATATGGTGTATATTGAGGGAAGGAGAGTTTGAACTCAATTGTCCCCAGTTCCACTTTTGTCCTGAACTACAACAAAAAGATTGTGCTCTGGCAAAGAATCAGTCATCACTGACCAAAGGAATGTGATAAGTAGTGAAAATAATGGTACCAGTTGGGAACATATCCATAGAATTGGCATATGTTAAGAAAGTAGGAGACAGGGAGGCAACTTGGTATGTACCTGGGACTTAATTCTATAAAAGTCTCCTGTGAAACTTAGTGTTTGGAGGGTGTCCTTACTTTTTATTAATTCTCTTTTGTTTTTGTTAAACTATCAAGACTACTTTTGTTAACTTTTACAAACTACGTGTTTATAAAGAAAGTTGGTGAGAGCATGCTGTTATGTGATAGATCAAATTCCCAAACTCTTCTGGATAGGGGCATCATGACAGAGAAGTGAAAAATTCCCCCTCTCAAATTTTACCGTGGGACTTTGAGGTCATTTTAAAACTTTTGATATGAGTTACATAATTTTCAGTCTTTTGAAATGAGTAAATTAATGGGACTTGGATATGTTGAGAAAGCAGCCCTTTGACTCTTAAAATCATTTCCTGTATCAAGTTTAACAAACTAATAAATTACTCTTTATTGAGGAATTCATCTTTTGGCTTGAAGAGAATGACCTCTCCTATCTCTATCAAGAAATTCTAACCTGAGATCTGGATTTGAAAATCTCTTATTTTCTAGTAACTCTTCTGTCTGATGATTTAATAATAAACGTGGTTATTTCAGGCCACTGATAAGAATATAACAGGATCCTTGTCATCAGCTATCAATGTCATGTAAATCTTTCCCAAGCAGTTCTCCCTTATCTTAGCTGCAGTGTGAGGAAAACTTCCATAGATGTTTGAGATTTCAGGAAGGGCTCTAAATTTAAACATGTTGGAAGGGCAAGATTGGGAAGGGACAACAGTCCTGTGACTTGTAGTAACTGGAAAGTACATTCCAGGACAGAAGAGAATTTAACTTATCTTTGATCTGAATTTGATTAAAACCAGGATTGGGAATTAAAGAGTTCCTCTGTTTTCTGTCCCAGAAGCAATAGTTATTTCTACTCCAGATGTAACTTTCCTACCCATACTGAAACTTGGGGTTTAATAGACCTTCGTTTGATATCCAGAGAAGTCCAGACAAAAACAGAGCTATAAAAGTCAATGAAGTAGAGATAGTCCATGCTTAAGCTGAAAGTTATTCTTTTTTCAGTTTTGCTTGTTTTCCCCAATCCTGAATGGGATCCCTTCTCTTCATACTTGGACTTTCCTTGTCAATTCTGCTATCCCTTTCCTATCCCCATTCAGTTTTCATCTCTTCCCCGCAAAGCAGTGAATAAAAAAAAAAAAGATTGGCGGGTTCTTCCATTTAATAGATACTGTGGATTATCAAGATGAGAAAGAGGACTGGATTTTGAGTTAGAGAACCTGACTAAGTTAATACAGGCATGACCTTGGGCAATTTAATTTTTTGACTTAGTTTCCTCATCTATTAAAAAAAAAAGAGTTGTACTAAAGCATCTGCAAGATCCCCTCCAACTCCATATCCTGTAATCCTACAACCCCCTCATGAAGCAATTAGAAATAAAACAATTGTACGGATCATTGGAATATATCTTCAAACCATAAACTATAGTGCCTGAAGATGTCAGACTACAGTCTCCAAATAATAGAAACTGACATGATTCAAAGAACAATGGAAAAATGCATAGTGGGTATGAATTGGCTGAAACGCTTAAAAACAAAGAATCACAAAAGAGAATGGAAGTGAAGGATGTTTTCAAAGCAGTTTATGAGTGGCTAAAAAAAAAAAAAAGTAGCCAAGAAAAGGGAGAACTGCTTGGGGAAGTCAGGTGATGAGAGCAAGAGATAACTGATTAATGGATGGACAGATTTAATGCTTCATTGATAGCCTTGTAATATCAAGAGAATCTGAAAGGATCCCCTCAGTACCTTAGGTAGGAGCCCCATGGAAAACTTATTAGAAGGTATGGACAAGAATTGCGCAAGATGAAAAAGCATGAATGGTTGTATTATGTATTTTTGGAGGGAATATATATCTCAATGAGAACACAGATCTGTTCAAGGATTTGAGAACATTACTGTCTGTTAGTAACTCTGCAATTCTGTTTGGAAATGGCCAAAAAAATCCCACTTGTGACCAGGGGCCCCATCTTATGCTTCAAGTATATTGAGGTTTTCCTCTGGTTAATAGTTTTGTGAGTCTTTTGTAGACCCTAATTTTTAGCCTGCCTCTATATTATACCTAGTATGACAACTTTACCTAAATGATTTCTGATTACTTCATGAGAGGGTTAAATTATCCATAGCTGAACAATGTCATAAAGACAACTCATTTAAATTTTACCTTTCTATAGCTACAGGAATACTCTGATGACAAGTCAATCACCTCAGATAAACACATTCTAAGAGTATGACATACCACATCAAGGGAGAAGGAAATGCAGCCAACATTGGTGTATTTTCAGAGAGGTACACCCAAGTGTGGGCTGATTTTATGTGAAGGTAATATAAACTGTAAGACCTGAACTCAAGGTGTTGGTATGAGATTGCTGAAGCTCTGAGATTAAAAATGAAAAATTATACAGTGTGGTGTGTGATATAAGATGGCAGATGATTATTCATTTTTTTTACTGGTTATTTGGTTATCTCTAAGTTGATGGATATTGTTTTCCTTTATACTAAATAATAGTAGTTGATTGTCAAGCTACAAAGGAAAATCTTATTCTTTCTCTTTCTTTCCCTTGGTGAAAAGGCATATCACCTGGTGATTCATGGATGAATCATGGAGTCTGAGCCTGAACCTGGATATCTGAATAGCAACATTTCCTGAGAAAGTAGGCCAATAAAACACACCTTGTACACAAACTGATCTTATAAAAAATAGCTCAAATGTGAACTGGGTTACCATTTCTATAGATAAATTTAACCTTTCAAATTAAATACACCACATCTTACTTTATTCGTTTGGGAAAGGCATATAAGAAGGTGTGATTTTATACAATAAAGACATAAAATGTTAAAGATAGAAGGCATCAAAAGGATGTATCATAGAGATCGAAAATGATAATGATGATGATAGTAATTAAGCATACCAGAATTTGGAGTCATAGGAATTAATATTAGAACTGCAATTGTGTGATGTTGGGCAAGTCACTTAATATTTCTGGTATTCAGTCTCCTTCTTTATTTAAAAAAGGGAGAGTAAACTAGACTATCTTTAAGGTCCCTTCAAGTTCTAGATGTTTAGAATTCCCTCATTTTAACATTTGAGGAAATTAGGCATAGTGATTAAAAATGACATTCAACAACACATAAAATCTTGGTGGTAGGGTCAGAACAAGAACTCAGCTGTCCTGATGCTGATGATAAGCTGATTTCTTTACTCTTAAATAGCCATTTCATTATTTGCCTGTTAAATCCTAGCCTTATTTATATGTGCTATTTCTACAGATCCTTCAAGGCCCCAATTAAATCTAAAGTCGAGGAAGTCTCCAGTTACCCCAGGTCTTAGCAAGTTTTCCCTCTTTTATATTCTGATATTAATTACTAAGTTGGCATTTAAGCAAATTATACTTTAGATTCTAAGTAATCATTTTATTTGCATTCTCTTATGAGCCCTTAGATAGATTATAAACTACCTGAGGGCAGGGACATTTCTTAAGTTCCTCTGTAGTTCCCACAATGTATTTCAAAGAGAAGTACTCAAGAGATACTCATTAATCAAGTGATAGTTTCACCCATTTCAACCCTTTTCTCTTTCATTGTGAATCTCTTTGTGTTCTCAGTTGAGTACAGTATATCCATGAGGCCATAACCCTAACCCACATACACCATCATCTGTTGATCCTACCTGTTCTAGCTTCAGCTCTATTTCTCTCTATTTATATATAACTTTATGAAATGTTTTATTCTCAATGTATAATTTTAGTGATATCACTTTTTAATAAATTTGGAGTTTGGACACAACACCAGACTTAGAATCAGGTGCTCTGGGTTCAAATCATAAGTTTCAAATCTTTTTAAAAATACATTTTATTGATGCCTTTTGCTATTATATCACACTTATTTTGGCTCTCCTCCTTCAGACTGTCACCTCTCTTGTGCAATAATTAAGAAAATTAATTTAGAAAAATAAGATAAAATAAAATAAAAATAAGAAAAGCAATTGAGAAAATTAAGAAAATTAATTGAGGTATAACATTATGTACAGGGACCTCATCTAACAATGTATGCACTCCTCTGTCCTTCTAGTCCCTGCAATAAACTCAAGGTATATATAATTATTTATGCTCTAGAACCTAACTAGATTTTCAGTTATTCAGTTTGGCTTCTTTTCACTCATCTTTTCATTACATTGCTGTTTATACTGTTTTCTTGGCTATATTTGTTTTGCTTTGCACCAAGAAATTTGAATCTTTCTATGTTTCTCTGAATTCTCCATTTTAATCATTTGTTTAATTTTATTTTTTACAAGACCTATGATTTAAAAAATGTAGGGAGCAACTGGTAAAGAATTTTCTTTGTCAACGCAGACTGACATTATCCCTGAAATTTATAGTCTGAGAATTGCCTGGGATCACTGAGTAGATTAACTTGCCCAGGGTTAAATAACCAGCATATATAAGAGGCGGCACTTTAACATGTTTCCTTACTCTGATACTACCTCACTTATTTCATTATATTCATAAACTATTCTTCAACCATTTCCAAATTGATGGGAACCATAGTTTATCTTCCATTCTTCCTATTACAAAGAATACCACTATGAATATTTCAGCATATATTGGGGAAGAGTTTTGTCTTATTTCTTTGGGATTACTGAGTGAAAGGATGTGCAAGTTTAGCTACTTTTTTTTCATGTTTCCAAATTGGTTTTGAGGATAGTTGGATGAAGTTATAATTCAACCAACAGTGCATTAATATGCCTGTTTTTCTATTGGATCACCAGCATTGACTGCTTTATATTTTTTGTCATCTTTGTTAGTTTTCTGAGACTAAGGTGGAACTCAGAATTCTTTCAATTTGCATTTCTCTTACTATTAGGGATCTGAAGGACTTTGCTGCATGGTCATTTATAGTCTTTAATTCTTTTTTTTTTTTAACTGTTGGTTCATATCTTTTGTTCACTTGTCTCTTAAAGAATGATCAATTGTATTTTGTGTCAAATCTCTAAATTGTATTTTGTGTCAAATTTCTAAGTATTTTGGACATCATGGTTTTTTTTTTGCTTTTTGGAGGGGGGAAGGAAGGGCAATTGGGGTTAAGTGACTTGCCCAATGGATTTCAACTCAGGTCCTCCTGACCCCAGGGCTGGTGCTCTATTCACTGCACCACCTAGCCACATCAATTTTAAAATAATTTTTAAAAAATTCTTTAATTTTTTTGACTCACTGGAATTTTAAAATTTTTAATAATTTTAATCATCAATATTTAATAACACTATTAGATATAAAGATTATTCCCAACACTGCTCCAATTTTTATCATTTATTTGTCATCATGAAATTGTTATTTTACCTTCGTGAGCTTTTGTTTCCTCATTTATAAAGTGGAGAAAATAGTACTTAAGCTACTGACCTCATAAAGTTGGAAATTGTCAGGAAAATAATTTCTAAATCTTAAAGAACTATATACATTTAAGATCTTTTTAGTATTTTTACTAATTTCATCAGCTTACTTGTTTAATGACAACAGAATCATATATAACATCTTGTAGTGATAGCAAGAAATTGTTTGCCTATTTTCAGACATGTCTGACTTTTTCTGAACCCTTTTAAGGTTTTCTTGACAAAGATATTGGAGTATTTTACCATTTCCTTCTCCAGCTCATTTTACAGCTAAGGAAATTGAGACAAACAAGGTTAAGTGACTTGCCCAGGTTCACACAGCTAGTAAGTGTCTCAAGCAAGTTCTAAACTCAGGCATTCTTGACTTCAGTCCCAGCACTCTATCCACTGAACTACCTGGTATTCACAAAGTGTAAACAGACCTAGAATACAGTTGAGAAATGAATAGATGGGTTGCAACATGCATGGGTGAAAAGGAACATACAGATCCATGAGATCCTGGATCTTTTGGTGTAACTATTGAAATATATGTGGGCAACATGACACTTTCCAAAAGCATTAACATTGCATTTTCAGGACTCGAAGGGAGGCAAAACCAATACTCATCCCCATCTTGCCGGTGGAAATGGAGATGCGAAAACATCAAGAGGCTCTCTCAAGGCCACCCACTTACTCAGCGACAGAATCTAGACAGATTTTGGCTCTATTTTGTGGTAATTCCCCCTTGTTTTCTTCAAGCATTTGAAGAAAGGAAAGCATAATTATTAGATGCAGCTATTCTCTGGTATATCAGTTCTGTCTTGAAGGCTTAGGTTGGAAGGAATCATAAAACTCATACTTCATGCTGTGCCAGAAACCAGATCATTATTTTGGTCCCGTGTACATTGTATAGGCATTGCTTAGTAGCTATCAGTGGAATTTTCTTTTAAACATATATAGAAATCCATCCACATGTACTCAGATTAGTTTCCAAGAAAATTCACAGCCAGAAGGCAAAAAAGCCAGAATAACTGATTATATTCATCCAATGGCATTCAGAAATGGAGATGTTTATAAAAACAAGGTTAAAGTCAGGACTTACAAGAAAAATGAGGACTTGTCAGTAATTGTTAGGCCTCGAATAAAATTGTCTGAGACAACAAGTTCTTCTTTTGGAAATTCTCTACTTTGTTGCTTTTTAGGTAAATAGTAGAAATCCATGATAGTTCTCCCACCCAAAGGAAACAAATTTCTGTGATTAGATTCTTTTTTTGTAATTCATGTATTACTTTTTCAATTTATGCTTAGAATTTTACAGTGGCAAAAGACTTTAATAAGACTTAATCTGCCTCTTTGAACGTAGGAAAAGAGTAGCCCCAAGAAGACCTTGTGCCCTTAAAAGGAAAAGTCTATAGTGCCACTTTAGCCAATTAAACGGTTTGTCCTTGTTTGTTGGATGAATGATTTAATAGATCATTAGGGAGAACCAGTTTGTAGGAAACCCCTGCATCTCCCTAAATATTATCTCCTTTATTTTCTACTGTGGCTATAATAGAGAATGTCAGAGTGGCCATACTTTTGAATAACAAGAAAGATCCAGGCATGTCCACTGGAGTCAGGCTGTAAAATAAAAAGTGAAAAAAAGATTCGTCTTTGGCATCTTCCCTCTTCTATTCTCTGCACTGCTCTCTCTGGTGCCTTCCTCCACCCAAGAATTCAGGGTCTTCTTCCTCCTACTCATTGCTCAGAAATTCTCACATTTAAAGCTTACTTGCCTAGAGAGTAATCCATGCTTTGGGTTTATCTTCCACAAAACTCTTGCAGTGCTCCCCTAACAAAACTGACTTGTCTCTGCATCAGCTACCTGTTCCTTAATATGACAAATTAGTTCAGGTTATGATGTTAATGATTATTGATGATTAATGTATCATTTCCCAAACAAATATTAATAAAATTTCCATGAGGGGAAAGATCTTTAAAAGAAATGAAAGAGAAAAAAAAGAAAGAAAAAGAAAGAAGAAGAAAGGAGAGGGGCAGCTAGGTGGCACAGTGAATAGAGTGCTGGCCCTGGAGTCAGGAGGACCTGAGTTCAAATCTGACCTCAGACACTTAATACTTACTAGCCATGGGCAAGTCACTTAACCCCAATTGCCCTCCAAAAACAAAAACAAAAATAAAAATAAAAGAATAAAATAAGAAAGAAAGAAGAGGAAAAAATAAGAATCTCGAGGAAACAAGTCATAGCTGTTGGAGCCTAACTAAAAATGAAGCCCTTGTAATCAGTCTGAACAAAACAAAATAAAATAAATCCTAAGCAGAGATGCAGGATGGTGCAGTGGACACAATACATAAGTACTGGACTTGGAGTCAGAGGAATTCATTTCAAATTTTATCTCTGTCATTTACTACCTGAGTGACCTTGGGCAAGTTTCTCTACTTCTCTTGACCGAAATTCCTTCTGCAAAATGAGGAAAGTTGGAGCTAGTGATCACTAATGTCATTTCCAGCTCTGAATCTATGATCTTGTAAGCTTGTGGGAAATTGAACCAGATTGGAATAATCTGGGATTTGCCACATTGTGACAAGAGTAGCTGACCTGGGGGCATCTAGGTGCACAATGAATAGAGCACTGTCCTGTAGTCAGGAAGACCTGAGTTCAAATTTGACCTCAGACACTTGCGAGCTGTGTGACCCTGGGAAAGTTACTTAAATCTAATAGCTTCTCCTCAAAGAAAAGATTAGCTGACCTGAAGAGACATGATTCCTATCCATCCTTGCCTCTTGCTATCCATCTTTGCTCTCTTGATAACCTGGCACCCTTTACCACAACCTTCTTTTCCCAAATTATAGACCACATCCTTTCCATTGGTCCAGTTGACATAGTTCCCCTTTTCCAGGTCTCCAGTTTACCTCTTCTGGCTGATAAAACCAACTAGTGGAGATGTCCCTGCCCTCACCCCCTCCCCCGGCCCCACACACATCTCAATCCCACACATAACTTCTCCATCTTCCTAATTCAAATGAATTTGTTCTGGGCACAGAATTTCTATTTATGCCAGGAGATTTAATTCTTCCCAGACTATTCAACTTGTATCTGAATTTTCTTTTATTAAAAAGGAACTATCACTGAGTCATTCTCCACCTACTGGAAAAGGGCTCCATAAGACCTTTGACACACCAACATTTGGATGTTTTCCAGTGAGTCAAAAAGTTACCTGTTCCTTAGCCTGTGTCAGAAGTTGGGATGAACCCAAACTGCTCTCATTTATCACCTTCCCTTGCCTTTAGAAGTGTTGGAACTGTGCTTAGTTCCAGTGTCAGGCATTTATAGATGCTGTTCAAGACTAAGGCCAAGCACAGAATACACACAAACACACGCAGACACACACACACACACAAAATCTCATGTATTTATGTTGAGTCAGAAGGTCTCACCACTGCTACAGTAGTTTGTACCAGTCTTAGTTCTCTGCTGGGGATCTTCATTAAAGATAAGCTGACAGTCCTGATTATGTCCTCCTATATGGAGCAATCAAGTCATTTGTTCTGTCCAGATGATCACGCATTTGTTTGTAAAACTAGAAGGACATTTTTCAATCCTAGTACCCTGTGCTCCTTGCCACTCCTGATCCCAATTCATGGTGTGCCATTTCTACTGGAATACCTGAAACAAGAATGTCACCCAGATCAGCTCTTCATGCTGATCAAAATTCAGGAAGAGCTATGCAGTATCCCAGTTTGGCCTGTATTTTAACTGGCTGTGAAGGACATGGTCCAGTTGCATGAGGAATGTAAGCATTCATAAGCTATCTGCATAAATGATCTGCCTATTAAGAACATTTCTTCTGAAGACCCTGTGTCATTTTTCCAGAAGACAGCCCATTTCTTTCAGTCACACTATCAGAGAATTACTTCCATAAGTGTATTGGCTAGACTAGAAATTATGTCTGATGATAAGCCATTTGTTTTCTGATATTGAAAAGACTGTTAATGCTTTTGTCAGGCTCTTCAGCATGAATTAGCAGAATTACCTCTTAGCCCACAGGCATAGATCCACATGAGGCATAGGCCAGGTCATTGCAGCTTGAAGAGAGGGGCCAATAATTATGTTTATCCAAGGGAGTGCTAGTATACTGTCTCTCACCATGCTCTGAGGCCTTGTAAGATGTCACCAAAAAGCCATGGTCAAAATTTGATCTTGATTTTCTGAGACTATTGCAGGGGAACAGCTTCTCGACTGGGAAAGGGTTCTTTAAAAGGGAGTCACGTGTTCCTCCTTTCACCTGAAACTAGCAGGACAACAAAGCTGATTAAATACGTCACTCCTTGAAGATTCAGCATCATCACAAAGCAAAGGAACTGATAAGGCTTCTTTGGCCACTGAAGTTGTAGAAGAGTTGTCAGACTATTTTTGCATTCACTGGTGTATATTCCTGCCCCTCCCTCCCCCCCCACAAAAAAAAAGGTTCCCTCATTTTCCCCATTTACTTGTAAAATACAACATTAAGTAAAGTGATAAAGTGGTGAAGGCTATTATGTACATATGTCACTGTAGCAGCAACCACACCGGCATACCCAGGATGGCTGCTAGCACAAGTTCTTAGATTTGCTTTACTAGGAAAGATAGCTGTGTAAGGAGACAACAATCTTTTTAATTACATTCACTAGTTCAGGGGCAAAGTCATCACCCTGAACTTCAAAGAAAATACAGAGAAAATATAAGCAGAGAACTAAAGACCAACAGACAGGGCTCTGGCTGCCTGAATCAAAGCAATATTGCTATACACTTTACATATATCCCTGGATTGAGAGAGTCTTTACATCTGAGCAGTTGAGGAGCTCAGAACATACAACTCAGAATCTTGACCAGGGGATCAATCACAACATCCTTCTCATAAACAAGCTCCCAAAGCAAAACACCAACTTAGAGAATATATATACTTCTCAGAAACAGAAGGCATAGCAATCCTCTTGACTCAGTGCCTAATGAGCAAATAACAAAAGGTGTGAAAGCCTTCCTACAAGCAAACTTCCCTTAAGCAAGCTTCCCTCCCCCAGTAGGCTCTGTGACTCAGGATGTATCACAGCTGTAAGCTGGGCCAGGACTCAAAGCAGGTTCCATAGGCCTATTTGTGGGTGGGGAAGATCTTCCTAACCCACTAACATTACAGCTACCTACCACGTTTATGGTTGGTATTTTCCTTTTTTTGGAACCATTGTTCTTGCTGTATTCCTTTTCAGTTCCTGAGATTTGATTATGCCCAGAGGACTCAGAGATTCCCCAATGATCACTCCCTACTCTTTTTCCTGGTCCTCTTCTTTCTTTTCTCCTTTCTTCCCAAGTCTTGGTCCTCCTTGGTCCTTCTTTTCAATAGTAACTACTGTTCTGCTTGTATCTCTCAGTGCCCAGTACCCTTGCACATAGTAGCTGATCAGCGTTTGTTGAATTTAAAGAAGAAAAAAGGAAACCAAAAAGGGGCATCGAATGAGAGATTTAGAGATAGAATAAATCTTAGTAGTTATCTAGTTCAACTCCCTAATTTTACAGATGACAAAACTGAGGGACTGAGAAGTAGTACCTGGAGTCACACAGTACCATAGGGAGGATTTGAACCTGACTCTACTTAATTCCAACCCAGGCTCTCTTTATAGCCTATACCACACTACATCCCTAGGTGAAAACAAATCAGAAAACAAATATAGGGTTGGAGGAATAGAAGAGTTTTTCTCTTTGCCTGTATCTGCATTTCATTTTAAAAGTCTAGGGATTACCGTGACAGAATTGGAAGCTGATGACAGCTATTAAACCGAAATGATTTTAAAAAAATAAAAAAAAATGATACCAGTTGCATGACTTGGCACAAGCTAGAAAGTGACTTGCCAGAGAGGTCATTGGACATTCAGCTTCCCTACAATACCACCAGGCACATGATCATCATAGTCATTTCTTATAGCAACTAGTTTCCCTCATGCCAATGGATTACGAGAATAAAATCTTGGTTAAGAAAAAAAACCCAAAATGCTGCACAACAGCTCAAAAAATATGAACCTTTTTATATGGACATTGTTACTACTTTGTCAATATAAAATACATTTATTCAAAAGGCAAACTCATTTATCTTCAGCAAGTGCTTTCCTTTGGAAATATTTATTTTATAATACTTTAGAATTTAGAATTCTAAATTTAGAATTCTCATAATTATGTTTTGAGATCACTAACGCCCTACCCAGTCCAGCTTAACTTGTCAGCAAGAGTCTACCTCAGTTAGCACCACTAGAATTTTTTTTAAATGGATATAAATAGAGCTCGTATTGTACAGAAGTAGAAAGACCAGTGTCGGTCTCTGAAAGACATGTGGACATAGGTTTATGTCCTCTCTGAAATATATACTAGTTATGTTAATGTTCTCTAAGTGCTCTTTGTAATTCTCTCAGATTGTTAAATAACTGAATGCGTTAATCGGTATGAGGTAGAGGAGTTTCTGTACAAGGAAAGTCCTACGTCAATGCAATCACAAGTCTAGACTCCTCCTTTACTTTCTCTCTCTCTCCCTCTTTCTCTCCACTTTCCAAATATGGCTAAGGTGAAAAAGGATGAAAGAAACTGAAGGATGAAATAGAGAAAATGAGAAATGAAATTCTAAGATCTCAATTTTTTTAAAACCCACTAACATCTTTCACATTAAATAGATCAAAGCCTCACTGATTTATATTAATTAATAAAAGGTGAAAGAAAGATATCAATTTGAATTTGGAAAAGTCTCCTCTATGGAATTATATCCATAAAAGAATATTCTCAGGATCAAGAATACAAAATGATATACAAATTTTCAATAACTTCTGCTAAATCATTTCCAAGCAAATGCCTTCCTAATCTAACTTTTAAATAAGAGCTACAATTTATTGGCAATAAGTATATTCATTCTTTGAAAGCTTTTGGAAATATTTTACTCTCTAGTTAAATATTCCTTTTGCTATCCTGCTAACATTGTGCATTGTTCACTAAACCATTTCTTCACAAATGACACAAAGATAAATAACAGCCCAAGTCCAGGACTCTTATCATGAATTCCACACATTTGCATTTAGTCCTAGGGGGAAAAAAATTGAGCATCCAGAGGAGAATGAAGTCAATAAAATTAGGTTCTGTGCTAAGTGTGGGGAATCCAAATATATTCAAAAAGAAGGAAAGTCTCAGTTCTCAATATTCTAACATTCTAATAGGGGAACCTAAGAAGGGCTGCATTGAACAGGAGAGGCAACTTGGTGAAGAAGTCCAGAGAGTCACAAGAAAACCTGAAAAAAAGGAGTGAAAATTTGAACACAAGGCTGGCCTCGGTACTTCCTTAAAGTACAGAGAGGAGTTGACCAGAGGACCTGACCACAGGAGCTAAGGCATTTTCCACAATGAAAAGGCAATAGAGATGGCAGCATCATGCAGGAAATGGTGAAGAGCCTTATAATTATGCTATTGAAGGATGAGATAAAACAGGCCTGCACAACATACAGCCTGCCTGTCAAAGGATTTTGGGTGGCTTGTGAAAATGTAGAGGACATAAAAGAAAGTAAAGATGTAACGAGGGCTTTGTCCATGTCCCACTTAGCCCTCCTTCTCCTAGGCATTATTGTGCCCATCATGTAACTTGGTGGGAAGGTTGCCACTGTGCTCTCTTTCCTATTTGTTACATGACCTATGGCAATCAACCATCATCAGTTTGTCTCTAGTCTGAGAGGAGGGAGAGTCATGTCTTTTTGCTGTACTTTCAATTATTATTGGCGCTGAACAGCGACAAAGTAAATGCATCTACGCACCAATGCAGCTGACACCTAATACAGGATGAGCAGTAACAACACAAGGGCTTCTTCCCCTCCCTCCCTGTGCAGCTGCCCTCCAAGTTACACGAGTGCGTGGCGCTTTCTCCAAGGTCAGATACTCAGTTCATTATTTCTCTGTATGTGAGCAGTTGTGAAGATTTGTTGGTTCTAATATTAAAGTTTCAGGGTGACTTTGTAAAATGGGTGATTAAAAATTGGAAGATTGAATCAGAGCATAGAGTGTTTAATCCAGAATGGACACACAGATGCTTGTTTACTTCCACAAGAGACACAATATTGCATCTCATTTGTTAAGAAGGAATAGCCAGAGGAACACAGTCTTCATCACCATTTTGAATCAAAGCATCCAGACTTAAGCAAATTAAAGCATCCACATTGCTGAAAAATCTCAGTGGGAAAACAACGTTTGTTCAAGAAAGTGAACTCAGAAAATGAGGCAGCTACTAAGGTTACTTTTCAGATTTCTAAAGAAATCTATTTCAAACATGATTCTGGAGTATGATAAACTGCTGACAAGAAGTATATGTCTCATTAACTAAATGTAAATGGTAAGAAAACTTGGAAAATGTATTAAAACTTGCACTGCTTAGCAAAGTAATTTTTTGAATATTAATGTAATTTCATGATAAATAAAAATCTTAATAAGTGTAATTAATTGATATTAATTGAAAGTTCTTTTTAAAAATATGGTTTAATTGCAAGATAGTTTAATCATTAACTATACCTTCACTTGGAAAGTAAGCTGCTAAAAACTTATCTGTGGCCTGAAGTTTAGCCTATTTTAATTTTGGTCCCTCCCTATTGCCAAGTTGTGCAGGTCTGAGATAAAAGAATTGGGGGTGTTCTGCTTGGGGAAGAGAAAACTTAGGGGGAGACATAATAGCTGTCCTCTAGTATTTAAGGGCTGTAATTGTGTGTGTGTGTGTGTGTGGGGGGGGAATTTAGACTCTCCAGGGGGCAGAACTGGCAAAAACAGGTTAAAGAGAAACTGATTTCTGCTAAATAAATGTAAAGAAAAGATTAATAATATTTAGAATTGACCAAAAGTGGAATGGACTTTCTCATGAGGTAGTGGATTCCTTGTCAGGAGAGCTCTTTGAGGAAAATAGGAATGACCACTTGTCAGACATATTGGAAAGGAATTCAAGTTTAAATATGGATTAGATTTGATGGCCTCTGAGGTCTCTTCAACTGAGCTTCTGTGAATCTCTTAACATGTGAAAAAAAAATCAAAAGACCTATCATTTTCCTTTGGTATTTCCATAAGAAATAAGCTGTGTTACTTTGAGTAAGTTATCAAATTTTTTGAGCCTTCATTTCTTCATCAGTAAAATGGGGATAATAATACTTGCATTACCATAACAAGTCTGATGTGAGGAAGGTACTCTATAAACCTTAAAGTGCCATGTAAATGAATTCTTAGGAAAATCCCAAAGTGTTTTTTTAAATGAACTTTTCTCTCCCATTGTGTGTGTGTGCAGTGATTCTTTAGATTTATCCCAATCTCATTTCTTTTATTAGACTTTTACCCCTTGGTTCTAGCCTGTTGACATCTTTATTGGATTCCAGCTCTTTCATGTCATGTGTTAGTCATCTCTCCCAGTTTTCCATCATCTGAAAATTTGATAAGGATTTCACTTTGCCTCCATCCAACTCACTGATTAAAATGTTGAAATCAAATTGAAATGAAAAAATTATGACAAAGAGGAAGAGATGAAAATATTTTTTAACATTACTTAAATATTTTTTTAATTTATAGGGAAAAGCTTGCCTGTTCATAATACTAACTGAATATTTGTGATAGGAAGGGAAAAAAAGGGAGGGGGGGAGGAAGGGAAGAAGGGAGGAAAGAAATGAATGAAATTAATAGAAGGTAATATGATGGTACAATAATTTCAAGAGCAAATATTTTTATCCAGCAACATGGTATCTTATAAACACTCAATAAGTATTTATCATAAATGCAGAAAATGTCAACCATTCAGCATGGACACATCTTAACATTTTTTTAACCTCAAGCGATAAAGTAGGTTATGGTTTGTAGAAATTATTCCATTTGTCAGTATGGTAAATATAAATGTATACTCCAGATTGAAATGATTTGCTCTTCCTCATTTTAATCAACTCAAATAACTTCCTTAGATCATGTATTTGGCTAATTAGCTGAGTTGAGGGAGTTCAACCAACTGAACTCAAGAAAAATTTTAGGTAAGTCGTTTAATAATGCCAATGGTAACAGGCTTTTGACTTTGGTTATAGAGCCAGGTATCCCTGAAATGAAAATTTAGAATATTTTATCACCTCATATGTAACACACAACACCTTCCTTCCTTCCTTCCTTCCTTCCTTCCTTCCTTCCTTTCTTTCTTTCTTTCTTTCTTTCTTTTTCTTTCTTTCTTTCTTTCTTTCTTTCTTTCTTTCTTTCTTTCTTTCTTTCTTTCTTTCTTTCTTTCTTTCTTTCTTTCTTTCTTTCTTTCTTTCTTTCTGTGTCTCTCTGTCTCTTTCTCTCTCCCTTCCTCTCTCCTTCCCTTCTTTCCTTCTACCTTTTCTTAATTCCCTCTTCCTATCCTCTTCTTTTATCCTTCCATCTCCTCTCCCAAACAAATATTGGGAGAATTCTGGGGCACTCTATAAATGACTTTTCAGAGACTTAGTATTTTTCACTGACTTGAATAAGTACACGACAGCAATAAATCAGCTTGATAAATGCTTCTAGCATTTACCTTTCGCACCAAGGAAAAGGCCAGCATAGGTATTAAAACAAATGAGATCTGTAATAAAAGGCAAGTACTTTATGATCCAAAGCTGTGAATAGTTGAAGATGAGAGATGTGTACTATTTGAAACGCTTACTTTGGAACTATCAACTGTGTCTTTTCCCCTGTAATTTGTCAGGCCTCCTAGTAGCTACCAACCTTGATTTTTATGATTTCAAAAGCAATAAATGCCAATGTTGCTCTTTAATTACCTTGACTGATTTGAGGGCACCAGTGTGCTGCTCATAAACTACACCTTCTATGTGGCAGAAAGGATAATTCAAGCGCTGCCTGCATTTTTAGTTGTATTCATTGTGTAGCAATGATATTCTATTCTTAATGTAATGGCCATAGAGAAAAGGCCCAAAAAACCCAGTTTGAAGCCTCTGCTACTTTAAAAGAATTCACTGTGTATCTTAGAATTCATTAAAGACCCTGGAGGAAAAATTCTCAGGTTAAATGTGAGATCCTTACCAGAAAGAAAAATTCTTTAAAATTCCACTGCAGAAATTTTCTATACCAGGTGATCATCAGAGAGAAGAGATAACAACATTTTATAAAGCAGAGTCTTTCCTTGGTGTTTACAACTGATTTCAGAAATGCAGAAAAATACCATGCTTCTTAAAGTTGAGTGATTAGCACTCTAATTTGTAGGAATGCAACTTCATCATTAACAGGGAAATAAAATTCTAAAAACATTATAAATATTAGTCTAAAGTCAAAACAGTCTTCTGTGCAGTGTATTTTGTATTAAAAAATATTAGAATAAGCTGTGTCTACGAATAAGCTGTGTCTACAAAAAGCAAGGTGATATCATTGAAAGAGTTCTTGCCTAGCCATCAGGAGACCTAAGTTATAATCTGTTCTTGCCAATGATTTTTATTTCAATCAGTTCTCTTTACCTCTCGATCACATAAGTTTCTCCATCTGTAAAATGGGGATTATGCTATCTACCCTATCTATTGTAAGAAGCAAATGAAGTAATAATCATGAACATGTTTGGAAAAGCATAAAAACTCCAAAGACAGGAGATAGTGTTAACTAACTAATTGAGCATGAGGATTAACAAAAAAAAAAAAAGGTCCTTATATCCCCTTCATCTAGATTTAGGCATTCACATTTTGCAACTGTTGGTAAAGATGATTCTAGAAATTTCTACCTCCCGGAGGGTCAAGGGGGGAATCTTTATGTTGATGGTCAGGAAAACACTAAAAGTGGAACATTCGTATGTAGGAATTTAGTCAAGCTAAGGCAAAAGGTCTGGTCTATGTCTCTATGTCTGTTTTCTATAAACAGTCTTGTCTGTAGGCTAGTGCTTTTTGATTGTGGACAAGAGCTCATCTAACAGGGAAGCAAATTCACTGCAGGATTCATACACAGAAGCCAAATATAACAAAGATTATAAAGACAATTTAACTTTTATTCAATACTGAGTTCATCAAATATTTGTTGAATGATATTAAAAATATTTAAAGAATGGGTTGGTCATCTTGGCAGAGAGGTGGGGGTTAAAGGTGCAAAATGTGGCACACTCAACTAGACATGAACATTTTGCTAGTTTTGCTTAGCCATTTTTCTTTGCTACAAAGGAGTTTTCATTATGTGTCTATATGTGTATACATATTTGTATGTGCATATGTTATAAGGACTCTGAAAATGACTGTCATATAAAAGAGAAAAGTCATCAATAACATTTTTATAAAAAACAAAAAAAGAATGGCCTAGTATCCTTAAGAAAATAATATGATTTTTTTACTATTTATGTTTGCAAAAAATAATCTTAAAAATAGCATAATCCTCTCTATTTGACCTATCAGTATAAGTCCTTGACATACTTTTTTTTTTTTTTACAGATTATCAGTTAGTCCTTGACATTCTTAACCAAGAAGTACTAAGGTAGAGTCTTTGCTAAATATATTTATGGAAATGCACTTCCATGTGCTAGCACATGGAGCATATAACATGTGGAATGACTTTTAAAAATAGGTCCATCTTTGACACTTTTTTTTTAAAGCAATTGGGGTTAAGTAACTTGCTCAAGGTTACACGGCTAGTTGTTTCTGGGTGTGGTGCTGAGTATCTAAGGCCGGATTTGATCCAGGTCATCCCGACACTGGAGCTGGTGCTCTTACTCGCTGAGCCACCTGGCCGCCCCAATCTTTGACACTTTCAAAGGTAAATATTGTAAAGAACTTCCCTTGTGATGATACATTTGATGCTAAGAAATCATCAATTGATATAAAGATAAGTTACCATATGAGGAATAAACTGATTATCTTCTGAAGTTGGCTACAGGGAGAAAATCCACAGCATCCACCTTGGCATCAATTTCTTTATGCTATGAGTGCTGTGACAGATGCCTCCTTCATTAAGGACCCCTCTTGGTCAAGTCATCTATTCTGTAACTGTAGGTATAACTTCTAAGTCTTATTTTCTTTGTATTTTCCACTGCCTCATCTTAGTATATGTTAAGGTTTATGTTCCATGTATATGCTAATATATGAAGATGCTATGATTTCAACACTGTGTGGGAACTTCCCCACCAAATGAAACCCTCTGTGATTTAATAGGCAAGTCCTAGAGAGCCGTCTGAGGTACAAGGAGGTCAAGTAACTCCCCCAGTATCACCCAATCAAGGGCTATGCATGAAATGGGATTGAAACTTAGGTCTTCCTGATTCCAAATCCAACCCAACTCAGTCCCAGATTTTATCCTACTGGAAAGAGTGCTAGGCATGGAGTCAGGAAGATATGTGATGTGCAACCCTGGACAAGTCACAACCTCAGTTTTCTCAACCATTAAATGGGGATATAATAGCACCTAGCACTCAGGGTGATAATCAAATGAGGTAGTATTTGTAAAAGCATTTGGCACAATGCCTGGAACATAGTAGGTGTTATATAAATGTTTATTAACTTCTTTTGCTCTTATATTACATTGACTCTATACAACTGTAACAATAATGCTACTTGCAGCTGCTGTGGGGGTGTAAGCCCAATAACACCAGCACACAGTAGGGCTGCTAGCACAGGTTCTTTGATCTGTTTTTCTAAAGGAAAGCAACTCAAAAGGGATTAACAATCTTACTTTAATCAAACATATATATTATTTACTTAGTTTGGGGGGGGGGAAGTCAGAACCCTGAACTTCAGAGAAAATACAAACAGAAATTACAAGCAGAAATAATAGCATAAAGACCAACAGAGAGGGCTTCTAGCCATTTGACCAAATAATACATATGTCATAAATCAACACACAGATCCAACTGTCTGACCATTACATACATAGTTATAGTGCTTGTTGAATACAGTATTCAGTTAAAGTCCCAGAATTAAGCCTATGAGATAACTATTGTTACCATTGTTCTGGGACTGAAATCAGAGATTTGGGGTTGAAAGAAGCTTTGGATATCATCTAGCCCAACCCACTCACTAAATAATTGAGGAAACTGTAGCTTTAGGTGTTAAAGTGACTTGGCCATGATAACAAAGGTGATAGCTAGCAGAGTCAGGATTTGAATTGTGAATGTTTGTCCTCTTTGTATTAAAAGTGGCATAAGAGAAAGGGACAACTCAGAAATACCAATGTTGTTTGAAGTGCTTTACTGAAATATTGGAACACAATTGTAGTTGGTCTACTTCTGTCCTTTTTAGATTTTTATTTTTACTTTTTTTGGGGGGGGCAGGGCAGTTGGCGTTAAGTGACTTGCCCAAGGTCACACGGCTAGTAAGTGTTACATGTTTGAAGCTGGATTTTAACTCAGGTCCTCCTGACTCCAGGGCCGGTGCTCTATTTACTGTGCCATCTAGCTACCCCTACTTCTATCCTTTAAAAAAACAAACAAACACTTTTTTTCCCATCTAATTTGTCATTTGACTCTGAAATAAAATGATTTTAAAAGAAAATGTCTTTGAAGTTAACTTAGATTTAGGGGTGACACAGCGGATAGAGAGCTGGCCTTAGAGCCAAGAAGACATATGCTGTTGTCTTCCTCTGACCTTTCCCTTTTGTGTGACACTGGGCAATTTACTTAACCTTTTATCTTTCTATACCAAAGACATCATACACTCTGCTGAATGCAGCCCACAATGCTCCTGAGTGTTGCCTGAACCAGAATAAAATGTAA
>NW_027185903.1:10722596-10734423 GCF_028583685.1 Petaurus breviceps papuanus
AGAGAGTAATGAACTCAGGATGTAGAATAAGACATGCATTTTTGGACATTGTCAGTGTGGGAATTTGGTTTGCTTGACAACACATAGTTGTTACAAATATTTTATTTTTATTCCAGCTGAGGGTGTGTGTGAAGAGGAAGTGCAGCAGGCCGAGGTGTCAAAAAAAAAGGAAATAGGATTTTGAAAAATACATAGATGAGAACAGGAGACACAGATGATCTGCACAGTTCTGGAAGTTATATGTTGAAGTTATTATGTATTTACAAAGAAAAAGCAAGCTGTAATTAATAGAAATTGATGGTTTTATGTATAATCCTTTTTGTGTTCATATATATAGTCATTTTATTAGATGTTTATTGAGTTCTTAGGTGCGGATATTCCACATTGGATGGTCCTGTGCCAGAGTCTCTCATATCTGACAGTCAATTCCAAAGTTCTTTAGAGAGACCTTGAGAGAATATCTGTATCACTTTTGACATCCATGTGAGTGTTTGCCTTGTGTACACCAAAGAAGGTGCTGTGATGTATAAGTAAACCAGAATTGCAATAGCTCAAAAGAAACATAAGATGCACAAATTTAGCGACATCTCCATCCAAATGTTCATATGAACTATTTGTGCCCATCCTGTGGTAGAACCTTCTGAATTTGTATTGGTCCGGTCAACCATAGTGGGACATACTGTATCTTGACCCCAACATGTGATTTTTTTTTGATCCTCTTCAAGAATGAAAGACAACGGGGCGGCTAGGTAGTGCAGTGAGTAAAGCGTTGGCGCTGGAGTCAGGAGGACCTGAGTTCGGTTCTGGCCTCAGACACTTAACACCCACACAAAAAGGTTACTAGCCATGTAACCTTGGGCAAGTTACTTAACCCCAATTGCCCTCCAAAAAGCAAAAGCAAAAAAAAAGAATGAAGGACAACAACTACCAATTGGGTTCAGAATAAAAAAATCACAGGTCCAACCTTTATTCTTCTCCACTATGTTAAACTCAAATTATGAACCCCTCAGTGCGAGATGTTTAATTATCATGACATTTTATACCTATGGATTATGTACCTCCAGACTGATAGTCTGGAGATAATCCTTGCATTTAAAAAAAATTCCCCTGAGGCACTGACATAACAAAATGCCTCCTTGCTACTTACTGGACATATGGAAAATGTCCCCTGCAAACTACAATCAGAACTTGAAGGAAAAAAAATACTTTCAACATAGACCTTTAAAATGAAACCTTTTGTGTCTTTCCTTTGAAAAAATTTCCATATAAAACCAATAATTTTGTACTGCTTTTGATCACAGGTCACCTCCAGGTTAAGCTCCTAGACTTGCCCTTTTTCCTGACCTTAGGAGGATCCAAATGTTAATGAGTCAATAACTTTTTACAGGATGATTCAATACTGCCCTAATGAAGTATGGGTTTAACAGGGAAGGGTGAGTAAGGCCCTATCAATCTCAGAGGAGGATATAAAAGTGAGAGAAATAAAGTGACTGAAATTATGTTGGAGAATCTAGAAGGAAATGAAATCAACTTTTGACTGAACAAGAGTTGGCATTCAATAAATCCTTCTTGGACTGAATGGAATAACAGAGCAAGAAATCAATGTAATTGAGTGCAAGGGAAGACTCTTCTGCATGCTTAATGAAATGGTAAGATAACATTCACTAAGGAAGAAGAGATGATGGAAGATCATGGTAAAATAAGCAGCAATATGGTGGAGATAATTTTAGGAATGGTTTCAGAAATGTCATTATTTTTGGTCTGAAAAGAATCACCAGAAACATTTCAGGAAGGTTGCCTAAATAATAACAGAAGAAACAAAAATGTGGTAACAACAAGAGTGCTGATGAAAATACAGTTATTCATATATCAGTCCCAAACTGTCTCCGGATCATATTACTTCTTATACGTGTAAATATAATTCATCATTGATTCTTCTTCTGTGAGTAATATTAGTTCATTAATTTATTCCTTCATTTGACAAATAATTAAGTGCTCAGTTTGTGGAAGGCAATATGTTCTGTGTTTATAAAAGCAGAGGAGATAGATGCAAAGATGATTAAGGCACAATCCCTGCCCTCCTGGAGATTCTAATCTGGTAGAAGAGCTAAACATGTACAAAAACCACTACAAAACTAAAAAGAATGTGAGTGTACAGTAAGAGCGGGAGAAACAACCCACTTTGGCAATTCAAAGGAGGGAGCATTGACTTGGGACTACGCCCCAAGGAAATCTACCTGGAGGAATGCCTTCTGAACTGAGCTGTGAATGATGATACAATAAAAGGGTCGTCCAGAAGGAGGGGATAGCAAAGGCTCAGAGGTGAAAAAGTATTCAAATAACATGGAGAAAGTAGTGTTACAGAAGAGAAAAATAAAGATACAGAAATGAAATCATAGAGAATTTTGAATTTGAAGTAAATGAGTTTATACTTCATTCTTTAGACAGTAGGAAACCTCAAGGCCTTTGAGCAAGGGAGCAAAGTGGGATTTTAAGAGATGCACTGGAAGACAACTCTAGCAAGCAGTATGGAATGGAGGTGGAGGGAAAGGAGTGTCAGAAAAGCAATTAGACAATTATTTAATGACACAGGTCAGATGTAACAAAAGCCTGAACTCTAATGTCATCATAAGTCAAAATCATGGTAATGCATTTATTAATCAATCATCTTGAGATTTATAATGCTATTTCCTCATGAAGGACAAATCTTATCCGCATTTTACAGATGAAGAAACTGATGATCAGAAAGATTTAATATCTTGCCAATAGATATCAAAAATAGGATTTGAACTCCACTCTCCTGACTCTAAGTTCAATATTTCTTCCACTGCACCATACTGCCTCATGAAATGTGAGAAGTAGAAAGAGTTACAGAAAATATTAATAATGGAGATTAAACCTAAAAATGTTTTGTTTTATAATCAGAGATTGGTTGTTCACAATCTACCAGCTCCTCTTTGAGCATGGGTGGCCATTAGGATGGTGTTAACAAAAATAAGGAAACCAGGAAGAAAAGAACATTTTGAGGGGAAGCTGATAAGTTCAGTTTATATATGATATATCATCAGAATATTCAGCTAGATAATGGCAAACCCCATTCAATTTCTTATTTATTAATTGAAAGGGCTGAGTTAAGTGAAACAACATGACTGAAACAGCATTGAAAATAATAAAGCTACACAACAATTTTATGACTTCATGATAAGTTTTATTATATCATTTTACAATCTTATTGTGAAGTAAACGATGAACAAAAAAAATTGTTTTTGCAAGATATGCCTGTAGAGATAGTGTACATTTTGAACAGTCACTTTTAAGAAACTCTGAACGCCATATTATCTCCTCCTCACTAAGTGCATCCTAGATTTCAAAATAGGGGAATTTTGTTGGCAATGTAACTAAAGTCAGTGGTAGGAGGGCACTTTTAGAAAGATATTGTTTTGCTTTTCAAGCTTTACATATTATAATTCTACTGTGCCAAGACAAATCTGAGATACAGCAAGATCTCGGACTGCTTACTTAGTCATCAAAGATTAAGTTAAATTGAGTTAAAATCACATAGTTTTAGTGTTACATGTATTTAATAATATCATTCTTTGAAAATTTCGGCAGTTCATATTTGCTCTAGATGTAACTATTAGTCACTTCTAATTAAGAAGAGCAACTATAAATGTGAACTTATTGAAGTGAATAATCCCTGAGTATGAAAGAAGGATGTCAAGAGCTGACTTGTCTTTTTTCAGGTCATTTAGCATTGTCTCCTAACAAGGATCTCACTTCAACTTCTATTCTAGACAAGACATCACTGAGATTCAGCTCTTCCTTTTCTAAATTTTTATATCCAAATGGAATGATAAAAGGAAAGGATGCCAACACTGAAGAAGTCCATTTATTAGAAGACTTACTTCCTATTGAATAATCAAAGATATTGTTATTTAGCTGGGCAAATCTGATTGAATTAAGAGGAAAAAAAAAAGAACATACCTAAGGTTCAGAAAGACCTTGATTCCATTCATGCTTCTGACCTGCACTGACTGGTGTAACCATTGTAGCTACTGGGGAGTCACATAATCTTAGTACCCCAAGCTATAAGGTACAGAATAATTTTCTATTTTCATTGGTAGAGGGTGTTCCATCACCAAAAATTCACTACATTGATGAAATCATAGGTCCACGCTCCTTCCTCCATGTCAAAACATGTGCACACACACATTTATATATCATTAAGTGAATTCCTGTATATAGTCAGTGTTATGGAATGGGAATCTCAAGATCTTCCCTGCTCCTTGGCCCTCTGATAGGCTTAAGTGACTCTGAGAACCTTCCCTGATTTGAAAATATACTCTGCCCCTTAATAGTCTAAGTGTGATCACACAGAGTCTGGGGCAGGAGGCTTGGTTTTCAGGAACACCCACATCTTGTTACTTTGTGATTGGGCAGTGGGTCAAGAGGGTTGTGACATTCTCTGACCCAGGAAAAGATTATATATACCCTGATGTTAGGTTTTGCTTTGGGGCTCACTTTGGGAAGAGTTGTGTGATTTGGCCAGATGAGACTCTGGGCAGCTGTTAATCCTCCCGGCTTTGAAAACCCAGATGTTGGTGCTTCTCTCTCTGGTAACTAACTAGGTATGGATGAAATGGTCAGACAGCTGGAAGCCCTGTGTGCTGATCTGTTTCTCTGTTGGTATTTTTTGTCTGCTTGTAACTTCTGTTTGGATTCTCTGAAGTTCAGGGTGTTGACTCCCCTGAACTAAGTAAATGATATATGTTTGATTAAAGCGAGATTGTTAACCCATTTTGAGTTGCTTTCCTTTAGAAAAGCAGATCTAAAAACCTGTGCTAGCAACCATCCTGGGTATGCTAGGGTGCTTGCTGCTTCAGTTAGTTACTCAACTAGCATTTATCAAGCTCCTACTATGTACCAGGCATTGTGTTAAGTGTTAGGGATACAGAGAAACAAACAAACAAAAAAATCATGTCCTCAGTTTTATAGTCTAATGAGGGACAAATATCATATATACAGAATAAATTGGAGATGATCAGCAGAGTGAAAACACTAAGATTAAGGAGGACTGGAAAAGACTTCTTACAGAAGGTGGGACTTAGCTGATACTTGAAGGAGGCCAAGGGAGCCAGGAGGTACAGTTAAACAGTGAGTGTGTTCCGGTCATGGGGGATGGCCAGAGAAAATGCTCAGTGAGGACTATTATGTGTGAGGAATAGAAAAGAAGCCAAAAGTCTAAACAAAAGTCCTAACAACAGGGTATCTTTCCAATCTGGGTTCATCTAGGAAGAAGTAGATAATCGGTAGAAGAACAGGCTTGTCAGTCCTTCAGATTCTTCCTGGAATCACATATCAGGGACCAGAGTTTAGGGATAGGAAGCTCACTGATGAGGTTTGGGTGTCAGACAAGGGCTCATTCACAGGGAAATAAGTTAAGAATATAACAGTGAACAAAAGTGTATCAGTTACAAATAAACAAAGCAAGATCCGGTTATTGGGAAACTGGAATAGCAAGGTCAATATGGTGACTAGCCAAAAGAATGAAGTACTGCTGGGCAGAGTTAATAAACTATATTTAACTGCCAGAAAACAGAGTTAGTTTCTGGATGGGAGGTAGGCTTACACCTGGAGGTAATGTATTGGTTTTAAGGTTACAGGCACCCAGAGACAAAGATCCAGACCTGCTCTCATGTTCAGCTTGGTGGAGGGAGATGATTATTGAGAGAGCATGGAGAACTTTGACAGGGGGCATCCCTGACAGAGAATTACTCCTAAGCTCTTAGTTCCTGGACTTAGGTGTCATATTTCTCCCCTGCTTTTAACCTTTTCTTCTCACTAGGGGAATAGTGGGGGGGGGCGGTAATCAAACATCAGTAAAAACATGGCTGGTCTTTTTTGTCATCACTTTTGTGGGATTTTGCCTAACAGCCTCTTTCAGTGTATTTTTTTTATACATGTGGTGAAGAGATCAATTCTGGGTCTGACTGCTGCTACCCATCCTCTGAGAAAGGGAGAGAGCAACTAAAGATAGGCATTAAAACTGGAGCATTAATATCTTGGTCCTTCAGTCCATTAACCATAGTCCTCCCTCTGGATAGTTCTTGAATCTGTCACCACACAGAAGGCATTATGATATCTTTCAACCATGCTGAGTACAGTATTCCATATTCATATTCTTTTGCTCTTTTGCCATCAAGTTAGAAGAGAAAATATGCTCTCAGATCATGGAAAAGGACATGTGATATATTACATGAAGTCCAATATCCTTATTTTGCAGATGAGGATCAGAAGCCTGGAGAAGGTAATAGATAACAGAGGTTACACAAGTGATAAGTACAATAACTAGGATTTGAAAACTGTTTCCCTGACTCTAAATGCTGTACTCTTTTTGCTGTACCATGATGTTCCCTTTTCATTTCTCTGATAATATGTATTTAGATAATCATGTCACTCTCACCTAAAGCTACATTAAAAAAAAAAAACCTAGATTGTCTTTATTGGTCTTATTGGAATTCTGTCATCTAATGAGCTAAGCAGGTCATTATCTGGAAAATCATTTCTTTAATGCATCTGATATGCATAAATATTTGGCTTTTTGAACCCTGTGAACATTTGAATTAAAAGCACTTCTTCACACATCTCCCGAACAACCCATCATGAATTTTTACGGTTCAATTTTTTGTTCCTTCTTTCAGTAAATAATGAAAGAACATGTGTCGGTAAAAAAAAAAAAAAAAAAAAAAAATTATTGTTTTTTTCTCTCTGTTAAATCCTCTTAACCTTTATTGATTATAATGGTATATGTGTATTTTAATACTATTAATTTTTTTCATTTATTAGTATGTTAACAAAAAATCATTTAAAAATATCCAAAGTAGGCATGCAGATTAATAGTCCTTATTGGAGAGAAATATTGGGTAAAGAAGGAAAATAGTTTGCAGTTGATACAGTTGTTCAAAACTGTTGTGCTGTTTTCATGATGTCCCTGTCACTTTTTTAAATTTTCTTTTTTATTTGTTTATTTTATTAATTTGTTTGTTTCCTTTAATTTACAGTATTCAATTCCACAATTCCTTGAGTTTCACATTTTGTCCTCCTCCCTCCCCTCCCCACCATGGCGGCATATAGTCAAGTATAGGATCTGTAAATACTTTCACATTATACATTAGTCAGGTTATAGAGATGGACTGTATCAGATGGAATGAAAAATGGTAAAGAGGACATAAAACCAAACAAGAAAAGGAAAAAGATCAGGCATTTTGCTTCCATCTGGATATAAACTCAGTTCTTTCTAGTTCTTTCTCTGGATGCACACGTTTCTCTCCATCATGTATCTTTTGGGATTGACTTATATCACTGCATTGCTGAGAAGAGTCCAGTCTATCAAAGTTGGTCATCACACATACGTTATGTCTGAATTGTGTACAAATTTCTCCTGGTTCTACTCTTCTCACTCAGCATCAGTTCGTATAAACCTCTCCAGGTAAATATGAAGACAGTCTGCTCCTTGTTTCTTATAGCACAATAATATTCCATAACATGCATATACCATAACTTGCTCAGCCATTCCCCAATTGATGGGCACTCCCTTAATTTCCAATTCTTTGCCACCACAAAAAGAGCTGCTATAAACATCTTTGTACATATGGGTCTTCCTCCCACTTCTATGATCTCTTTGGGATATAACCCTAGGAGTGGTATTGCTGGATCAAAGGGTATGAAAGTATCTATAGCCCACTGGGCATAATTCCAGATTGCTCTCCAAAAAGGCTGGATCAGTTCACAACTCCACCAGCAATGCATTAGTGTTCCAATTTGCCCACATCCTCTCCAGCATTTGTCATTTTCCTGTTTTGTCATCTTAGCCAATTTGACTGGTGAGATGTGGTACATCAGAGTTGTTTTGATTTGCATTTCTCTAATCAATAGTGATTTAGAACATTTCTTCATGTGCTTATAGATATCATTCATTTCTTTCTCTGAAAATTGCCTGTTCATATCTTTTGACTATCAATTGGGGAAAGACTTGCATTCTTATAAATTTGACTCAATTCTCTGTATATTTTAGAAATGAGTCCTTTATCAGAGACATAGGTTGTAAAGATTCTTTCCCAATTTCCCATCTCCCTCTTAATCTTGGTTACATTGGTTTGTTTGCACAGAAGCTTTTCAATTTCATGTAGTCAAAATTATCCATTTTACATTTTATAATGTTCTCTAATTCTTGTTTAGTCATAAAGTCTTTCCCTCTCCACAAATCTGACAGGTAAACTATTCCTTGTTTTACAAGACTGCTTACAGTATCAACCTTTATACCTAGATCATGCACCTATTTAGACTTGATTTTGGTATATGGTGTTAGGTAATGGTCTATGCTCAGTCTCTGCCATACTATATTCCAGTTTTCCCAGCAGTTTTTGTCAAATAATGAGTTCTTATCCCCAAAACTAGGGTTTTGGGGTTTATCAAGCAATAGATTACTATAGTCATTGACTTCTGAATCTAGCATGCTTAATCTATTCCATTGATCGACTCCTCTATTCCTTAACGAGTACCAAGTAGTTTTGATGACTGCTGCTTTATAATACAGATTGAAATCTGGTATAGCTACCTTCCCTAGCATTTCTTTTCATTAATTCCCTTGATATTCTGGATCATTTATTCTTCCAAATGTACTTTGTTACTATTTTTTCTAGCTCTATAAAGTAGTTTTTTGGTAAATTAATTGGTATGGCACTAAATATATAATTTAATTTAGGTAAGATTGTCATTTTTATTATATTAGCTCGACTCAGCCATGAGCAATTGATATTTTTCCAATTAGTTAGATCTTACTTTGTGTGAAAAGTGTTTTGTAGTTGTGGTCATATAGGTCTTGGGTTTGTTTTGGCAGGTAGATAGATACCCAAATATTTTATAATGTCTACAGTAACTTTAAATGGGATTTCTCTTTCTATCTCTTGCTGTTGAATTTCATTGGAAATATATAGGAATGCTGAGAATTTATGTGTGTTTATTTTATATCCTTCAACCTCGCCAAATTTATTTATTGCCTCAAGTAGTTTTTTACTTGATTCTCTAGGATTCTCTAAGTATATCATCATATCATCTGCAAAGAGTGATAGCTTGGTCTCTTCTTTGCCTAATTTTATTTCTTTTTCTTTTCTAATTGCTTACTACTCACATTTCTAGTAGCAGATTGAATAAGAGGGGTGATAATGGACACCCTTGTTTCACCCCTGATATTATGGGAAATGCTTCTACCTTCTCCCCATTACATATAATACTTGCTGATGGCTTTAAATAAATGCTACCTATTATTTTAAGGAAGGCTCCATTTATTCCTATATTTTCTAATGATTTTAATAGGAATGGATGTTGTATTTTGTCAAAAGCCTTTTCTGCATCTATTGAGATGATCATGTGGTTTCTGCTAGTTTTATTGTTGATATGAACAATTATACTGATGGTTTTCCGAATATCAAACCATCCTTGCATTTCTGGAATAAATCCTACCTGATCAAAGTATATTATTCTTGAGATAAGTTGCTGTAGTCTTTTTGCTAGTATTTTATTTAGAATTTTTGCATCTATACTCATGAGGGATATTGGTCTATAATTTTTGTTCTCTGTTTTATCTCTTCCTGATTTAGGTATCAGTACCATATTTGTATCATAAAAAGAATTTGGTAGGACTCCTTCACTAATTTTCCCAAATAGTTTGTAGAGTATTGGAATCAATTGTTCTTTAAATGTTTGATAGAATTCACTAGTAAATCCATCAGGCCCTGGGGATTTTTTTCCTAGGCAGTTGACTGGCTTGTTCAATTTCTTTTTCTGAGATGGGGTTATTTAAGTAATTTACTTCCTCTTCAGTTAATCTGGGCAACTTGTATTTTTGTAAATATTCACCCATTTCCCTAAGATTGTCAAATTTATGTGCATACAATTGGGAAAAATAATTCCTAATTATTGTTTTGATTTTCTCTTCATTGGAGGTAGGTTCACCCTTTTTATTTTTGATACTAATAATTTGGTTTTCTTCTTTCTTTTTTTATCATATTACTAAGGGTCTATCAATTTTGTTCATTTTTTCATAAAACCAGCTCTTAGTTTTATTTATTAATTCAATAGTTTTCTTAATTCCAATTTTATTAATCTCTCCTTTGGTTTTCAATATTTCTAATTTAGTATTTAATTGGGGATTTTGAATTTGTTCCTTTTCTAGGTTTTTCAATTGCATGCCCAATTCATTGACCTCCCTTTTCTCTAATTTAATCATGTATGCACTCAAGGATATAAAACTTTCCCTAAGAATTGCCTTTAATGTATCCCACAAATTTTGTACGTTGTCTCATTATTATCATTCTCTTGAATGAAATTACCGATTGTTTCTATAATTCCTTGTTTGACCCACTCATTCTTTAGGATTAAATTGTTTAATTTCCAATTAGTTTTTAGTCTGTCTTTCCATGGCCCTTTATTGCATATGATTTTTATTGCATCATGATCTGAAAAGGATGAATTTAATATTTCTGCCTTACTGCATAGAATTGTGAGGTTTTTATGCCCTAGAACGTGGTCAATTTTTGAGGATGTGCCATGAATTGCTGAGAAGAAAGTATATTCCTTTTTATCCCCATTTAGTTTTCTCCAGAGATCTATCATACCTAACCGTTCTAAAATCCTGTTCACCTCCTTTACTTCTTTCTTGTTTCTTTTGAGGTTAGAATTATCAAGATCAGAGAGGGGGAGATTAAGGTCTCCCACTAGTATAGTTTTGCTATCTATTTCTTCCTCTAATTCCTTTACCTACTCCTCTAGGAATTTGGATGCTATACCACTTGGTGCACATATGTTAATGAATGATATTGCTTCATTCTCAATGGTGCCTTTTAACAGGATATAGTTTCCTTCCTTATCTCTTTAAATTAGATCAATTTTTGCTTTTGCTTTATCTGAGATAAGGATTGCTACCCCTGCTTTTTTTTTACTTTAGCTGAGGCATCATATATTTTACTCCAGCCTTTTACCTTTACCCTGTGTGTATCCCTCTGTTTCAGATGTGTTTCTTGTAAACAGCATATTGTAGGATTATGATTTCTAATCCATTCTGCTATCCATCTCCGTTTTATGGGAGAATTCATTCCAATCACATTTACAGTTATGATTGTTATCTGTTTCTTTCCCTCCATCCTATTCCTGCCCCTGTTAATGTTAATATTTCCACCCTTTCCTCCTCCCCCCTAATAGTTTCCCTTTTGACCACCACCTCCCTCAGTATTCCCTTATCAGCCCCCCTCCCTTTTCCTCCTCTTTCCCCTTACTTCTTCCCTCCCTACTAACCCCCCCCTTCGTAGCCCTTTCCCCCTCCTACTGCTTGTAGGACATTGAAGGATGTTATTTCTTCTTCACACCAAGAGTGACAGGAACAAATCTCATGTGAAGCTCCTCTCCCTCTCCTCTTTCCCTCTAAAATGATAGCTTTTGTGTTTCTTCTCCATAGAGTCCTATGCTTAACTGGTTGTTATTCCCTCCTTGCACCAGAACCAATGAGGGAAAATATCATATGATTCCCATCTCCCTCCCTTCTTTTCCTCTGCTATATGGTTTTTATGCCTCTTTGTGTGGCATAATTTACCCTTTTCCACTTCATTCATTCCCTTTCTTCCATTGCAGTCCCTTTGTAGCCCTTAATAAGATTTTTTAAATCATCATTTTGTGTATTTTATACTCATACCCTCTAACCAGTTTGCTCTTATCAAATAGCAGGGTGTGTGTGTGTGTGTTTTCCTTGTTTACCTTTCTATGTCACCATTGC
>NW_027185903.1:10734433-10759378 GCF_028583685.1 Petaurus breviceps papuanus
TGTGTGTGTGTGTGTTTTCCTTGTTTACCTTTCTATGTCACCATTGCATCTTGCAATTGGAGGTTGAATTTTCCATTGAGTTCTGGCTTTTTTATCAGGAAGTTCTGGAACTCTGTTATATAGTTGAATGACCATCTCTTTGCCTGGAAGAATATGCTCATTCTGGCTGGGTATGTGATCTTTGGTTGTAACCCAAGCTCTTTTGCCTTCTGAAAAATTGTATTCCACTGCCTCTGATCTTTCAGTGTAGAGGCTGCCAAATCCTGTGCAATCTTCACTGTGGACCCTCGCTATTTGAATTTTTTTTTTTTTTCTGGCTGCTTGAAATATTTTCTCTTTTATCTGGTAGTTCTGGAGTTTGGCCACAACATTTCGAGGACTTTTCAGTTTGGGATCTCTTTCAGCAGGTGTCTTGTGGATTCTCTCGATTTCTATATCCCTCAAGTTCTAGTATCTCAGGGAAGTTTTCCTTAATGAGCTCTTGGAGAATGTTGTCCAGGCTCATTTTTTCATCATGATTTTCTGGTAGGCCTATGATTCTCAGATTATCTCTCCTGGATCTGTTTTCCAGGTCAGTTATTTTTTCTTTGAGGTATTTTACCTCTTTTTCTAATTTTTCATTCTTGCTGTTTTGTTTGATTAATTCTTGGTTCCTCATAGAGTTATTTGTTTCAATTTGGTTGATTCTCATTTTTAGCAAATGATTTTCCTTGGTTAATTTTTGGAGCTCCTTTTCCATATCATACACTTATCTTTTTAGAGAGATGTTTTCTTCATTATAATGTTTTTCTAATTCTGCTACTTTGGTTTTGAGAGAATTATTCATTTTGTCTTCTATCTCCCTCATTCGGTTTTCAAAGTTCCTTTTGATCTCATTTAGGAGAGCTTTCTGTGCTTGGGACCCATTCCCTGTTGATGTTTCAGCTGTGGGTTTGGAGTCCACATTGTCTTCCTCTGAGTTTGGTTCCTCCCTCTGAGGATAGTAGGACTCCATAGTCTTTGTCTTTGTAGTCTGTTTTCTACCCATTTTGAGGGAAGGCCCTAGCCACACTCTTCCTCTAGGGATCCCATGCCTTTACTGTAGAGGGTTTTGCCCTGGGGCAATAGTTACTATGTTTTCAGGGGGAGGGTGGTTGGAGCAGGTGAGGTTCACTCTGTCATCCCTGTCTTTGGAGGTCCTGATAGGGGCTTTTTTTAAAATTTCTGGGCTATGAAGTGGTAGCCCCAGGTTTATTTGCTGTCCAGGACAGGGGCCCCTATATTTGGTTCTTACCTTGCTCTTTCCAGTCCCAGCACTTTGGTGATAGGCCTGGTAGTGGCCCTTGTGGTTGGTGGGATGACTTGCCCTCTGAGTTGATCAGGCCCCTTCCAGGCCTGCCCCTCTAAAAAAGTTATTGTTAAGGAGACATCATGACTTCAAGTGAATTGGATTTAAGTGAGATTGGGTTGTGCAAAGTCACCAGCCTAACTCCCTCCTCTGGAGTCATCTAGGTACAGTGTCAAGATATGAATCAGGATGACTGCAGATGGCCCAGGATCCTTCCTTCTTTCTTTCCTTCCTTACTTCCTTTCTTCCTCCATCTCTCCCTCCCTGCCTCCCTACCTCCCTCCCTTCCTTCCTTTTGTCTTTTTATGCTTTTTTTTTTTAATTCTAATTTAAGGAAGAGTATGCTCCTAAAAGACAAAGTCCCCTGTATAGGGACTACCAGCATTCTCACTGTATCGTTGCTCTTTTAGATGAATAGACTTCATTCAAGGTTCCTCAAAAGGCTGTATGTATAGAGTGCAAAACAATTTATTAGTTCAGACAATTCTGAGTAATGTAGCGCTGCCAAAGTTTTTCCTGCTGCTGCCCCTGTGCTTTCAAGATCCACACCCTGGGTCTGAGAACCATCCATCCCCTCTTACTGCTTCCACAAATATAATCTTGTATGCAGCATATATCGCTTTCTATCTCTGGTTGAACTGGGAGGTTTTTTTGGTAGACCCATTCCTTTTGTTGAAAGACAGGGAAAGAGCAGGTCCCACTCCCATATGGTACACATCATGAAGGATGTCAAAACAGCTGGAATTGACTACATTGCCATCCACTATCCAATTCCAAGTCATAGATACAGGGCTCAATGAGAAAGAGACTTGTACTCAGGGTTGCTTTCCCGGTTAGGTTGTGGCTGCAGACCCTAGGCAATGTATGGAGAAAGGAGAGAGCTCAGAAGCAAGTAACAGCAGTGTAACTCAGAACCCATAAGTGGACCCAGGTCTCAGTTCCAGTTTCTAACTCAGTCTGAAGTTTGTAGAATAATAACTAAAGCAAGAATCCTAGAGAAAAAGAAATTTGCAGTTCTGGCACTCTGAACCAGCAAAAAAATTCTATCTGGCTGATAGTAGCTGAGACCAGCATATTCTACTGCTGCTCAAACCTAAAGTTAGTTCAGGAACTTGTAGAACTGAAACAAGGGGGCAGCAATCATATTTTGCCCTGATGATGAATGTATCCTATGTAACACTGGGTATAGAATGTCTGCTTGTCAAAATGAGTGATTTGACTTTTCCTTTACTTTTGTTTCATTCATTCAGCTGTTTTCATTACAATGGCATTCTAGTTTGGAGCTCTGTTAACATTTTAACAAGATTTCACACATCCATAAAACTTCACTCAGGTAAATAGATGGCATTCATTTTCCTGCAAGACTGAACAAACTTTGGTGTACACACAGTCTTTCCTTTTTCATTGAACCACTGATTTAGCTGAAGGGTTGATGATACAAGGTTTGTTGGGTATTTTTTTAGGTTGGCTTAAAGTAGAGGTCTTTTTCAATTCCTTGCACTTAGCCAGTGATAGGTGAATGATTTCAACCTTCCTCTTAGATGACATGACAAAGGAGAAATGGAGAAGGTCACCTAAGACTATAATTTATCAATTAGCTTCTATTTAATTCAATTGCTAATTGCTATTGATTTTCCTTAATGGGGAAAATTGTGATCCATAAATATTTACTTAGAGATAACATGCATGGTCTTTACAGTTCCTGCCTCAAATATGTTGCTGTCCATCTTCAGATTCAAACTGTCAGAAACTTTTATTACCACTGGTAGAATCAATGCAGGAGGCTTCTCCATTTGCAAATTCTGCAGCATTCTCCTATTATAATTCACAGCTTTCTAATTTCCATTTAAAATCAACCACCCTTTGTTTGATATTCAGGAAAAGGTCATGGCCAGTGATGATGGTCAAAAAAAAAAAAAACAATACAGGACACTCTCAAGGTCTCTCTTAAGAACTTTGGATTTGATTGTGTGACATGGGAAGCACTGGCACAGGACTGCCCAGAATGGCATGCCTAGAAGAGAAGGTGCTGTGCTCTATGAGCAAAGCAGATTTGAAATAACTCATTGGGCAAGCAGGCCAGAATCATTTGACACAGAACAAGTCTGTGCAAGAAAATTCTATGGCACTCTCACACCACATGGAGGCAAGATGAGGTCTTATATACAAAAAGGTTGTGGGAGGAATCTAGGGGTGGTCTAGGGGAGGAGTTTGGGGAGAGTCTTCAGGAGGAGTCAATGAGGTCAGACTCCAGTAAATGAGTGATTGAGGGTGGGAAGTTGTTGGAGGCTAGCTGGAGTTGAGATATCTGACAGAAAATGGTGGGCTAGGCCAGTTCAAGGATGGAACAGATTTGGGTATAGATATTTTGGGAGGATCTAGGGTGGGAAATTGCTGGACAAAGGACGGCTAAAGATTTGGGAAGAGCCACAATGAAAGGTCTATGGCCTCAGGGAAATGCCTTACTGGGAAGATTTAAGGAGAGCTCAAGGGGGTCCCCAGACTATCTATTTGTGGGCAAGTCAGTTACCTCCTTGGGCCTCAGTTTCCTCAACTGAAAAAAATGAGAAAGTTGGTCTAGGTGCCCTTCCTGTTTTATATGTCTGAACCTATGGCCTAAATTATAAGGGTTTTTGGATACAAAAAGTTAATCTTATAATTAGCCAAGAGAAACTAAGAATTATCTCAAGACAAAGGAGGTCTCATTTTATCTATAGCATCTGAAGGGTAGGAAAAGGCTTCTGACCTGTTTTCCACTGACATGGTTCCTAAGATTTCAATAGTAGAAATATATTTATTAGCGTCTCAAAGATTTCTTGGCTTCCTAAAATATGATTATCCCTCTGAGGAGTAGTACCTGAAGCTGTTATCAGTTATAAGAATAGAGGCTTAATGAATTGGTGACAGAATGGGAGCCTGGGGTGGGGTTAGAGAAAAAAAAGTGAGACAGGAGAGGTGCTAATCTTCTATACTATAAGAGTCTGGTTTCACTGAACAGAGAAAATTATTCTAGGAAGTTGAAAATCTAATACAAAGCCAATTATACCTTATAATGGTAAGATGAATTTAGTAATAACTAATCAAGTAACAGCTTTCAAGGCAGTCTGACTAAGTAATAATGTTCTCTTTTAATGGGCAAGAGACATAACTAACAACACAGCTAATTACAGTGTCTCCTAATAGATCCAGAGGAAATAAAAGGCAAAATATTCAGAGTTGAGCCATTGTTGATGATAATAACAATGGACATCTATGGAGTTCAGCAGTGTGATAAGAAGCAAGGCAGAACACACACACACAACAAAAGGCTAAAAATAATCAGAAAAAAGTGTAAACAATTTCCCTTGTATTTGCCAATGAGAATTATAACAAAGAATTCCTACCAACTCATTCCCCATGGTGTTTAGACTCCAGCAGTTAAATTAATATACTTTGTAAAAATAAAATGCTAACTAAATATTATTAACCATTTCTTAATATGAAAAATAAATATCCATCCTCCAAATCCATTATGATTATCCAATTCAAAGATTTCTAGGTTAAAGAATTGAAGTTGAGGTCATTCTAAGTGATTCTTTCCCTCACAACTTGGCAGATGTCTCCATATATTTTTATTATCTACAATTGCCTTCACTCTTTACTAGACTATTAGCTCCATGAGGGTAGGGATTGTGTCTTACCTAAAGCTTTCATTGTCTCCACCACTTACTATAGGTCACTGTACAAAGTAGGCATTTATAAATGTTTGCTGAGTTTTTCCAAATTGAATTGTGAATGCTTCCAGTATGTATGATTTCCTGCTACTTCTATTTTTTTCACCTTTTTTATTCCATCTGCTCTCCTGACAATCTATTTTTCAGTATATGAAGAGCACTCAAAACCAGAGTCCCAATGCTTAGAAAAGGAGAAAATAAGGAGGTGTAGAAAGAAGACTCTAAAGTAACTCCTCCATAATTAACCTTTCTTCTCTCAACTTCACCTTATCTTTCTTTTGTCTCACTCTCACAAAACCTAAAATCTTTCTTCCTGAAACCTATTCCTCCTCCAAAAATCATTTCCCCCCCTATAATTAAATTTTCTCTTGTTTTCTTGTGTGTTCGAGTGCTCACTACTTTTCTGTCACTCTGCTCATGCACCATCCCTTGATCTCTGAATAAAGGGGATTAATTAGCAGGTAGTAAAGTGATTTCAGGTAGGGAGGGCAATTTTTGCAGATTAGAAACCTAAGTAACTTTTTTTTTTTTAAAACCACAGACACTTAGAATCATGTTTGTTTGCTTGTTTGTTTATTTTGGCCAACATATCTACATGTACTTTGTGCTCTATACAGAAATAGGAATAGGACTAAGTTTCTGGGAAGTTTGGGGAAGAAGAAAAAAGAGAATTAATGAAAAGGACAGCAGTGGTAAAGAGGTTACCCACTAAGAGGTTTAGGATTGCTCTGGAGACCCCAAAATACCTACAAGCCAGGTCCTATCGAATGAATTCGGCTTGAGTCTTCTCAGCCAAAGAAAAGTAAAATTTATGAAAAGTTCTCTTGCATTAGACACAGAGTAAGACTGTGCTAGGTCATTCTATGGTGCTCTCACTATTCTATGGCATTCTGTGGTGCTCTCACTCTTTCATGGCACTCTCACAGAAGTGAGGACAAGAAAGGGTCTTATATACAGAAGTTATGGGAGGAATCTAGGGGTGGTCTAGAGGAGGAGTTTGGGGAGGGTCTTCAGGAGGAGTTAATGAGGTCAATGAGTGATTAAGGGTGGGGAGTCACTTGGAGATCACAATGGCGGGCTAGGCCAGTTCAAGGGTGCGAAGTCTAGTAACAGACCTGCCTCATCAAATGGGATGATTCAATCAAGTGTCCAAGGGAGGTTCCCCAAGCCTGTACCTCAAGCACTCAAGGAGAGTTCAAGGGGGCTCCCAGAGCCCATACCTCATCAGTGGGGGTAACTTGAGAATCTCTCCTTATCTTTTTGATGAGTTGAAACACATTATAATCTAGAGTCCCCTTGCGCGAATGAAGTTTCTTACAACCTTACTTTCAGAAATCTAGGGTAATTTAGCTGACATCCTAACTACCAAAGAACAAGAAGATGATCTAGGTAATTGACCAAAATATGGCACATACTTAGGATTCTCCAGAATCTGGAGTTTCCAATGTTTTTGTAAGTGCTAGAGTATGAAAATTTTTCATTTTCTCCACTTTTCATAAATATATCTCTTTGATAACCAATGTATAAAAATTTGAACCTCTTTGTACTACTAACCTACTTTAGTGCTTTATTTTTGAATGGAAGGAACTCTAGATTCGCCAAGGTTATATCAGCAGAACTCAACCTCTGGCATGTCATACCAATATGGAAATATACAGAGATGGGCCTTGTCTAAATGTGGAGCAGCTCATTTAAACATTGGACAATAGGTGTTTTTTTGTTTTTTTGGTTTGTTTTTAACAACTAAGGTGTGATGGGATTATATTCTTCTTTGGTGAAAGTACTACCCATACTGATTTTTAAAAAAATGAATTTCTGATTAAGAATGACTTAGAAGAATATAAGCATGTTATTGTGACTGACTCTGCATTCGACCCATGCTCTTTCTTTGTAAAATTGATGCAAGTAATAATTCAGCTGAGTCAATAGATTAGAAGAGTAAATGCAGGCATGTTTCTAAGGCTCATTCAGCATTTATTTATAGGCTAATCAATAGACAATGAAATACACAGCTGATTTCCTGGAAAAATTATATTATTTATCACTGTAAAACAATCAATGCTCAGCAAATATACTTTCATAAGAATTTCATAACCTGTTACACAACTTATCACTCCCTACTTGCCTCTGAGTACCAGCTCAATTTTCTAAGGGAAAGCATTGTAATAAGCAGCTGAATTCATTAACTCTTTCTGTAAGCTTCGTAAAATGTTACTTATGAGAGGATGAGGCTTAGAACAATCCTTGGGAACAAAAATAAGATTTGTGAGCAAGATTTTACTTCATAAGAGTTAGATTAAATTCTACAAACTACTTATAATTGTTCTTTATTTAAATGATTCTTACATATAGTAGATCCTTCTTTGAATTCTGGAGATGCAGGATGCAGATTATATTCAGTGCACCAAGATCACTAGTTAAAGTGATCACTACATAGCCATATAAGCACAAACATAAAATGCATTATGGGAAAGGTAAGAGAGAATTCAACTTTGGAGTCAAAAGATGTGAGTCTGAATCTGGGCTGTCATCTAATATATGAGTAACAAACTCTCCAAGATATATTTTCTCTGTAAAATGGGCATAACTATACATCAACTACTTATCTCATAGACTTGTTGTGAGAGTCAAATGAGAAGATGTATTAAAAAAACTGTCACCTTGAAGTTTTATTTAAATCTAAGATTTGGTATTTATGTGAAACACTTCACTTACATGGAATAGCCATACATTTTATGATAATAGGATCTACTAAGTTGTGAACACACATGTACTTTACAGATACACCCTCTGATGCCTGTAAGAACAGGGCTCAAAGAAGTTTTCAGATTGGCTGTAATGCAGAGTACCTTAGGGGGAGTACTATGAGATAAAGGAGGAAAAAGTATACTGAATAGATTATGGAAGGACCTGAATGCCAATAAAACATGGCAGCCATTTTTTTTTATTAGAAGACAGCATAATCAGAATACTATATGTTCAGAGTCTATCTATGAGACTCTTGGGTCAAAGAAACCAAAGGAGATAAGAGTTTGAAGGAGAATATGGTTAAGTCTGTCAGCAGAACAGCTTGAATGAGAATGACTGATTAAATCTTCAATCAAAATAAGGAAGAGGTTTTCAGAGCACTTCTAACACATTGTATATTGAATCATTGCCAAACTCTTCAGGGACCTGCATGTTGGAAGGGAAATTTATATGAGAATTTAATCTAGAATGAAAACAGGTTTTGTAATCTCTAGGGAGACTAATCAAAATTAAAAAAAAAACTAGAACAATGGGACACTTGTTAAAGGTACAGTAGGATTTTTTTTTAAGTGAAGCATTATCAAGAAACCAAAGATTAAAGAAAGGAAAATAGTATGTAGTCTTAGGGAATTCCAACACTATCACTCCTTAGGGAATTCCAACACTATCACTCCTTAAAACCCAGCTTTTTTGCCTTCAGCTCAAGGTTGGATAGTGAGTAGTTAGTTGTACAATGCTTGTGGAGCCATCTCAACAATACAAGGGGCCACCAACAGTCTTTATTTGTTAAACAAGTTTATTTGCTTAATAAACAAATTGAGTTATCATACTAAGAGAAATAAAGTTTGGCTCTGAACTAATACCCAGTGTGTAATAAAAAGCTAATGGAAGAGATGACCTAATAAAGACTTTCTTTATTTCTTCAGTTCCTGGAGAATGCCGCAGAAAGTATTGCATATAATGAGGAATGCTAGAAACAAAAAGAAGTCAATATGGCCTAGTGACCAGAAAACTAGGCTGAAAGCCAAAAAGACCAGAATTCAAGTCCTGTTTCTGAAACATATTTGCTTTGTGGCCCTAGGCAAGTCATTTAACCTCTCAGTGCTCTAGGCAGTTCTCTATGAAGTTGCACATAAGTTACTGATCTTCATCCATAGGGTAAATTTCCCAGAGGGAATTGCCAACATCAGGGAAGTAAGTCTTGTCCCTAATGAAATCTTAAGGAAATAAGAGAATAAATTATCAGTTTATCTTGCAAAATAATAAACAAAAAATGTTTTTTTAAGTTTCATTTCAAGAATTTTAGGCATAACATAACATGATGCAATATAAAATAATGCAATACAATATAATATAATATCATACACTCACACACATATGTAATACATCAATCCATCTATGACTGACAGCAGAGACCTGCAAACTATTGTTTCACAGCCAAATCTGACAAGTCAGTCAATAAGCATTTATTTAGTACCTACCATGTGCTAGACATTGGGGCAAGTGCAGGGGATATAAAAAGAGTCACAAGGCAGCCCCTGTTTTTAATAAGCTCACAATCTAATGGGGGAGATAACAAGCAAACACTTATATACATGAAAGTTATATAAAAAATAAATAGGAAATAATAGAGGTACTGGAATTAAGAGGGGTTAGGAAAGGTTTCCTGTAAAAGATGTGATTTAACCATAAAAAGTTATGGGCAAAATAAATTTAATTAAAAGAGATAAACATGATAACCATATTTTGATAAATGGTAACTTGGACAATGAAGCAATATCAATACTGAACTTATATTCACCAAACACTATAACATCTAAATTTTTAAAGGAAATGTTAAATGACTTATAGGTGGAGATAGATATTGGTACCATAATAGTGGGAGACTTTAATCTTCCCCTCTCAGAAGTAGATAAATCTAACAAAAAATAAATGAGAAAGAAGTCAAGGAAGTGAATGGAATTTTGGAAAAGGTAGATATGATAGATATCTGGAGAGAACTGAATGGAAATAGAAAGGAATACACCTTTTTCTCAGTTTTTTATAGTACCCTTGCAGAGATTGACCATGTATTAGAGCATAAAAAAATTATAGTTAAAAGCAGAGAGAGTAAAAGTATCCTTTTCAGATCATAATGCTGGGGCCAGACTGCTCCTCTCTCTACTAGGTCCAACAGGCCTTTCCTACTGATCTTCTATGTTATCTTTGGCATCTGTGGGTTGAAAAGTCTGGAAGCTACCATAGCTGCCAGTGATTCAGTGGCCTGATGCCTGCTCCAGGTTTGTTGGGGGCTGGGTTGCACTCCTCTCTCAGATTGGTACAACAGGCCTTTCCTATTGACATTCCAGGTTAGAATTTTGTTTTGGGGCTAGAAATTTTTTCACTCTGTCATTTCGTGGGTTCTGCTGCTCTAGAATTTATTTAGAGTCATTTTTATAGGTATTTGAAGGGATTTAGGGGAGATCTCAAGCAAGTCCCTGCTTTTATTCCACCATGGTGACTCCACCTGGTTATTTTGATTTTTAAAAGTGGGAGGAAAAAACCAAATCACTATTATTAAAAATGAAAAGGATGATCAACAGTACCAAAGGCTGCAGAGAGGTCACAAAGAATGAAAAGTAAGAAAAGGTCATTTACTCTGGTAATTAAGAAATTATCATTAACTTTGGAAAGAGCAGTTTTGGTGTAATGATGAGGTCAGAATCTCGATTATAAAGCTAAGAAGAGAGTGAGAGGAGAGAAAGTGGAGACAACTATTATAGTTGACCATCTCAAAGTGTTTAGTCATAAAATGCAAAAGACATAAAGGATAATAGTTCACAGGGCCAGAAGGATCAAGCTGGAATTTTTTGAGAATAGAGGAGATATAGGCATATTTGTAGGTAGTAGGGAAGTAGCCCTTATACAGGGAGAAATTGAAGATAAGTGATAAAGTGGGGATGACAGAGTGGGCAGTGCAATGGAGAAGGTGGGATGAAAAGGGATTAGTTATGTAGGTAAAGGTGTTTATCTCAAGAAAGAGCAGGGTTATCTCTCTGTTTGAGACAGGGGTGAAGAAGGAGATGGGAGCAAAAGGCATTTGATTGATGTGATATAAGGAAGAGGTGAGAAGGAACTCATGGCAAATTATCTCAATTTTAGCTGAGAGGGTGGGGAAAGGCAAGCCATGGGAGATTTGTGGAGCGGTTGAAAAGGTTTGCAAGAGGGCCTGTGAAGAATGGAATAGTGAGATAAAAAGGAAGTGCCTAGCAGCACTGATAGTGCAATTGAAGTTATTTATAAATTTGTAGTTCACCTAGTCAGAATGGTTGTATAATTTTCATCACCTCCATCAACAACAGACAACGGGAGTAGATCATACTTATTTCTGCCAAAGGGCCAAGGACATAGGAGAAGAATATAATATAGAGTCCAACTTGTCAAGAGGGAGAAAAGAAGGAGTAACTAATGTAGGGATGATGACCTGAGAGAAGAATGAGGGTCAGAGGATTAGAGGGTACTGTGTAGATAAAGGGTTTTATAAGGGAAAGGAGAAGTGGAAAGTCAATAGATTATGGGTAGATAAGAAGATTTAGGTATTCTTGGACATGGAAGTGGTACATTTGTGGGTGGTAGCAAAATTAAGGGTATGACCACCTTAGTTTTTGGCTAATGGTGGGGCAGAGAAGTGAGTAGGTTGAGGAATTGAGTGGCTAAAGTATTTAAGGGACAGTCAATATAGATGTTGAAATTTCCTAGTGTGAGCAGGAGTTGTGGAGGAGATAACATTGAATCAGGTATTGAACCTAGTTTTGTGACCTGGGGAAATTCACATAACCTCTGTTTGCCTCAGTTTCTTCAACTATAAAATGGGAATAACATGACGCCTAACACTTCGGTAGACAACAGATATAAGGATTTTCACTAGGTAATAGGTATGGATTTCACTGACCTCAAAAGAAGAGAGGTTATTGAGTAATGGAAATAAAGGATGAATCTACAAGTGTCAATGGGGATCAGGTAGTATTCTAACTCCATCACCTCGAACAGTAGACTGAAAGGAATGAGTGAAAATGCAGCCAACACTGGAAAAGGTGTCCAAGGAGACTCTGTTATCAGGGAGGTCTTGATGATTGCTAGAAGATGGAAGGAGTGGGAGAAGAAAAGATTTTAGGATGAAAGGAAGTTTGTTGTCTATGGAATAGGCATTCCAGAGCACACAATGAAATGGGTTTGGGGAGAGAATGTTGAGGGGAATGGAAATAAAGAATTGGATTGTGGGGAATGAAGAACTAGGTTTGGATGATGGGCTACAGTGGTTCAGAATCACTGGGATGTATCTAAATAAGTCTCAGTTTGCTCATCCTTGAGAGGAAAGAGCTGCTCCTCTTCTCAGAGGAGGTGGGAGACAAGCACAGCATAAGACAGAAGACCCACGGTCCTCTTCCTTCTGAAGGCAGGAGATGTCTAAACAGAAGGCAGTCAGACCTACACACCAAGGGATGGAAGTAGCCCTTCCCACCTATGTTACTCTTCCTCTTCCCTCATGGGACTGGTCAAACAGCATATATATCTCAAGTCAAAGAGAAGTCCAAGCAGAGGTTCTCCACATCATGAAAGGCTGGCCATCAGGCTTGTTGGGGAGTGGAGGAGGTGGAAATTGCCTTGTGCTAGTGCACAAGTATCTCTTAACTATCCCACCCCTAGCAGCCTGAAACTATAGATCAGTTATGCTCAGCAGGAAATGAAAGCCTTGTTCACATGGGGGGGGAGGGCTGGGGGTGGGCAGCCTGTTTTTGTACAAGCCTCCAGCTAAGAATGGCTTCTATAGTTTATTTTTTAAAGAAGTTTATTGTGCTTTAAAATGTAAAAACCATTTTTAGATTCCCAGGCAGTTACAAAAACAGACTGGACTGATTTGGCCTTCAGGCCTATGGTTTGCTGACACCTTCACTAGTTTAGAGAGTTGCTGGAAGCAAAGTGAGTTTTATTGATTCACTCTTGGTTAGTAAATGCCAGAGGCAATATTTCAACCTAGATATCCTGACTCCAAAGCCAGAACTCTTTCCACTAGAAGATCATACTGTCTTTGTAGCATAAGGAATTTGGATTTCAAAATCAAAATTCACACTGTTTCTCTGTCAATGTCCCTATTCCAGTTCTTTATCATAGTGCTTAGCTCCCTCTGGGTTCTTGAAATCTATGCCAGTGTGGGATAGAGAAATAACAATTCTGGCAAGTCTTTTAAACATGTTTGATGATGTCCATTATGAAAAGACAAGTCAAAGTTTAAAGAAGTTTGTTACTGGAAGACTGGACAGCAAGAGGTATTTTTCTTGGCCATAGCAATTTATTCAACTGAAGCTAAGACCCACAGGGTTTGGAATCTGAATGGAGTACCAGCACACACATGCATATAATATATGCAAAATATTTATAGCATCATTGAACTAGCTCCTTTGGAGAGGTGGATACATAACAGTGATAAGAGCTAACATTTATATAGCACTCTTATCAAAGAGTTCCTGGCAGCAACTTGTATGGAGAATGCTCCAGGCACACACCCAAACTTTAAAGTTTACAAAGTACTTCTGTGCATTAACTCTTTTGATCCCAGTAACAACTCTGAGAGGTAGGTGTTATTATTATCCTCATTTTACAGGTGAAGAAACTCAAGCAGAGGGAGGTTAAATGAATTGCCCAGGATCATAGTAAATGTCTGAGGTAGGTTTTGAACTCCAGGCTTCCTGACTCCAACTCCAACACAGTCCCCATCAAGTACTAACACTGAGCTGCCCCTTTGCCTTAGTACTATGGAAAAAAAGACTGGATCTGGAATCAACAGGCCTATGCTCAACCTTCGTCCCTACACACACACACACACACACACACACACACACACACACACACACGCTATATGGTATATGGCAGTTAGGTGATGCAGTGGATAGATTTCTGGAATCAGAGTCAGAAGGGCCTGAATTCAAATCCAATCTCAAATATTTGCTATCAGTATGACCGTGAGTAAATCACTTAACCTCCCTTAGTCTCCATTTCCTGACCTGTAAAACGAGTATAATAGCATCTAACTTCAAGCATGTTTGTGAGAATAACATTTGTAATTTGTTTTGTGAACCATAAAGCATTATATATAGGACAGTTATTACAACTACCACCATCACCCTAATAATGCTTTTGCTGCCACTATATAAATGATCTTGACCTCCCTTGGCCTCAGTTTATCATTTGTAGAATGTGGAGTTTGTAATAGATGGCCTCTGAGGTCTCTTGAAATTCCAGATCTATGACCCTATAACTGTTTTCTTTCATTTCCCCCTCTCCAGTATTTTTAAACTCAATTGAAAATCTGTTCTTTTTGACATATACATAGCCCTAGATCCTGTGTACAGTTGTTAATCTGCAAAAGAGACAGAGCTGTATAACAAGAAAAGCACTGACCTTAGAATGTGGAGACCTTTATGTGTTCCTCCTTCTGATAAGGACAGAACCCCAAGAAAATATATTATTTCTCAATTACCTCTCAATTCTCAGATTTGTAAAATGGCAATAAAACACTTCTATTACCTCTCTCAATGCACAACCCTCAATGGGTTGTTAGAGGAACACAGTTCTTCTTGTGAAAAGTTTCACCTGTGTTCTGGCAACCATATGCTCTTGATCAATTAAATATTGCCTTTTTTAGCCTCTTTCTTGTTCCTAAGCCTATGCTAAATTGCAAGGAACAATCACTTGACCCCAAATCTTTTATTGTCTCCATATTTCTTCTGCTTCTACCTCCCCAATAATACTAAGAATATTTTATAGACGTCCTTCTGATGATTTGCAGCACCTTGTCCTCTGACTTGAGGGTCAAAGAATAAGACTAAATAAGCCTTCTGCAGCCTATGTTATCTAAGTGGGTCTTAAATTTATTTATTCAATCATATCTCTTCTGTTTATTCCTACTGTGTAAATAAAGATGTGTTGATGATGAGTGGCTTACTTGCTCTTCCCAGATTTTGCACTTGTTAACTTCACTACCCTTTTCTCTATAGACCTGATTAATATGGGAAGATTTTCTTGGTGAAATGTTGTTTACAATAGAGATTCTTTTCAATACCAAATAGTTTATTAACATCCTCAGATAATTAATGATTTTGACTCCTTCAAGTTCTAAATATCCCTCATAAACATATTACAAAAGTTGCTAAGAGAAACAGAAAGAAATGACAATCAGGGATGACTTAGTTTAAGGGTTATAGTAGCCTTTTGAGAGTAAGAGAAGTGGTCAGATTCACATGCCCATTTTCCCCACTATATAATAGAGATATAATATAAAATATTTTCTAAATGAGTAATTTTATTTTGTTAGTGACTATACCAGAAAGATTAATGACAATCCATGCACAAAAAAGTATGTAATAATAGTGAAGTTTATTGAAAAGTATCAGGAGGGGGTGGCTAAGTGGTGCAGTGAATAGAGCACCAGCTTTGGAGTCAGGAGGACCTGAGTTCAAATCTGGCCTTAGACACTTTAGCCCTGTGACCTTGGGTGAGTTACTTAACCCCAATTGCTCTGCTTTCCCCTCTCCAAAAAAAAAAGTATTTGAAGTTGTAAATGACTGATACTACATGCCCCATCTCTTTATCTTTGAATACTAGGCAGGATGACAGCTGTAGAATAGCTAGCTTTTAAGTTTTTCCTTTATGTGGAGGGGAAGTCCTTCCCTTTTCTTATGGGTGCTGCTGATGTTTCATTAATTTCCTTACTTCCATGGGATTCTAGAACAATGTTTTGTGGGCTAGTAAGGTGTTATTTGTTGCCTCCATTTCCCTATCTACACTTCAGGACCTCTGAGTACTACATTGGTGAAGGGGGTGAGGAAAAAAAAGGGGGGACAGCTAATCTGATGAACCCAGGGCTGAACTGGCTAAATTGTTATTCATCTTATAGTTGGGCAGGGGGAATTTTTTTTGGAGGTCTTGACCTGATATCTTTAAAACATTCTTTATATAGATAAATACATGTATACACACATACATAATAATATATTTACATCTATTATACATACAAATGTATATTTAGAATATTATATATACATCTAAGTATATATTTTATCTCTATATGTTATATACTATATATCTAGAGTATAGCACATATATTTAATATTCTCTAACCAAATCTATTCTATATCTATATATTTAGACTAGTTTATATACATATATTCTAAATATATAAATATCTCTGTACATAATAGATAAAACTATGGCCATATAATATGTAGCTACATATAAAGAGATATTCTAAATGCAGATATTTGTAAATATAATAAATATAAATAGTAGTGGATAAATAATATATAATAGATATGTAGAGATCTATATCAGCTAAATATAAGCATTCTTTGTATTCATATTCTTAGAGATGAGAGTATTAATTGTCAATGAGGAAAAGAAAAAAAATAGATTCCATTAAGTTTGTCCAAGGTCTGAGGTTTATAACTTCATTCTTAACTCTCCCAAGGCAGTGTCCAAACTTTAAAACATGTACTATATGTTCAGTAAGCAGGCCAGCATTAACTTAGGGTCATTGTTCAGATGTCAATATACTAGAATGTATCTATGAGATGGATCAGTAGGCAAGTGTGGGGAGTATAAGAGGCTATCAGTGCTGGGGCCAGCATGGATTCACTTTCATTTGTACAACTGTCAATATCTACTTAGCAAACTCCCCCTCCCCTCCAATAAAATTCAAGATAAATATGGTTTAATACGTTTATTCAAGAAGTAATCTTTTTAGGGGTGGCTAGGTGGCTCAGTGAGTAAATCACTGGCCCTGGAGTCAGGAGGACCTGAGTTAGGTTCCAGCCTAAGACATTTAACACCCACACAAAAAAAACTAGCCGTGTAACCTTGGGCAAGTTACTTAACCCCAGTTGCCCTCCAAAAGGCAAAAAAAAAAAAAGAGAAGTAATCTTTTGATCACAACATTCCGATTCCCAGAGTTCTATAGTGGCTACTAATTAACTCTGAAATAAATTTAAATTTTTAAATCATAGGTTTCAAGGCTCTTTATCAATGACCCCCATTCCCTTCTTAAATTGTCTTCAACAAATCAACATCTTTGACAATCTATGATATGCAAGACACTTTGGAGATTACAAAAAAAGTACATATGAATTATTTATCCTCTTGTTATACCTCCTAAATAGATTATTACTTCCCTGGGGACCATAGCTGCTCTGTTTTTCCCTTTTGGTACCTAGGGATGGGTACATTTTTTTTCCCTTAGATCTGTGAATTTTCAGTGCAGATCAACATCTAATCTCTAACTTATGGTCTTGGGTAGTTGCCTGATGCACATCGGGAAAATAACTTATCCACAAGTATGTATCAAAGGGAAGACTTAAACCTCGGTTTTCCTGACTCCAAGGACAAGACATCTCTCCTCTATCCACTATGCCATTCTATATGCTGCTTGACATTTAATAAATACTTAATTAGAAATTTAGAAATTGTGGAATTAAATCGAATTGTCTTTATGGTCTATATGAGAAGACATGAAATACACATGATTACTAACAATACAAGGATTCAATGCTAAGTGCCACTCAACACACACAATAAGGATGATAGGAAGTAAAGATCAAGGGCCTTCATGTGATATATGTACCAGTCTCTGTTTCCATGGCAACTCTAAAATTCCAAATTCCACTACCATCTGCAAAATTTCATTGATATTTTCCCACTTTTCTCACAAGAGGCTGTATACTAATTGTGGGACTTGTGTAGTGAAGTGGGGATAATAAAACCCTTGGTTAGTCAATCCATCAGCCTTTAACTGCTTACTATATACCAGATTCTATGCCAAACCCATGATTGGTATGGTAAAAGAAATATGAAGTATGTTCTGTAGAGCAAAGAAATTTAGTTGACTTGGGAGCACTCCTTAAATCAAGATCTAAGAAAAGCTATTCAATCAGAGGGAAAGGCTACATGAATGGCATGTACTTCCAATGTGTGAACTCCAGGGTTGGAACCAGGTTTCAAGATGAAGCTCTGGGGTTTGGGAAAAGAAGTCCTTAAGGCAGCCTGAGAAGGAATTTGAGGATAGGTCTGATAGTAATCTTCAAGTATTTAAAGGGCTATCTTACAGAGGAGAGAGTAGAACTATTTTCTCTTATTGTAGGGGTTGAAACTAAGATGAACAGATAAAAGAAAAGTTCGTATGGAGAACAAAGTAAAGAAAGCATTCCTTTATTTTGGTGAGGCAATTAGAGTTAAGGGACTTGCTCAAAGTTACATAACTTGTAAGTATCAAGTGTCTGAGGCTGGATTTGAATTCAGATTCTTCTGAATTCAGAACTGGTGCTCTATCCATTGTGCCAACTTGCTGACCTGAAGGCATTTCTTAAAAAAAAAATAAACTAGAGGTATACACAACTTCAGTAGACTGTTTCAGCATGTACCAAATTTCCTGTCATTAGAAATATTTAAGAAGCTGGACAATCATCTTGTGGGGGTGCTGTGGAGGAAATGTCTGCATTGGGTCAAAAGATAGACTATATGACATCTAAGATTCTTTTTAATTAAAAATGCAAGGATTTGTGATTTCTTCTGTTTGCAACACCCTTTTCTGTGGACTCTGGACAAACTATATCCCTCCTCTAATAATAGTATGGATTCATACATTATTTTAATATTTACAAAGCATTTTACCTCCAACTACTTGGAAAAGTAAATGTGAAGTAAGTACTGCAAATATAATTATCTTCATTGTAAAAATGAAAAAAAAAACAAGAGCTAGAAAGATTAAGCAATTTGGTTATTATTAGACAAGAAACTGGGTTTTTCAACCAGATCTTTTATCTTGTCTACTAGAACTCTTTCTAGTAGACAAGACATCTCTTTTTCCAAACTATATAATTTACTAAAACATAAGATTCTTAAAGGAACCATGAGCCAATTATTTTTGTAACCTGCCTCAGTCTGATCAACAGCAGGTCTGATAATCAGAACGAGTTCCCTCCAATTGTCTAAATGGTGGGGAACTAGGGATCTTTTCCTCATCAACCACTCAAATTGTCTCATTGCCCAGTTCCTACCAGATACATGTGGATGATGCCTCTCACATCCCTCCTTTGTTGAAGATGTCCCAGAACCCATTTTACTCTAACCACTGTGTCCTTCTCTGAATTCTCTTGGGAATTGTCACTCAAGGTCTTCCTGGTCATATTATTTGCCCTTCTACTTTCCCTAAGTGTCTGACCTTTCCATTTGCTATGAATTGAAGATTAATATAAGCCCTACTTTCTGTGTTTTCTCTCTCAATTATAATGTGAACTTGAGAGATGATATTAGGGAATGTTCCAAGTGTTTACACAGTGCTTCAAACATAGAAAGTTCTGAATGTTTTCCTCTTCCATTCCATCCTTTTCACCTTCCTTTGTCCATGATCAGATTTGCCAATAACCCTTCTAAAATGCGATGTTCAGAACTGGATGCAATATTTCAGGTGTGGAATGAACTAAACCAAAAATTTAGTAATCATAGCTGAAAAAAAAAAGAATGCTATAAGGTTTACAAAGAGTTTTGATTGGATGAACTCTTTTTATCTTCACAATAATCTGGTAAGTTAGGTATTTTGCCATCATCATTTTGCAACAAAGGAAGTTCACTTGCCTGTGGTCACAAAATTAGAAAGTTTAAAAAAAAGTAAGCCCCGACCCCAGGGCCCTCAATCATTCTTTTTCACTACATTGTATTAATTATTAATATAGTAGAATTAAATATCACCTTACTCAATATTATATTTGCATTATATAATATTACAGATACTATATTTCCAAAAATACAGTTAAAGATTAAATAAAGCCTTTTGCTCACCAGCTCATATTAGTGACACATTGAAGTTTCAATCAGTCCACCTAAACATTTGGGTTTTCCTCACATGAACACATCTAACAACATTTCCCTTCCATAGGCTGAAAACTTGTAGGTGGTAGGGAACACACCATAGACTTCCATCTCATGATCCAAAGCACCAGGTATGAGCCTTTGCCCAAAGTGTAGGAAATGGTAAATGTTGACTTCCCTCATGTTTAGTTTCTAACTGTGGATCTCTGAAGCAAGGTTTAAGAGGCAGCCTGATTCTGGCCTCAATTCCACTGGCATCCATCTTGCTAACGTCAATGGTATACCCATCCAGAGATTTGTGGTCAGAATAGAGTTCATTGTGTTTTCCCCTTCTCATTGAAGGCTCCTAGACTATCCTCTAGAGTTTCTTTTCCCTTAAATGTATGACTGGAAGTGAAATTAGCAGTGTAATGGAAACTGTGCGTGCTCAGGAGACAAACTTGATCACCAAAAACCTCTATTATTTGTAAGAGATAAGACATTCTCACAAGAGTCCCCATTTTCTCCTTTTCTGTATTCTTTTGGATCAGTTTGTAGTTATATATTGTGCAATGGTGACAAAGAAAACACAGTCCATATTAAGTTTTCTCAAGGAGATTATATTTTTAGTTAGAATAGGCTGGGAAATAATTCACTTTGGAAATTTCGTTTCCGTGTGGAATTCTTTTTAGTGAACTCAGAGGGAAACCATTCTTAAGAACAGAAGTCTATCTCCCTAGTAGCAGGTAAATAAATAATTTGATGTGCGTAAACTAAAGAAAGCAACTTCCTAAAAATTATAGCTATACAAAAGTATAATACATTGCCTCAGGAAGTAGTAGATTCCATCTCACTAAAAATTATCAAGCATAAACCAGATAATGATTTAAATCAACTAACGTTTATTAAACACCTGTGACAAAGTAAATGCATAATGGCAAAGCAAAGAACTGCCTCAGAGTCAGCAGGATTTGGGTTCAAGTCTTGCCTCTAACACAAACTGGTAGGTGACTACTGACCCTGGGCAAGTCATTTAACTTCTCAATACCCTTGGAAACTCTCTAAGATTAGAAATTATAGCACAGTTGTTCTTTTGCATTGGTAGAGGGAGTTTTTATATAAGAAGTTCCCTCCACAGAAGAAACTATAGGAACTACAGGAAAAGAATGAAGAGAACTGTTCTAGGAAGGAGGGGAAAAAGACCTAAAAGCCCCTGCCCTCAAAGAGACTGCATTCTCCTTAACTGCTTGTTAGAGGTGTTGTAGAGAGGGTTTCTTCACAGATAGGGGACAAGCTAAATGGAATTCCTGCCAACTCAAATGCTGTGACTGTCTGATGAATTTTAAACTTAAAGGTTACAGTTTGTCAGGTCAGAGAAATTAACATCCAATAGAGAGATGGCCAAGTGAAGGACTAAACCAGGTATTGGTCTATATTAATCCACTTCTACCTTTCATCTCCCCATCAATGTTGTCTAGTCATTCAGTCCCATCTGACTCTTTGTGACCTCATAGACCATAGCACACCAGGCCCTTCTCTTCAGACCTGAGGGATTTGTTTTCTGATGTCATATCTTTTAGCATGTTTGTGTTGTCCATAGAGTTTTCTGGGCAAAGATACTGGAGTGGTTTGCCATTCCCTTCTCCAGTGGATAAGTTTTTGTCAGAACTCTCCACTATGACTTGTCTATCTTCAGTAACCCCAAATGACATAGCTCTTAGTTTCATTGAACTATGTAAGTTCTTCTACCACAAGACAGTGATCCAGGAGGGGTCTCCCCATCTTAATTTTTTCATAAAAGAGACCATCAAAAGATAAAAAGGTAGGGGCATAGGGAGAGAGGAGATGACAAGGGAAGGATCTTTAGAGGGGAGAGTGAGGGAATAGGTAAATAGGGGCATAGAAAGTATAGAAAGGTGTTTAGAATTGTGGGAATGGGAGGATAGAAGAGGAATCCTTGGAGAGGGCTGGCAAGTCATAGGAGGGCAAGGCAGTAGAGTAAAAGTAAAGTAGACGAGGCAGGAGGGACAGGAAACAAGAGATGTGCCTTCTAGGGGGATGGGTGAGGGTATGTATATATTTATAGCTATTGAGAAACATATCTAAACTTTATTGTGACCTTCTGGGTGGGGGGGCTATGGAGAGGGAAAAAAAAAACAAAGTAAAATATGCACAGAAGAGAACAAAAGAAAATTCAGAAGAAAGAAAAGAAAAGATGGACAATTCTTAACACAATGTGTATTATTTATCATACAGGCTTACTTGAAATGAAAATTTATTGTTACATATTTTGAATCCTCTTTTATGTTCTGCTAATGCACATGACATTTTTTCCCCTTTTCTAACTTTTCCCCCTTTCTAACTTTGTATTTAAGTTCCAATATTTAAGTTTATGATATATTTTGGTTTCTTTTCTCTATTCTGTATTTGTATCTGGCATTTGAGTCTAAAAATATTTTTAAAAAGATAAAAAGGTGATTATTATATAAGCAATAATAATAATAAATCATCCAAAATGCATATAACAAAATATAGTGAGAAGCCAATAATTATTAAATACAAATGTTATTTATCTGAAAAACAATCTATTTTATACAGTTTACTAAAGTATTCTTTGAGTTAGGCTCCTTCCTCATTTTCAAGGCAGATTTCCCAAGGTATAACTATATATACTATATTCACAGCACTCTTTGGATTCATACCCCTAAACTATGCCTCATAAACCTTCACAAATATGATTACCTTTCCATAGCTAGGTAGTACTTATATAACACTAAAAGTTTTATAAATCATGTATCATTTATTAAATTTTATGTCATTTGATCCTTACAATAGCCCTATATGTAGGTGCTTATTATCCCTGTTTTACAGGTGAGGAAGCAGAAGGTGAAAGATGTCAAGTGACTTTCTCAGGGTCACATAGCTCATAAATATCTGAAGTCTTCAAATATTCCAACTCAGGTCTTTCTTACTTGAAATCCAACATTTTTACCCACTGTATTAACTAGAGAGCTCAATAGTCAGCCAGAAGAAACATTGAGAGCAGTAATAAAAAAGATATAATATGGGGTGGCTAGGTGGCGCAGTAAGAAGAGCACCAGCCCTGGAGTCAGGAGGACCTGAGTTCAAATCTGACCTCAGACACTTAACACAAAAATTTGCCTTGTGACCTTGAGCAAGTCACTTAACCCCAATTGCCCTACCTTCCCCCCCTCCAAAAAAAAAGACATAATAAAACATTTCCCTCATCCTATCAACTTAGAATATGATGTCCTACAAATTACACACCATCATTGGGGAAGAGTAATCAAGCCCAGAGAGTGTGAATGGCTCTTACTCCTGATATCTTTTAGGCCCCTGATGTTTTCTCTTCATATCTCTCCAGTTGCTGTTCTTTAGGTGAGATATCTTAGTCTCAATGCTCAAAGCTCAGTGCAGAACATGTTCCTCTGGGCTTGCTCTCTGTGAGGCATCTTGCTCTGTTGGTTGGCTAGTCTGCATTGCTTCTATCTACTGACTAAGCTAAAAATCTTTGGTTATGGTGCCAAGCTTTATCAAGAAATAAAAAAGAGAGGCGGCCAGGTAGCACAGTGAGTAAGAGCACCGGCCCCAGAGTTGGGATAACCTGGGATCGAATCCGGGTTCAGATACTTAGCACCACACCCAGAAATAACTGGCCGTGTAACCTTGAGCAAGTTACTTAAGCCCAATTACTTAAAAAAAAAAGAAATAAAAAAGAATAAACAACACAATAACCAACCATACTTCGAAGAACTCATGATGAAGTATGTTTAAAGAACATCCTTAGAGAAGGAAGAGAGAAGAGAGAGGAAGGAAGGAATGAAGGATGGAAGGAAGGGAGGAAGGAAGGAAGGAAGGAAGGAAGGAAAGAAAGAAGGAGAGAGGGAGGGAGGGAGAGAAGGAAAAAGGAAGGAAGGAAGGAGAAGAGGAAAAAAAGGAAAATGAGGGGAGGGAGTAAGAGAGAAAGAAGGAAAGAGGAAGAAAAAGAGGAGAGAGAGAAACAGAGACAGAGACAGAGAGAGACACACACAGAGAGAGAAACACACACACACACAGACATAGAGAGAGAATCATCACTAAAGGAAGGGAGGAGAAAGAATATTCCTCCAATCAGTTCTACATTTTGTAACATAAGCTCTAAAGTTCACCTCCCTCTCCTTCTGAAGTAACCTTTACTACCTCAACCAGGGCTGGTTTTCTGATTTTTAAATCCTCAGTCTCTCTTAGTTTCAGACACAACTGACAGGATAGAGCATAGGCACTAAGACAATCTCTGACTGGAACCTCTATTGTCTTCATGACCTTTCTCTATACATATGTGACTACTCAAAACCAGAAAGGAATATGTCCTTGCCTCTCTTTGTCTCTGTGCCTGCCCCTCATAAGTGACAAATAGAGACATTCAAAATCTAAAAAGGCTTTTATCCCACACCATTACAAACTGTATATTCATTAGATATCTGAAGCCCTGCAATTTCATTGAGTGAATTAGGGGACTTATTTGGTCAGAGCTCAACTCCTGTTATATGTAAATTGGATTTTTAAAAGCAGATTTTGGCCCTGGAGTCAGGAGAATATCAGTTCAAATCTGGCCTCAGACAGTTAACACTTACTAGCTGTGTGACCTTGGACAAGTCACTTGACCCCAATTGCCCTGTCTTCCCCCTTCAAAAAGCAAAGCAAAACAAAACAAAACAAAAAAGCCAAATTCCATAGTGTCTTTAATTTATTCTTATAATAATAATAATTTTAGTGTCATGATTCCATGAAGATTATACTCTTCCTAATGAATTCCTTCAATGTGATTATTTTTCATGTTTCCCATAAATATTCCATAAAGCATCTCACCAGTTTCTTGATGTCCTAGATTTATTCTTTTCATGTTTTGGAAGTACTTAACCTATCTTTCTGTTATCTATCATTCTTATTACATTATGGACATACATCATTTTTTCAATCATATAAAGGATCTTTGAGAGCATCTCTTCTAAAACTTTCATCTTATAGGTGAGGTGGCTGACGCTAGTAATAGTGAATTATTTCCTTAACACCATGGGGCTAGTAAATAGCAGAGCCATGATTTGATCATAGGTCTCCAACTTCTAGGGCAATTCCCCCACCCCCCCACACACACCCCTTATCATACTGCATGGCTTAGAGGGATGGGGAACCTGTAGTCTTGAGGTTGCGTGTGACCCTCTAGATCCTCTAGTATAGCCCTTTGACTGAATCCAAACTTCACAGGAAGGAAAGAAGAAAGAA
>NW_027185903.1:10759388-10760886 GCF_028583685.1 Petaurus breviceps papuanus
AGGAAGGAAGGAAGGAAGGAAGGAAGGAAGGAAGGAAGGAAGGAAGGGAGGGAGGGAGGGAGGGAGGGAGGGAGGGAGGGAAGAAGAAGGGAGGCAAAGAGAAAATAAGTATAAAATATTTATTAGGAACTTTACTAAGCCCTGGGGCTACAAATACAGGGGGTAAAAACAGAGTGAAGAATACCCTCCTATCTGTTCTGAAGGAGTGTGAAGATTTCTTTTTGTTTTGTTTTTAAAGCAAGATGCTTTTGCCTTCGTATACAGATGTAATGGTTTCAGTATTAGGAGGACATTGCCCAATTTTTACAAAAACAATAGCAACAACAAAAATCAGAGAAACGTTGAGCAATTAAAATGACCAGAAAATACTGAAATAAGCATAGCCAACAAAATAGCCCTGGTTTACTTGATTTTTGTAACATGGATTTAAAGTGAATCATATCCTTAACCCTTAGTATTGATCAACATCCCCTGCTTTCCTTTCCTCTGAAGGCTGCTCAACTCAGGTATTGAGACACCAGCAGGAGGAGCTAGTTACATAGGCTAGAGTCCAAATACCCCTGACAGCCCATTTCTACCAAGCAAAACACAGCCCAGACCTAGGCCTCTACACCCCCTCCCCCAAGAAGTATCAGATTTTGTTTTCATTAGCATTAAATTATTTATCTGTCTCCCCACCGAGGTTTGAAGTGAAGAAGCTCTTATCTCTTCACTAATTTTAAATGGTTGCTGTAATGTAAAGATAGCTATAGGCTTCAAATTCCTCCATAGGCAGGGAGGTGGTAACTTTGCACTTGGTTCTTTTCAATTTCAAAAAATGATGAGGTTTAAGTACTCAAATTCCATTTGACTAAAGCCATTTTTGACCACCATTTAAAAAATTCACATAATATACAGTGTTAGATGTAATCCATATGTTAAAAGAATGTTAATTTTTCAAAATGTGATCATTTCTCAGTATTAGAGTAGGAATAGAAGGGGGACTTATGCCATTTTCCTTATTCTGGTTCTGATTTTATAATATTTATAATATTATTTTATGAATTTATAAACTTGCTTAATGAGCAAAAATTAATCATTTTTCTTTTTATCAAAAAGTGCAGCAAATCGCCTGAGTCATTCTTTCCATTGTTTTCTAAGTGAGAATGGCCTGTTTTCACAAGGTTAGATAGCTTACTGGAAATTAACATCCTCTCAGACCGGAGGTAACAAAACAAGGCACAGAGATTAAAAAAAAACTAGGTAGCTGCTACAGTAGGTAGAATTCTAGACCTAGAATCAGGAAACTCTGAGTTCAAATCCTACCTCAGAAACTTACCAGCTGTGTGACCCTAAGCAAGTCACTTATCTTCTCTCTGTCTCTGTTCAAGCATAAAATGGGAATAACAATAGCATCTATGTCCTTGGGGTGTTGTGAATATCAAATGAGAATATTTGTAAGAAATGCTTAGTTCCTTCCTTCCTTCCTTCCTTCCTTCCTTCCTTCCTTCCTTCCTTC
>NW_027185903.1:10760896-10765904 GCF_028583685.1 Petaurus breviceps papuanus
TTCCTTCCTTCCTTCCTTCCTTCCTTCCTTCCTTCCTTCCTTCCTTCCTTCCTTCCTTCCTTCCTTCCTTCCTTCCATTGTATTAGTGAATGTATCTGAGTTGCTGGGGTTAAAATAGCTTTGTTAGAGTATCAGCAGAAGGAAAGAAGTCTTTTGCTTCTTTCCCATACTCCTTAAGCTAAACTTGCTAAAATATCAAATAGCTCAAAATCATTAGAGTAAAAGAATAAATATAAAGTCCTCCTTTTGGCATTTAAATATCTTCATAACCTGGTCCCTTCTTACCTTTCTAATATTCTTACACTTCACTCTCCTCCACAAACTCTATGATCCATCAATGACAGCCTATTTGCAGTTCTTCAGCAAAATCATTCATTTTCCTGACTCTATCATATCTTTTTACTGACTATCCCCTGTGCCTGGAATTCACTCACTCACACCTCAACTCTACCTCTTAGTTAATCTGGCTTCCTTGAAGAGACCACCTTCAGTTCCCTTGGCTACTAGAACTTTCCTTTCTAAGATTACCTTTCATCTATTCTGTATATATCTTGTATGTCAACAGTGATTTGCATGCAGTCTCACATTTTAGAATGAGCTCCATGCAGGTCAGAACTGTACATTTTTGCCTTTCTATTTCCAGAGTTTAGCATAGTGTTGAGAGTATAGTAAGTGCTTTAAAATGACTACTGATTTGACTTAAAAATATAACATTAAAATAATTTACAATATCTGTGAATTATCCCTGAGATGCAGTTTATGAAATGAAATTTAAGCAACCTTTTTCTTATCATCAGAAGATGATACAGTGGCAATGTAATCTCTTTGGAGGGAATAATCTTTCCATCAGAGCAGTTATTAACTCTAGCAGCAACACAATTTCTATATATGGATAAAAATAGGTAGGTAGCACAGTGAGTAGGGTGCTAGATTTGGAGTCAGAAAGATCTGAATTTAGCTCTTGATTTTTAAAATTACTGGCCAATACTATCAACATGATAAATTCAGGTGTGTACAGGAGGATGGAGGTTTGGCTTTGGCTCCAGACTAGAGGGGATAACTGAGATCTGGGGCAAGAGGCACCATTCCCCATACCCCAGAGCTAGAGGTGATTACATAAATCAAGCTATTACTACAAAAAAATGCACAGGAAAAGGAGAAAGAATCCAGCCATAGGAAGTTATTATGGGGATAGAGAACAGGGTTCATCTTCAGATAAGGATATTGAAATAAAGAAACCCTCTCCTACCCCAAAGAGTAATGTCAAATCGTCACCTGCTCAAAAAAGAATTTATAGAAGAACTTTAAAAAGATTTTAAAATCCAAAAGAGAGAGATGGAGTGAAAACTAAAAAAGAAAGAAAAATCCAAGAAAAACAGGAAGATTATGAAAAGAAAGTCAACCAATTTGAAAAGGAGATCTAGAATCTTAAGGAAGAAAATAACACCTTGAAAATTAGAATTGGGCAAGGTGAATGTAGCAAAGTCATAAGAGATCAAGAAATAATTAAACTATGAAGAAGGAAAAAATAGAAAAGAAAATGAAACATCTTATAAGAAAAGCAACTGATCTGGAGAACATATCAAGAAGAGAAAACAAGAATAATCAAAATACCTGAAACTTATAATCAGTAAAAGGAATTTTGATATAGTAATACAAGACATTATTAGAGAAAATTATCCTGAAGCACAAGGGGGAGAAATAGAAATAGAAAAGAATCCATCAAAAACCACCTAAAAGAGATTCTGTGAGGAAAATGTATGGGAATATTATGGTTAAGTTCTGAAACCCCCAGCTCAAGGACAAAATATTAAAAGTAACAAGAAAAAATCAATTGTAATATGATGGTACCACAATTAGAACCACAGAAGACCTAGCAGTAGAGACACTAAAGGACTGCAGATCTTGGAACACTACATATTGAAGAGAAAAATAACTGGGGCTCTGACCAAAATATCATATCCAGCAAAATTAAGCATAATCCTGAATGAAAAATCAAACAAAAAACAAAGCAAACAAGCAAAATAAACCAGACATTTGATCAACTGTCAAACTGTCAAGATTTTGTTTAAAACAAAACAAAACAAAACCTAAAATTAATAGAAGATTTGACATACCAGAGCCAAGAGAAACATAAGGTACATACTAAAGACTGATTAGAAGAGATTCAATAAGGACAGGCCATTTATTTTTATGTATCTTAAATGTATGTATGTATGTATATATATGTATATACATATACATATATGTGTGTGTATATATATATATATCTATATATATAAATTTGTCATTAGTAATTGGGTAGTTTGTAAGAAACATGGGGTAGACCTGAGTATGATGACTTTAAAAAGTAAAACCATTTAGGAATAGCTAAAAAGAGTAATCATTTTATACAAATGAGGTACAAGAGGAAGAACAGATACAGAAAAATGGGGGGGGTGGATTGGTAATTTTGGTAACCTACTTTTGTTGGGAATGGGTTTAAGAATAGGTATAGTGCCACTACAATATTTACAATGCCAATGGCAACTCTAAATATGCCAGTATTGTTCTCAACGGCAAAATATAACAGACTCTCTACATAAAAGAAAGAAGCAAAACATTTATTCAGGATAATGAACAAATAAATCTATCTATCTATCTATCTATCTATCTATCTATCTATCTATCTATCTATCTATCTAAACATCTAAACACATTTCCTGCTTATCACACTTTAAAATACTTATTGACTATCTGAGTCATCTAGTTGAGGTCTACCAAGATGGCTAGGGCTCTGTAAGCCATTTGGTGTGAGAAATGGTTGATAGAATGAAGAATGCTCTTTTGGAGAAGAGAAAACTTGGCAGGGGTGGGGGGGTGTCAAGTGTGGCATAATAACTATCTTCAAGTATTTTAAAAGTTGTCATTGAGGAAAGAGTGGACTAATTATGTTTAGCTTCAGATGAAAAAACCTTGAATGGGTGGGTAGAAGTTACAGGGAGACTGCCTTCTAGGCAATTTTATAAAGAAGGGCTTTGATTCTTCAAAGATAGAATGGACTCCCTTGTGAATTATAGAGCTCTCCTTAACTATGAGTATTAAAACTAAGACTAGATGACTATCTGGGGAAATTATGGAAAAAATTTGTTCACTGGGAGGAAGGTTACAAAAAATGATCATTAATATCCTTTCCAAATTCACTTTCTGTGGTTTTATGGGTACGGGCAGATAATTGAAATAGTGGAGAGAGTACTAGTCCTGGAATCAGGAAAAATAAAGTTCAGAGTCTCAGGAACTTACTGGCTATGTGAGCCTGAGCAAGTCACTTAATCTCCATTTGCCTCAGTTCCCTCAACTGTAAAATGGAGAGAGCAATGGTACCTACATAACAGGGCTATTCTGAGGATAAAAATTGCTTAATATAGTGACTGGCACATAATTGGTACTATATAAATGCCTATTCTTTTTCCTCTCCCTTCCTTCTGGCACTTAGCAGGTGGTTAAGAAATACTTACTCACTATACTCCCTACACCTGTGATTCTTTGGATGATTCTTCAGTATATTGGAGGCAATTTAGTAATTAAACTGATTACATCAGGCTATCAAATCTAGGATGAAACCTGCACTTTCTCACCTTCCTCATTCTCCTCTACTTTCTACATTTACTGGAGATACTTTCCTTTCAAATCAAGGAAAAATAAGATTATTTATTGAAATGTGAAAAAAAAATGTGCTACTCTTTGCTCCAAGATCTATGTTTGTTCACCATCATATTTTGTCAAGATTGAGTACCTTGTGAGGGGGCTGTTGTTGTGTTAATTAGTTCTAATGAGGGAGATTAACTGCTAATTCACCATTAGCAGTAATTTTATCACTGGTCCATTAACTGTAGAAGAAGAAGCAGCATCATTAACCTTGGCAAGATCATGAATATAGCCCAGAGTCTTTGGTAGTTTGAGGTCAGCATTAGAATTTTGAGGAAAAAAAATTTCTTGAATGAAAACTATTTTAATCATGTGTGTGTAATCCATGTAGATATACACACATATATGTATACACATATATGTGTATAGTATACATATATACTATAGTATACACATATATAGTGTACATATATATGTATAGTATACATATAAATGTATGTCATAGTCAAAATACAATGACATAATTATATATTAAAAATATTATTAGAGGTATCTGAATGGCACAATGTCTAGAGCACTGAACTTGGAGTCAGAAAGATCTGAGTTCAAATCCATTCTCAGATATTAACTAGCTGTGTGGCCTTGGGCAAGTCATGTAACTTCTATCTGCCTCGGTTTTCTCATTATACAATACAGATAAAAATAATACTTACTGTCCAGAGTTGCTGTGAGATTAACTGAGATAATATTTGTAATACACTTTGAAAACCTTAAAGGACTATGTAGATGCTAACAATTCTTATTCTTATTTTTTTTGGGGGGGGAGGTAGGGTAATTGGGGTTAAGTGACTTGCCCAAGGTCATATGGCTAGTTTTGTGTTAAGTGTCTGAGGCCAGATTTGAACTCAGGTCCTCCTGACTCCAGGGCCCATGCTCTATTCACTGCACCACCTAGCCATGCTAGCTATTCTTATTCTTAAAAAACATAGGTATAAGCCTGCTAGTATGTCCAGAGACTATAAGATGAGAGCTTTGACTTTAGATAAATATGTGAACCTGAACATTTTTTTTTCAAAATAAAGAAACTATAACTCTTCCTATTGAACTTTTAGATGATATTCAACAAGTAGAATGTTCTTATCACATTTTTCCAAAGGGGTTATTTACTATTTTTCCATCTAGCATCTGAAAGTGAAGAATTTATAGACCCTGGGGATGCAAACCATACATTAACAAGTCTGAGATAATTTCATCTTTTGACACTTATGACAAAAGGAGGAGAAAGAAAGAAAAAAAGAGAAAGAGGTAAGGAGAGATGGAGGAAGGAAAGAAGAAAGAAAGAAAGAAAGAAAGAAAGAAAGAAAGAAAGAAAGAAAGAAAG
>NW_027185903.1:10765914-10833608 GCF_028583685.1 Petaurus breviceps papuanus
AAGAAAGAAAGAAAGAAAGAAAGAAAGAAAGAAAGAAAGAAAGAAAGGAAGAAAGAAAGAAAGAAAGGAAGAAAGAAAGAAGGAAGGAAGGAAGGAAGGAAGGAAGGAAGGAAGGAAGGAAGAAAGAAAGAAAGGAAGGAAGGAAGGAAGGAAGGAAGAAAGAAAGAAAGAAAGAAAGAAAGAAAGGGAGGAAGCAAGGAAGAAAGAAAGAAATAGAAAAGAAGGAAGGAAGGGAGGAAGGAAGGAAGAAAGAAAGAGAGAAAGAAAGAGAGAAAGAGAAAGAGAGAGAGAAAGAGAGAAAGAAAGAAAGAAAAAGAGAAAGAAAGAGAGAAGGAATAAAAAGAACAAGAAAGAAGCAAGAGAGAGAGAGAGAGAGAGAGAGAGAGAAAGGAAGGAAAAAAGGAAGAAAGAAAGAAATAGAAAAGAGAGAAAGAAAGGAAGAAGAAAGGAAGAAAGAAAAGAAGAAAGAAAAAGAAAAAGAAAGAAGAGAGAGAGAGAGAGAGAGAGAGAGAGAGAGACTTCAATCTGATCATCTATATTTTGAAGTTTTCCAAAGGGAAATCAAGAATACTGTGTTTGAATGCTAGATAGGACTAAAGCTAAATTTATCTATCCTTCACATTTAAATTCCATGTTTATTAATGACTATGTGTATTGAACAGCCCCCCTCCAAAAATCAGAATGTATGAGCTGACAAAAGGCTTTCATTTTTGCAAAGTTTTATCAATGATAAGTAACAATAAGCCAATATTTTTTATAGTACCTTCTATATGCTGGGGACCATGCTAAGTACTTTATACAGATATTATCTCTTTTCACCCTCACAACAACCCTGGGAAGCAGGTGCTATATTATGCCTATTTTTACAAATAAGGCAAACAAAAGTTAAACTATTTCCCAAGAGTTACGTAGCTAGTGAGAGTCTGAGGCTGGATTTGAAAGTTGTATCTACTGTGCCATCTAGTTATCTCATTAAAATGTCTTTTCTTGACATGAAGTCTATCTTGGAATTCTGAAGTATATGATTACTATACTCAATGGTTTATTGTTGTTACTGTTGAACTTTTTTTGGTCTTTTTGTAGGGAGGGAGAGGCAGGGCAATTGGGGTTAAGTGACTTGATCAAGGTCACACAGCTAGTAAGTATTGTGTCTGAAGATGGATTTGAACTCAGGTCCTCCTGGCTCCAGAGCCCGTGCTCTATTCACTGAGCCACCTACTTGGCCTGAAATGTTGCTGTTGAACTTTAAGGGATGAAATGAGTATTCAGAGGGTGGTAGTTCTCTAGTATGATTAGATAGATGATCTAGGAATCTGTTCCCTAATGATAAACAAGAGCCAGGAACCATGGTGGTTTGTGATCCTTTTCACACTCTCCTAGCACAAGACTGAATACATATTGAAGTATCTAATAACTGTGTCTCAATTGCTTTAAGAGCAGGAATCTCATAGCATCACAAGGTCATGAATTTAGAACTGGAGGACACTTAGAGGCACCTAGTCCAACTCTTTCACTGTACAGATAAGAGATCTGGGGCCTTGAGAGGTGATTTGCCCGAGAGAGCAGGAAATGATTCAAGATTCTATGATTCCAAATCCAGGAAAAATTATGTCTGGAGTCAGAAGATATCGAGTGATGTGTTGGCTTTGCTACTTTTGAGCTGTGCAACTTTTGATGTCTTTTGATAACTTGGGGATTCAGTTTGCTCTTCTGTAGACCAAGAAAGTTTGCTATATGTTCTCTGAGGTCTCTTAATGCTTTAAATCTATACTTCTACTGTTATCTGGGATATTTAGATGGAATTTAAATTTTATAAATACACCCTCATAAGTATGTGTATGTATACATATATATATATAATTTATGTCATAAATATATGACATCTAAATAAGTAAAGGATATTTCTGATGCACTCTGGGAAAGGAAGAGATTCTAAAATATTCTTTGAGAAGATTTTAGGTAAAAGTGATAGCATTGGATTAGAATGTAAAATTTGGAAGAAGAGAAAGGAATGAATGAATATTTTTTGAAAGTTCGTTTGATTTTGAGTGTCTACCTACAAGATAAAGCAAGATGAGAGATAGAAGATAGATCCTGTCTCTACAAGGTAAAGAAAGATGACTGAGATGGATACAAGGTAAGAGAAGTCCTTGCAGCCATAGGTGAATGAAATGGGCATGATATGGAAAGTCAAGTTTTTTAAGAAGGGTCAATGTGACTCTAAGTAGATTTATCTTTAGATTGATGGGATCATATTGGTTGGCTAGCAATGAGCAAGCTGCATAATCACAAAGACACTACAATTCAAATCAGTGGCCAGTCAAAGGTTAGAACAGGAAAGAGCAGACATTAATGACAGTGGGAAGAGGGAATAGAAAGAGAGGAGAGTAACAATTGATGGCAACTCAAAGCTAAGTTCTTTTAGAAGAAAGTTGAGATATTGAAAGCTTCTATAAATTTAATATGATTGTTTGAAGAACTAAATTATGCTACCTCCATATAATAAATAAAAACGGTGGGGAGATTAGTGAAGGGAGTATTGATGGAATAAGGGTCTTTATGAAATGAGGAGTGCAAGAATAGCTTACAACAGACCTTACTCTTAGGCAACTGAGTAGTGCACTGAAGTCCAGAAAACTCATCTTCCCAAATTCAGATTTGGTTTCAGATACTTCTGACCCATACAGGCCACCCTAATTTTATAGTACTAGCTGTAAGGCCTTGTACTACCCTCATAAGCAAGGAAAGGCAACTCCCTTCCCATCAGAAAGGCACCTGCTTTCCCAAGCAAATAAGTCAATAAATCAGTTCTGTACCAAGTTCTCTGGTCCTTCAGATTATAGATCATATCATTGTTCCTCCTTATCCAAGGCCTAGTTGGTGATTCTATTTTCCCAGAAATTCCCTTTTCTTTCTCTAAAATCCTGGATCCCAGGACTCTTCAGCTTCATTGACTTGTTTCTCTCTTCTTGTTCCATTCACTTGAGAGTATATTAAACTCCAGTATACTTCTACTGTTATCTGGGATATTTAGATGGAATTTAAATTATATAAATACACCCACATAAGTGTGTGTGTGTATGAATATGAATATATGGATGGATAAAATTTCACATATATATGTATGTGGAATTTAAATTATAGGCAATGGTGTATATATGCACACGTACATGATATGATGGATACTCGTTCCCAAATGTCTCCTTCATTTGTTGGCCATGGGAGCATGGAACAGGCAATAGGCTTCTACATTCTGAGTCAGAAATATCTTGATTTGAATTCTGCCCAGATACTTATTAGCTGTGTGACCCTGGGCAAGTCATTTGAAATCTCCAAGACCCTGCTTCCTTATCTATAAAACAAAGACAATAATAGTACACCTATGGGTTACTACGTTGTTGTGAGGATATGATGAAATAATAAATGTAAAGTACTTTGCAAACTTTAAAGAATCAAATAAAGGCAAGCTATTTCTTTTCTTACCTGGTAGTAAACTCTTAAAACCAGAGTACCTCATAACTTAAAGAGTAAATCTGGAAATTCTGGGTATTTCTAAAATATAATTATTGGGGAAACCAAGAAGAGTCCTAAGAGTCTCTTCTAGCTCACCATCAACACTTTTTACTTGTTTTCTTTTGATCTAGCCCATGCTTCTGTTGGCCTAGGGAACTCCTGATGAGAAAATGTTCTCAATCAATGCAACCTGTTGTGTGATTTACATATTTGAGAGTTGCCTCAAGGCACCACGTGGTGAAGTGATTTTCTCAGGGTTACACAGGTTCTCTGCATCACAAGTGGAACTTGATTCTCCCCTACCTCCACTGCATTATGCTGCCCAGCCAAAGCATCCCATTAGCACAAATCAGTTCTCCATAATGTGATAAATAGGTTCAAAAAGAGTAAGAAAGAGGAGAGATAATTTTCAGTAGGGGGTGGAGCACTGAGGAAGGAATCATGATATTCTTAAGCCCTTTGTGACCCAGTACTAAAAAACTGGGAGAGACTTGTGTAAGGTTACTACCATACTGGGCTTCCAGAGGGTTGGACTGGGTGAAGAGAAAAGGACAATAATCAAAGAGGATGTAAATTTTTGTAAGAAAGAAGGTTCTCCACGGATAAGAAAGATGTAGAGGATTCAAGTATACCTACTCCTCGGTTTTGGCCATAGGCCAAAGATCTAGAGACCTAGATCCAGATACTAGTTCGAACTCTGCCAGACTTTTCAATACCTCATTGGAACTTAAGCTCAAACTTTGACCACCTCCATCCATTATGAAATTCCTTAAAATTACACATTCTTATGTTGCACATTTAAGACTGAGGCTATACAGTACTGGAATGATGGGGATATGTGATGGAATATAAAAAAAAATTGATGGGGATAAATGATGTTGATATAAAAATTGAACAAAAGCTCATAAATTATTTTCCTTGCATTGTCAAACTTCCTTTCATCTCCACTCCTACCCCAACAGTAATAATTCAAAGGAAACATAGAAATTAACAAAGAAAACTATCTGTCAGGCTCATGAGATAAATATAATCCTAATATCTAAACCAGTAAAATAAATAATACAGGAGGAAAACTGTAGATCAATATAATTTATAATTATTAATTAAAAAATTATAATTAAAATCCTATCAGACAGACTATAACAATTCACCATGACATATTAGATTTATACCAGGGATGCAAGAATGGTTCAATGTTAGGAAAACAACCAGCACAATTAATTACATTAAAAACAAAATCTCTCAAACCACATGATTATCTCCATAGATGCATAAAAAACCTTTGACAAAGTACAGCACTCATTTATGCTAAAAACTTCACATAGTATAAGCATAGAGTGGCCTTTTTTGGATTCAATAACAAGTTTCTGTCTACCATCAAAAGAAAATACAAAGTTAAGAGTAACAAAATTCACCCAACACTCTTTGCTCAATGATTCTACTTTATTGGTAGGATCATATATTTAGAGTTAAAAGGAACCTTATAAGTTACACAGCACAACTACCTCATTTTTCAAATGTGGAAATTGATAGCCAAATAGGTAACCTTGCTAATGTCCCATAGGGAGTAAGTAAGTGACAAAATTACTCCTTCAGGATGAAATATAAAGGACAGTAAATCATTATATGGTTTGTATTTTATGTCAACTTTTTTCTTCATTTATCATTGAAAAAGGCAGACGGGGGAGTATTTTGCCTAAGACATGCCTGCCCCTGATCATAGTAATTTAGAAGATTATTAGAGAATGACATACAATCACTAGTTCACACTTCATTGACAAGTCAGTTCAGTCAACCAGTTCAGTTTCATCAAATCCTTCCAATCAGATACACACACAAATACATATATACTCCTTTCCTATCTTTCCCCTTGTTGAAATTGATAGACTAGAACTGAATTCTTGCATCATGTGACTGAAGGCTCAGAATGATCAGTTTTTTCTTAACCCTTCTAATTTCAATCAAAGGTGAAAGTAAGAATGTTAATTGCTATTCTGCACAAGCCAGCCCAAAGACATCTTTTTGCTGTTTTTGATTTCTCATTGGCATCCATAATTATGCTTATTATATGTCACTGTTATTTTCCAACGGAAATAGTGATTTGTAATCTTTAATTAGCTCAGGCAGGAACTATCAATCATTCCATATGTATTTATCGAATACCTACTATAGGTATAGCACTAAAGTAGTTACTGATGAGAAAACAAGAAAAAATATAAGAAATAATCCTTACTGGAATATGCTGATAAAAGACAGTGAGTGGACTGAATAGGTAAATAGCCCACAGGTTGGGGAAGGGCATTTCCTCCCTTGGACAGAGGAGTGAGGACTCAAGTTGGGAAGAAAACAAGCATAAACCAGAAAGCCAGACTGACAGTGCCAAGGTGTCTGCAGAGTGTCAACATTCATAGACTGAGTGGAGTAAGAGAATCAGTTGCTAGAGTAAAGGTTTAGGCCTGAAAGCCTGTACTAGATTAGGAAGTCAACTGCAGGGTGTGCCAGGGATCTGACCTTTTGTCTGGCTCAATCTGTCTCCACACAGTTTTGGATTTTTTTTATGGTAGCTGCAGACATGTCCTACTCATTTCCCCTGATCTGAGATTCCAGAACAGTCAGAAGCAGGGTCAGACTGGTCCTTCCCTGACTCTTCCATGCCTGTCAGAGAATGAATGTAATACCCCTGTCTTCCAAGCATTTAATAGTGACAAGGCCTCCACCCTCCATTATAAGTGTGCTTTGAGGAAAAAGTGACTCGGTCTTAGAAAGAATTGGCTATTGCTCAGGCAGCAGATGTATGTCTAGGTCATTGACTGTGCTTGCCAACACTGCTGGACACATGAGTCTTAACCAAGACAACATAAATAAGACAAGGCACAAAATTGTATTGTTGGCAGAGAGCTTAGAGGTCTAACTCAGTCCTGACAAATAACCCCTCATTCAATGTGCCTAGCAAGTAGCCATCAGTTTTTGCTTAAAGACTTATGGAGAGGGGAACCTTACTGCTTCTCACGGAGAGGGGTAATGAAGGACTGAAGAATGTAGTATAATAACAGAAGGTAATGAAGAAGCAATTCTACTTTGGGACAGCCATAATTATTAACAACTTTCCCCTTAGGGGTGGCCAGGTAGCACAGCGAGTAAGAGCACTGGCTCCAGTGTCGGGATGACCTGGAGATCGAATCCCGGGCTCAGATACTCAGCACCACACCCAGAAATAACTGGCCGTGTAACCTTGAGCAAGTTACTTCACCCCAATTGCTTAAAAAAAAAAAAAGAACTTTCCCCTTGAATTAAGCTTAAATTTATATCTTTCCAACTACTACTTGTTTCTATTGGTGCTGGCCTTGGGTCAAAAAGAATACATCTACTTGAATTCACCTATTGTCTCCCTCCCCAGGTCTTCTCCAGATGGTACCTTCCCTTATAAGATAAGAGAACTGTCTCAACTTGGCACACAAATGAAGCAAGAAGGAAAGGAGCCCAGGGACCCTGAATGATCCCAAGTGTTACATCAGAGATCTACTCTTTCCCTCATAATTATTCTCCATGTCTTGTAAAGATTATAGAGCCAGTCCAAAAACACCAGCAATATTTTGTCAAGCCTTAATTAGCCTAGTTAATTGCCTCCCTGCTCGGAGAGAAGCACCAGTGTGCTGCTCAGAGCCGCGACAGTGCTGTCTTCTTTATCCAGCCTCCATGGGACTTCCCGGGCTGTTTGACTTGATGTTGTTATTATGCTGCCTCACATATATACACATAAGAAACAACTGTGGAACAAGGCAAGACAGTATTTTTTAATACCAAAAATGACTGATATGCACAATAAGTGTTTTAGGAGTTCAGGGATTAATTAATGTGAGATGGAACAATCAAGAAAGGCCTAATGGAAGAGGTGGAGTTTGATGTGATTACTGAGCATGTATAGTATTTAGAGAGAGAAAAAGGAATTCTAGGCCAAGAAAGCAACATCAACAAATGCTTGAGTAAGGAAACTAAAATGTGTATTGTATATAGGCAACCAGAGAGATACAGGATTAATTGGAACACTAAGGGTTTTATTTTTTTTAAATATTTAAAAATAGTATTTATTTTAAACATTTTTCTTTTTAAATTTTGAATTCCAAATTCTCTTCCTCTTTCCCACCCCTTCCCCCATCCACTGAGAAGGCAAGCAATATGATATCAATTATACGTGTGAAATCATGGAAAATATTTTCATATAAGTCATATTTGAAAAAAACTGTACATATATATATACACATGCATGCATGTATACACATGGAGAAAATTATACTTCGGTTTGCACTCAGGTCTCATCAGTTCTCTCTCTAGAGGTGGATAGCATTTTTTCGTCATGAGACCTTTGGAATTGTCTTGAATCATTGTATTGATTAGAGTAGTCAAGTCTTTCACAGTTGATCATCATTACAACATTGCTCTTACTATACATAACATTCTCTTGATTCTTCTCACATCACTTTGCATCAGTTCATATAGGTCATGCCATATTTAACTAAAAACATCCTTCTTATCATTTCTTTTAGCTCAATAGTCCTTCATTAAGATCATATGCCACAATTTGTTCAGTCATTCCCCAATTGTTGAGCATCCCCTAACTTTCCAATTCTTTGCCACCACTAAAAGAGCTGCTATAAATATGTTTTGTACATATAGGTTCTTTTCTTTTTTCTTTGATATCTTTGAGATAGTAATGGTATTGCTGGGTCAAGGGGTATGCAGTTTTATAGTCATTTCAGCATAGTTCCAAAGTGTTTTCCAGAGTGTGTGGACCAGTTCACTAGCCCACCAAAAGTTCATTAGTAAAGCCTTTTCCCCTCTCATTCTTCCCAGCATTTGTCATTTCTGATAGGTGACAGATGGTATAGCAAAACTGTTTTAATTTGCATTTGTCTCATCAATAGTGATTTAGTGCATTTTTCATGTAACTGTAGATACCTTGGAGATCTTCAGAAAACTGTGTTCATGTCCTTTTACCATTTATGAATTGGGGAATGGCTCTTATAAATTTGACTCAATTCTCTACATATTTGAGAAATGAGACCTTTATCAGAGAAACTTCGTGGAAATTTTTTTTTTGATGTTGCTTCACTATGTATGGTACCCTTTAACAAAATGTAGTTGCCCTGATTATATCTTTCAATTTAGCCTATTTTTGTTTTTGCTTTGTCTGAGCTTATGATTGCTACCGCTGCCTTTTTTTCCTTTAGCTGAAGCATATTAGAGTCTTCTCCAGTTCTTTATTTTAATTCTGTGTGTTTTGCTTCAAGTGTGTCTCTTGGGGCGGCTAGGTGGAGCAGTGAATAGAACACTGTCCCTGGAGTCAGGAGGACCTGAGTTCAAATGCGGCCTCAGACACTTAATACAAAAACTAGCCATGTGACCTTTGGCAAGTCACTTAACCCCGATTGCCCTCTAAAAAGCAAAAAAAAAATTTTTTTAAAGTGTGTCTCTTGTAAAGAACATATTGTTGGATTCTTGAATGCATTCTGCTCTCCACTTCTGTTTTATGGTTGAGCTTATCCCACTCATATTCACTTGCATACTAGCAGTATATTTTCTTCTATCTCATTTTCTTCTGTTTATTCTTTTCTCTTTCTTTTTATCCTGTCCCTCCTCAAATGTCTAATTTGCTTCTAACCACTTCCTCCCTTAATTTGCTTTCCCTTTTGTCATCCTCCCCCTTTCTTTTATACCATTCTTCTCCTACTTCCCTATTGGGTAACACCGAGTTCTACATACAACTTAGTGTTATAGCTGCAAGCACCCTAGCATACCCAGAATAGCTGCCAACACAAGTTATTAGATCTGCTTTTCTAAAGGAAAGCAACTCAAAATGGGTTAACAATCTTGCTTTAATGAAACATATGTCATTTACCTAGTTCAGGGGAAAAAGGCCAGCACCCTGAACTTCAGAGAATACAAACAGAGGTTATAAGCAGACAAAAAATACAGACAGAAAAACAGATCAGCAGACAGGCTTCTAGCTGCTTGGCCATTACATCCACACCTAGTCAGGTACCAGAGAGGGAAGCACCAACATCTAGGTTTTCAAAGCCAGGGGGCTCAACAGCTGCCCAGAGTCTCATCTGGTCAAATCACACAACACTTCTCAAAGTGACCCCCAAAACAAAGCCTCACATCAGGGTATATATAGCCTTCTCCTGCCTCAGAGAATGTCACAACCCTCTTGACCCACTGCCCAATCACACAGCACCAAGGTGTGGGCATTCCTGAAAAACAAGCCTCCCACCACAGGCTCCGTGTGACCACATTCAGCCTATTAGGGGACAGAGTATATTTTCAAATCAGGGAAGGCTCTCAGAGTCACTTAAGCCTATCAAAGGGCCGAGGGGCAGGGAAGATCTTAAATTCCCATTCCCATAACAAGTGTATATGTATATTCTTTCTTTTTTTTTTTTAAACCAGTTCTTATGGAAGTGAGATTCAGACATTGACCAATACCACCACCACAATCACCGCCCAATTTTCCTCTGTAGAAAGCTCTTCCTTGCCTGTCTTTTTTTATGTGGGAAAAATTTCCCCATTCTACCTTTCTGTACTGCTTTCTCTCACTAAATCTCTTTTTCTCACCCCTTCTCATTGTTTTTTTGTTTGTTTTGTGATCACTCCAACATAATTGACTGACACACATACCTTCTGTCATGTAAACTACTTTTAATTGCCATAATAATAATAAAACTCTTAGGAATTACATTTATTGAGTCCATTATGTGTTCTTTTTTATTTTTATCTTTTTATGCTTCTCTAGGGTCTTGTGTTTGTATGAAATATTTTCTATTTATCTTTGCTTCCTCAAAAATATTTAAAAGTCCACTATTTCACTAAATATTCACCTCCCTCTCACCCCCAAAGGATTATATTTTTGTTAGATAAGTTGTTCTTGGTTGTAATCCTAGATCCTTTGCCTTCCAGAATATCCTATTCCAATGTTCCTCTCCCTTCTTGTGGAAGCTGCTAAATCTTATGTAACCCTGACTGTGGCTCCAAGATAATCTGATCATTTCTTTCTGGCTGTTTGTAATATTTCCTCCTTGACCTAGGTGCTCTGGAATTTGGCTATAATATTCCTGGGAGTTTTCATTTTGGGATCTCTTTCAGAAGGTGATCAGTGGGTTCTTTCAATTTCAATTTTTCTCTCTGGATCTAAGACCTCAAAGCTCTCCTGGTCTGCTTCCTCATCTTTACCCAAGAAAGACCCCTGCTCCTTTGCAACTACAAGTAACAGCATTCCTCTTCACCCTGGAACTGTGACCCAAAACTGCTGATGGGCAATGGAGCTGCCAATCAACAGAAGCTGTACCTGGCCTGTGTCAGTAATGGGTCCTCTGTAATCTCTTTCTGACCAGTCCTGCAATTCCCTTACCATATCTGGGCTAAGAGCTGAAGCTGCTGCTGCTGTATGTGTGCACTCAAGACAAGCCTCCACTCCACCTTGGTATCACAGACCTTTCCTGCAGATCTCCTAAGCTAGAAAAATGTCTCACGTTGACTGTTTGTTGGCTCTGCCATTCCGAAATTTGATTTGAGGTGCTATTTTAAAGTTATTTGGAGGAGAATGTCAAGAGAGTTCAGCTGGAGAGCTTCCTCTAATTGGCCATCTTGGCTCCTAGCAGTAGGTTTTTCATTAGAATAATTCAAAGAACTGGTCGGATCAATTGCTTGTCCATCAGTTTCTTAACATCTCAAAGGCTAACTCAGAAGAAGAATATGGTGGAAAATGCACCTGCATATCATTTCAGGGACGTAAGTTCAAGTCTTTTCTCTGCCATTTACTTTCTATGTGTTCTTGGCCATATCATTCTATCTGTGCCTCTCTCTCTCTCTCTCTCTCTCTCTCTGTCTCTCTCTCCATATATGTGTAGACACACACACATATATGTATACATTCTAAAACCATAGCAAGTTGCCTGGGGCACTGAAGGGTTAAGTGTTTTGCCCAGGGTTGCAAAACCCAATGTGTGACAGAGGCAGTAGTTAAGCCCAGGTCTTTCTGTCACTTATGGAAATTCCCTCTCTACTATATCATGAGGCCACTCCTATCCAGACATACAAATGTATATATTTGTTTGTCTTCTATGACTTTTATAATTTTTGAATCAATTAACAAACATCCTATTATTGATTACCTATTATATGGAAGGCAAAATGTTACATACTTTTGGAAGTGAAAGCAGTACAAAACCTTGCCCTGGTCTCCAAGGAGCTTTACTATCTCAATGGGGAGTCAGGACATACATATTTATGCAGTCTATGTGAGTCTCCGTGGGAGAATGCTACAAAGTCCATTTGGGAACTGGAAAGTAAAATCAAGCAAGATAAAGGATAAGGGAGGCTTCCTCTGTCATTTAAAAATAGATCCAGCAATCTTTAGTCCATTCTACTGGCCTGACAAATATATTAGATGGGGATTTTTTTTGCTAATTCATGGATTAGAATCTACTTAAAATAGGTCAAGAAACTTGCAGTGGTGTTAACTGATCTCAGATATTGCATGAGCTGTTGCTAACTAATTCAAAATTTTGAGCAAGTTTACCCTGGTGAAGACAGAAATTTCCCTCAATGAATGGTATTATGTTATGAAATTATCAGCCCTTGGAGTGACACAGGAGCCTAGATAGAAAGTGCTTAAAGAGAAGCTTTTGAAGGATTCTGATACAATAAAACAATCTCCTAGATTTTAGACTTCAGAAATGTCTGTTTTATTACAAAAGAATGTATTTTTCTTGTCTGTAAAAAGAATGTTTCATGCTAAGGTAAGATGCAACTTTAAAAAATCTTGATATTGTTTAAGTAAATGAATTGGCAGATCAAAAGAAGATTTTTTAAAAAAGCAATATTTCACAAAATAGTGATATTTAGACTGAGAGAGTCATAAAGGTGCATTGCTTCATAACCAAGAGTTAGGTCTTGTGAAAAGTTTGTGGGATTGTGGATTTATTGGTTCAAGGGACCTCAGAGGCTAATTGTTCTAAGCCTCTCATTTTACATGTGACGAAATTGAGGCCTAGAGAAGTTTAATGACTTGACCAAGACGACACAGAAAATGAGTATCAGAGGGGTGTATTTGAACACAAACACACACATATACAATTAATACAGATAAACACAAGGTAGTGAGAGGGGCAGGCACTAGCATTTGGGGCACAGGGTCAGTGAATGTTTCATGCATGGAAAATGTTGTACTTGAACTGCATCTTGAAAAAAGAGAAGGGCTTTATGAGTAGGAAGTGAGAAGGGAGTTCATTCTAGGTATAAGGGTGGTCAGTGAAAGGCACAAAATTGAGGAATTAAATGGAGTTCTTTTTGCAGGGAATAAGGAGAAGGCCAGTTGGCTGGATAGTAAGGTATGTGAAGCAGAGCAAGGTACAGTGAGTTTGGAAAAATAGTTTGGGTCAAGTTTGTGAAAGGTTTTAATGACCATAGAGAAGTTTGGTTGCTGTTGCTTTAATTCTAAGAATAAATAGAGCCAATGGAGCTTGTGGTATAGACAAGGGACATGGATAGATCTTCCTTTAAAGGAATTTACTTTAGCAATGTGTGGGGAATAGATTGGAGTGAAGCTTGATGAGGCAGAGAGAATACACAGGAGGCTGTTGCAGTAGTCTAGATGAGAGGTAATGAGGGCCTAAATGAACATGATCACTATGTGAATGAAGACAAAGGCATGAAAGCAAGAGATGTAGAGGCAGAAATGAAATGACAACAACTAATTGATATGTGAAGTGAGAAAGAGTGAGAAGTAATAATAACTACCATTTATATAGTACCTACTATGAGCCATGTACTATTTTAAGAACTTTACAAATACTATCTTCACCAATCCTTACAACAACCCTGGGAGGCAGATGCTATTATTATTCCCAATTTGCAGGTGAGGAAAGTGAGGCAAGATTAAGTGACTTTTCCAAGGTCTTGCCTCTAGTAAGTGTCTGAGACTGTATATAAATCCAGATCTTCCTAAGTGTGGGCCCTGCCTTCTATCCATTGTGCCACCTAGCTGGCTTAAAGGAAAAGGAGAGGAGTTTACTAAACTTATGAGCTTTGAAGATTAGAAGAATTATAATGCCCTTGAGAAAGATAGAGATGTTTGGAAGAAGGAAGGGTTTGGAAAGAAAGAAAATAAGTTTAATTTTGGGCAGGTTTGATTTGAGATATTTCCCAGGAAGCCAGTTTGAAATTTTTAATGGGTATTTGGTGATGTGGGACTAAGCTCAAGAGAGAGACTGTGACTGCATAGAGAGTTCTTTGAGTCATCAGTATAAAGATGAAAGTGAAATTGAGGGGAGCTTTTGAGGTCCTCTAGTGAGAGCATAAAGAAAAGAGGGCCCAGGACAGAGCCTGAAAATAACTTATAATTAGGGAAAGTGATCTGGGTGATAATCAAGAAAAGAAGACTGAGGAGTAGTCAGACAGGCAAATAGAGAAGCTGGAGGGAATAGTGTCAGGAAAACCAAGCTCGCAGGAGAAGATGATGCATAGAGTCAGCAACAGCAAAGAGATCAAGAAGTTCAAGGCCTAGAAAGCACCAAACTTGGAAGTTGGGTTCTTTGTACACACAAGTTAACTCTGGAGGAGGGAGAGTATTTACATTCAATTAAATAACCAGATAGTTTGCAAAGTCAACCCCACCTTCACCCCCTCCCCCAAAAACTAATGCAATTTTTTTTGTCTTTAATCAGAGATATAAATGAGGCATAAAACCTCGAATATAAACCTTGGGCTCCCCAATAATGAGAAACAGCAATCAGTAGTTAGATGGAACCTGATCATATCCATAAACTAATCATATTTAAGAAAAGTTATACATATCATTCTAGCCAGGTATCCCTTCCCTCTAAGGAGAGCAGAGTGAGGGCCTCTGGCCCCATCTTCCTGCTTTGCATCTTGGCAGGAATTAAAGTCTCCTTTGGAGAAGATAGGGGTAGAAGAGGCAAGAGATAGCTGTTTTGCCTCCCTTTGAACCACACAAGTATATTACCTCCACCATGCTGCAGGCAGAGGAAGGCCTTTGCCATATGAAGGCCCTCTATTCTCTCTTAGCCCCTACCTTGTGATAGCTAAAGAGAGACTGGCTACCACCCCTCAAAGAGTGCTCTTTTAAAAAAAGTAGACTTTTAAAAGAATGTCATTTTTTCCCCATTATGTTCCATGAGCTGTCAGAGACTCCATTTCATTCCAACATACATGGTGCTGTTTTAGATGGTCTGATGTAGTGCATAGAGAGGTTCAGTCTTAGAGTTAAGAAGACCTGAGTTAGACAAGTCACTTAATTTCTCAGTGTTCCAAGTAACCCTTTAGAGCAGTAACTTGCAGAAATGATGACAGAAGTTTCCTCACAGAGAAGTTCTCCATACCAGTGAAATCAGTCTGGACCAAAATGAAATAAACAAACAAAATGAATGGAAGACCAAATCTATTGCAGCTTAATTCAGCCACACCTATATGTCTTCACAAGTTTAATGAAATCCAGGCATATGACATCTTTCCTAAAAGAAATCATAGGAGCATAGATTTGGAGCACAGAGGGACCTTATACGTCATCTAGGTAAACCCCCTTATCTAATAGATGAAGAAAATATAAGTCAGGAGAGGTTTAATGATCTGTTAAAAGTGATTTAAGTAGTAAATGGGAAAATTGGGATTTTATGCTCTATTTTATAGCTCCAAATCTAGCCCTTTCCCCACAATTCCACTTTGCCTCATTATTTTATGGCTTACCCATATTCTCATTAATACAGGAGATGCTCCCATGACCTATATGGCTGGATAATAGTAGATAAACAGTCATGAAAGTCCACTGAGTACTTCCACTAAGTTATTTAGTGTCAGAATTATCCAAGGTCTGTTACTTGCTGATGTAAGAGGCCCTGCCATCAGCATCGCACGAAGGCTTATCTCAATTACGCAGATGTTGGGAAATAGGAGCAATAAAGCTCCCATAGTCTCTATTATCAAACCATAAATCATTTCTCAGAATAGAAAAATCATATAAATTTCCTTCTTTATTTAGCACCAAAATAGAAAGCTTTTCACTGTTTGTTCTCATTCTTAGCCCTGAAATTCTGATCCCAATGATAACCCTGAAATAGCACACCCAGGTGATCAATAAAAACTTTTCCATTTTTCTGAATTTTTCCCCTTAGAAGCACAGTATATGTAGGGGCAGCAAGAAGTAGTAGGACTATTTTCCTTCAGCAGTTCTTAGCAAGTTCAACTGAGTGTTGAACAACAGAATCACCATAATCCATTTTCCATTGCCTTTTAAGATTTAATAAAAGTCTTAACTCAAACTCCAGGAATTGTTTAGCACTAGTATATTAGTGAGAAGTAGTGAACTTTGAGTCTGCACATCATCTCAGGCAAATTCCCCAAAGTGGCCCCCATGTTCAAGCTTTCCCACTTGTAAAAGAGCCATAGTCATGTTGGTTAGCCACAAGGATATGGGAAATAATACTTTGCATGCCCTCACATGTGAAAGGAGGAGACTTTTCACAAGCTATCTCACCAACATGCACATTAGAGATGGCCTGAGTTAACCTATGTGGTCAGGGCCTCCCCAGAGGCAGTGGAAACAGACAATTGTTGAGTAAGATCACTTCAGAACAGAAGGCTTACTAATAGTATGATTCACATCTTGTCTCCATCCAGACGAGGAGCTTTTCTGGATGTTAGAATCAGGTGCAGGTTCTATCTGCACTGTTGAAAACATCAGGACATCTAAGTCATCCTGTTGGGTTTCAGCCTTGATGGGGTTGGCTTGATGTCTAAGGCAAGCCACACATATTAAAAAGATCCAGATTCAGGATGTGGGAATACACAGAAAAGGCAGGCCATTGACATCCTTCTCTAACATCAGGGATAAAATCACTGCCACACACTAAGAGGAAACTTTAGAGATACATAGTAGGGAATCATCCTGTCCCTGATTACACTTAAATGGATTTGAGCTCATGTGTATCTCCCTTGAAACCATGACTGCAAACACAGTGTTTAATTCCACTCATATGCCTGCTGCAGATAAGGCTGATTTCTACTCAAGAACTTTGGGATCTATTCACTTTGAATGAGCAAGGAACAAGAAGATTTATGTATACAATTTCATTCTGGTTAATCTCTTTCTCCAAGCCCCTGGGTCCTTAGTGATAAGTACCACAAAGCTGAGACTAGAGTCAGTTAGTCAGACTATGATGCCAAGTTAATCAGGGTATTGGCTCGCCCATGTAATTTTCTTGCCAAAGGATTGGACTCTAAGACTAAGTGGCATCACTTTTTTGAGGAAATTCAAAAAGACCAACAATACTACGATTATAAAGTGAAATGAGTCATGTCTATAGAACAGAAGGAAGACATTCAATTTTTTGTCATAGAAAGAACATTGCCCTAGAAAGCATGAGACATGATTTTATATCCATGCTTTGTAATATTCTAGCCTTATTACCTCAGAAAAGTCAATTGACTTGACTCAATTCAAATTAAGAAATATTCATTAGATTTATAGGGGAATTAAGTTTGATGGATCATAAGGTCAAATACTTAGAACTGGAAGGGGCCTCAAAGGCTACCTAGTCTCATACCGATCAATCACATTAGAAAATGTAGAGGCTGGGGCCCAGAAAGGTTAAGTAACTTGTCTAAGATCACACAGGCAATAAGTGACAAAGGTAGAATTTGAATCCAGGTCCTTTGACTTCAAATCTTGTTCTTTCTTAATTATACCATGTTGTCTGTACAAAAGGGATGGTGTGATAAGACCTGGGATTTTTTTTCCTTTGTCCAGATCTGTGATTTCATCATTGTAAGAAATTCTCTCACATAACCCTAGTGCAAACCAGAAATGTCTAGGTAATTTAGTCCTAGATAGTTATCCATAGCAAGCAACTTGCTCATGGTCACACAGCCAGTCTCAGCCAGAGATAGAACTTGAACCCTATCCTTCCTAACTGCAAGGCTGACTATCCACTTTATGAATATACCTTTTCTGTAGATACAAAGGAAACAAGGGAAAAGTCCTGACCTCAAACAACTTCTACATAGCTTGAAGAAGAGATCACAAAAAAAAAACTTACTGAAGAAAATAGTTCTCAAGTTCTGCTGGCCTTGGTTTCTTTGCTTTTAAGATGTGAGTGTTAGACCAGAGGATCTCTAAGGCCCTTCCAGCCATGACATCAAATCTTTCCTATGATTCAATAAAAAGGTTCCTTGTGTGGTTCTGATCTGCAAAGAACATGGATTTATTTGTTCCCCTATCTAAGTCACTCTATTGGGATTGCAGCAGTTTCTTGAGTGTAAATTTTGGAGGAAACATTAGCCTGCAAGAGGGCTTGTGTACACCATTTACTCTACAAGGAGCTACTGCATGACTTTCTAAGTGACAATCAGAATGGTTAGTTGAAAGTCAGTGTTATGTATCATAGGATAAAATAGTAGGTCAGATATTAATCACATTCTATTCCTGACTATGTGACTGATTTAAGAAGGACATTAAATATTTAAAAGAAAGGAAAAGGTAACCAGCCTTGAGATACTGCAAGTTAAAGATCAGCTGCAGAATGGGAGACAGTAAGAACCTTAGACATGACATCTGAAATGGATAATAAAATCATATACTATGAGATGTATTACAGTATAGAGTGGATGAAAAGTTGACCTCAAGTCTCACATCTGATTAGCTATATGACTCTGGAAAAATCATTTAATCTCTTAAGCAACTCCCTTGGACTATAAATCAGCATGGGTAGAGAGCATGTCCTTGCTTGGAATTTTTTATACCCACAAAATTACAAATCCAACTCCTCCCAAATTCTAAAATTGCTTTAAAAAATAAATATAAGCATTCATCTGCCTGGTAGTTAATTATTTTTACTTTTGTTATTAGTCCCAAGTCCTTCAGCAATGGGGTAACTGAACCAATTTTTACAACCCACTGGGAAAACTGTAAGCCACATACAGACAGATAGATAGATAGATGATAGATATGCACATACATGTGTGTATGTATGTATAAATTATTGATACCTTTTTTATTTTTACATTGCCTAGATTTTCTCTATATCTTTCCCCCTAGCTTCTTAGAGAGTTATTTCTTATTACAAAAAAATTTTTAAGTCAGAAAATGAATAAAAAGAGAAAAAAAAATCATTAAGTGAATTAAGACATTGCAAAAAGCTGGTATTATATGTGATGTCCTATATCCATGGACCAGCAACTCTTCAAAAGAACATGGGGAGTGATTTTTTCATATCTTTTCCTTTGGACTAAGATATATTCTCTATCATTTCAAAACATTCAATTTTAATTATTTTATGGAAGTAATTCTTTCTGTTTACATTGCTCTGTAATGGGGTTTTCCTGTTTCTAATTACAGAAACATTTGTAACTGGCTTTGAAAAGTTTATGTAAATATTTTTATGCTTTTCTATATTCATTATTTTTTACAGTACAATAATATTCTATTATATTTCTGCACCCTATATTGTTTGACCATTCACCATTCACTGGGTATCTACTTTGTTTGAGGTCTTTGCTATCAGGAAAAGTGCTGCTACACATATTTTTGTGCATTTGGAGCCTACTTTTTTTTTTCAGTGACCTCTTTGGGGCATGTGGAGCAGTGGAATCTCTAACTCAAAGGACATTTTAGTCACCTAATTTACATAATTTCAAATTGCTTTCCAGAATTGTTGTCCCAAGTCACAGTTCCACTTAACAATGCATCAGTGGTCATGTCTGTCTACACTCCTTCCATCACTGATTATTTCCATCTTTTATATTTTTTGAAAGTTTGCTGTGTGTGAAAGAAAAGCTGCTTTCTTTAATTTGCATTCATCTTATTATTAGTGATATGTAGCATTTTTAATAAACAATGGTTAATTGTTTGAGATTATTCTTCAGGGATTTATTTTTATATCCTTTGTCCATTGCTCTACTGGGCAATGGCTTTTGAGCTTATATTTTTGTTACTTGCCTCTCTCCCCTCACTATATACATATATGTGTATGTGTTTTCTCACTTAATTTCTTCTGTGCTAATAACAGATATTTGCCTTTTTAATTGAGAAAGGGAAATCAATCACATAACAAAGTGGAAAATTGGAACACTTATTTTCATTTCAATTCCATCAATATTTGCTAAGCACCTGCTGTTAGCAAGATATGGTACTAGATGCTAGGCATATAAAGAAGAAAACTCAAGCAACCTATTCCTTGAAGTGCATGGTGGGGGTGGAGGTGGGGAGGGAAATATAACACATATATACATATTTATATGGAGAGATATATAGAAACATGTGGGTATATACACATATGTATATATAATTATGTCCATATATATGTATATAGACAAAAATATTTAAACTTATTTTATATCAAGGAAAGCTTTAAGCAATGAAGGCAAAATAATAATGACATAGAACATTTACATAAAGCCTTAAGATTTACAAAGTACTTTATGTTTATCATCTAATTTGATGCTCACAGCAAACCTGAGAGATAAGTGCTATTATTTTCCCCACTTTACAAAAGGGAAAACTGGAGCTTTGTTTCTGTTCAGTTGTATTAGACTCTTCATGACCCCATGGACCATAGCCCACCAATACTGTCCATGAGATTTTCTTGGCAAAGGTACTGGAATGGTTTGCCATTTTCTCTCCACTGGGTTATGTGAAACAGAGGTCAAGTGACTTGCCCAGGATCACACAGTTAGTGTTTGAGGCCAGGTTTGAACTCAAGTCTTCTTGATTCCTAGCCACTAAGTCATCTGGCTACTTCCAAAAAAAAAAAATTAAAGAGCTAGAGCTTTAAAAGGTTCAATTACTTGCCTAGGATTGCACAGCAAATAAGTGTCCCAGACAGGATATCAACCCAAATATTCCAGACTCCAAGTCTACTGATCTATCCATTATGAGATGCTGAAAAAGGATTTCAGTCAATAGAAATGAATAGGGTACATATTTCTAGAATAGGGGATAGCCTTTGTGAATGCACAGGGTCAGAAGTGTATGGAGCTAGGTTCAAAACAATTAGTGGTTTACTGTGTCGAAGGTATGAAGAGGAATAATACAGAATGATTGGGCATGGAGGTTGAAGGCAGTAAGTAAAAAGGTTCTAGAAACCAGACCAATTTTATGCTACAGACAATATGTAATAAAAGGAATTAAACTGTAAGACCAAACTTAAGCTTTATCCTGACCTAGGTCTAGTCATACCATCTAAAAGTCGGGAAGGAAAAGAGCCTGACTCTGGCACAAAGTCACAATTTAGGAATTGATATGAACGAACAAAAGAAATCTGTGTGAAGGATGAATTACAGAGAGGGAAAGATAAGAAGCGAAGATCATCTAAAACAGTAGTGTTAAACTCAAATAGAAACAGATCTCTATAGGCCACATATTAGCTTAGAAAACCACACATTAGCATTATTCCATTTACATTTTAGTCAGGTTCAGCCACATTCAGTAGTTTTGCAAGAATTGTCAGCCTATGAGTGGTGAATGGGATTCCTCTGTTACTAAAGGCCATGATGATATCTTATTGTTTAGTCATCTTTGAGTCTTGTCTGAATCTTTGTGATCCCATTTAAGCTATGCTTGATGGAGATACTGGAGAAATTTGTTATTTCCTTCTCTAGCTCATTTTACAGATGAGGAAATTGAGACAAAGGGTTAAGTGACTTACCTAGGGTCACACAGCTAGTAAGCATCTGAGGTCAGATTTAAGGTCAGGTCCTACTGAATCCAGAGCTGGTTCTCTATCCACTACTGCCTTGAATTAGGTTGGTGGGAATGGAGAGAAGGGACAGATGTGACATACATTATAGAAGGAAATGTGGAAGAACTTGGCAACTGAAAAGATGTGAAGGGGAAGAGAAATGCAAGAGTGAAAATGATTAAGGTTTTGAGCCTTGGTCACTGGAGCAGCAGTCGTGCCAACAACAGAAATCAGGAAGGTTAGATGAACTGTAGAACTTTGGGGAAAAATACATTTTATTTTCAATGAAGATCTGAAGGAGAGGTATAGCAACAAGCATCCCAGCATCCCCACAGTAGCTGCCAACACAGGTTCTTAGATCTGCTTTTCTAAAGGAAAGCAACTAAAAATGGGTTAACAAGCTTACTTTAATCAAGCAAACATATATCATTTACCTAGTTCAGGCGGAAGAGGTCAGCACCCTGAACTTCAGAGTATACAGACAGAAGTTACAAGACAGATCAAGATCAGATCAGACAGAAACAGATCAAGCAGACAGGCTTCCAAACTGTCCAACCATTACATCCATACCAAATCACAGTTACCAGAGAGGGAAGCATCAACATCTGGGTTTTTCAAAGCCAGGGGGTTCTCAACAGCTGCCCAGAGTCTCATCTGGTCAATCATGCAACGCTTCTCAAAGTGAGCCCCAAAACAAAGTCTCACATCAGGGATTATATAGTCTTCTCCTGGGTCAGAGAATGTAACAACCCTCTTGACCCACTGCCCAATCACAAAGCACCAAGGTGTGGGCATTCCTGAAAAACAAGCCTCCCACCACAAGCTCCAAGTGCACTTGATCTAGGGGCAGGGAAGATCTTAAAAACTTTTATTCCTATAACATTTGGCCTCAAGATCTTTCATGCCCATAGCATAGATAATTTACATTTGAATTAGCACTAAACATCTCTTAGGTCACAATTTCAAGATACATAACTAAAGTTACCAATGTGGCCACAGGGCCTTAAACAAACACAAAGTACATAGCATTATCACCTCAATTCAAAATAAGAGTACAAATAAAGTTTTCTTGGGCAGAGGGGTATGTCCTTCCTCTCATACTGCTCCAGCCCCTGCTCCCAAGTTCTGAGGGGCAGCTGGGCAACAAAACCAATAGGGTGGGGTCCTTGGGGGTCCATAGCCCTTCACCCTACCCACCATAGACACAAGTCCATCCTCCCCCTGGGACCCAAACTGCGGGATGCAGCAAGGAAACACATTCAGTGCCCCTGCTTTGCCACACAGTCCTTACCTTGTCTGGTGGCTGAATTCCAAACTCCTGGGTTCCTTCTCCTCCTGCAGAAGGCAGCTGCTCCTGGCTTCTGCCCAGGTCTCGATGCAGGCAGCTCACCATTCCTGCTCTCAGCTCAGCAAAGTCAGCATGCAAGCCATTCTTCTCTGTGGCTCCACAGAGTCACAGCTACCACAACTGGGAAACAAACAATTATCCCAGCCCCGATACTTTCCTTTTACTCTGCAGATCCCATCCTCGTCACCAAATGTATCATTAATGCAATAGTCACAATGCCTACGGCAACTATAAATATGCTGATGTGGTTATTAATCACAAAATATACCAGGTCCTCTAAATGGGGGATAAAGCTAGAACATTTATTAAACTATCAGAAAACTGAGTCCCCAAACCAGAAAGTCAAAGCCATCACAGTAGTTACAAAATTGGCACATGTAGTTAACGTTGTAAACAACCACATTCCAAGCCTTCAAAATAGAACAGGCTACCTCAGGCAAAGGTCCTCCTCTCCCCACTCATAGCAACTGCTTATTGTCCATGAAGCATGCTCCTAGCAGCCCTGGCCCCTCCACAGTTCCTGTCCCTGGCAGACCTCAGCAGGAGTCATTAGCAGAAATTCTGGCTGGCTCAAAAAAGGGGTCCACACCTCCACCTCCACCTTGACTGATACTGCTACCGCTGTGGCTGCCTCTGCTGGCCACTGCTGCTGCACCGCGGCTGCCAGTCACCGCAGGAACTCCAGCTTGGCTTCCGCTTCTTCCTCTTGCCCCACCCCTTCCTGCTTTGTCAGCAAGTCCAACAGGGCATGGAAGATCTTTAAATCCTATAACCCTTACAAGAGGTAATAAACATTTATTTAACATGCATTACATAGTAGGCACTGTGTTAAGTTCTCTTTTACATTTTCCTATTTAATACTCAAAACAATCTTACAATGACAGTGTTATCACACACATCTGCATTTTGTGGGTAAAGAACTTGAGGTAAGGAGCAGTTAAATGAATTGTCCATGGTCACATAGCTAGTATCTAAGGTCGGATTTGAACTCAGGTCTTCCTGCTTCCAGGCCCAGTGTACTATTCCCTGCACCACCACTTTAAACATGCTGATTCAGATGGAGATTTCCAGGGAGAAATAGAATACATGAGACTGTGTTTCAGATTAGAGCTCCAACAATAATTTTGGAATTGAGTCTGAGACTGAATTCACATATATAGAATGGTCATGGTGGGTTGGCTTTCCCTCCATCAAATTGAATCGTTTTCCCACAAACCCATTTTTTTGTTCCCATTTAGCAGCTGCTACTCATTTGTTAAACTTCTTTTTATATAACATCCTTGAAATACTTTAATCTTCAGTAAGGATAGGTAATTCATCAAGGGAAATCAGGACATTGTGATGACATGCAAATTTCCAATATTCTTTGAAGGAAAACAAGTGTCTTTTGCAGTTGTTGCCTAATTAAGGTCTGAGTAGACTTTAACAGAATGGTTGCACTTGCCTCCAGTCTCAGGGAATGGTTACATTTTAACAGAGAAATATTTTTGCCTTTCTGAGAGTCAGAGAGAGAGAGAGAGAGAGAGCATAGTTTCTGATCTAGCAAAGTTTCTAAAAGGTTATTATTTGCATTTAGTGTAAGCTACAACATATACAATAATATAAACAAGAGGCCTCTTTGGAATATATTCCCTAGCACTGTGAAAAGAATGTCTTTGTGAAGCATATTACATAAGGAAACTACAGAGCTAAAGTACATTTGTAAGAACATCAAGATCTTCTTAGAGTTGTTGATTTAAAGACTTGATGTTTGCATCATTCATAAAAATACACAAATAAAAACACAACCCAGGCAAGCCAGAAATTTTAGTTGAATTCAAAGGGGAGGATATAGAAGAAATCACAAAAAGAGGCTTTCCAGTTAATCTTAATTCAATTTTTGTAGAGAAAAAAATGATCAAACAAATCAACAATTGAATTACCTGAACTCAATCACTCTCTCTCTCTCTCTCTCTCTCTCTCTCTCTCTCTCTCTCTCTCTCTCTCTCTCTCTCTCTCTCTCTCTCTCTCTCTCTCCCCTCATGATTTCTAGAACTCTGATCATGAAAACCAGTTAGAGTGGCCAATAATTATAGTAGTTCTACACAGACCAAACAGAAATGGATATGGGGCAATTTACTGATTAATTACAGCAATGGAGACAATAAATTACAATATCCTCCAAAGTAGATTTGTAGAAGTCAAATATCTGGAAAGATTTTTAAAATTGCCAACTGAAAGACCAATCATGAGGGACTAAAAACTATCCACAATTTTGGTAAATGGAAAGAGAAACTTCACTTGGACCCATTTTTGCTGTCATAAGGTCTTCATCCTTTTGCCCACTGCCATGCCTCGTAGATGAGAGACCATGACCTGGACAACTTAAATCTTTCTTCTCCAGAATGCTTGCATCACCACCAACAGGATTAGTAAATGACTCATTCTATTTAGGAAGGCTTCAAACATACTTCAATACTTTCCCATTGACAGCGATTTGTTGCTTTACCTATATCCACTCACCCACCATCCACCACCAGTTCTAGAATGATAATCAAATAAATGCCACTATTGCTATTGTAAAGGGCTTCACAATCACTTCCACTCACTATCCCTATGATATTCCAAACCAAAATATCCATTCATGATCACCACTTCCATCTATCTTCCATTATTATAACATAAGTTCCTTGAGGGCAGTTACAATCTTTGCAGTTGTTTCCCAATGTTTAGCACATACAGAATGCTTAGTATTTTTTTTAAGCAATCAGGGTTAAGTAACTTGCTCAAGGTTACATGGCCAGTTATTTCTGGGTGTGGTGCTGAGTATCTGAGCCCGGATTTGATCCAGGTCATCCTGACACTGGAGCCCTTGCTCTTACTCGCTGAGCCACCTGGCTGCCCCTAAGCAATTGGGGTTAAGTAACTTGCTCAAGGTTACATGGCCAGGTGTTTCTGGGTGGATGCTAAGTATCTGAGCCTGGGATTCGATCTCCAGGTCGTACTGACACTGGAGCCGGTGCTCTTACTCACTGTGCTACCTGGCCGCCCCTATTAGTATTTTTTTGTTCATTCATTATTTTGATTTATATGATACACGAACTATCTTTCTGAGAGGACTTTTGCTTCTCTCTAATAAGAATCTTTTGGACAGCTAGGTGGTGGAGTGGATAAAGGACCAGGCCTGGAGTCGAAAGACCTGAGTTCAAATATGTTCTCAGACACTTAGCTGTGTGACCATGTACAAATCCCTTAACCCTGTTTGCCTCAGTTTCTCACCTGTAAAATCATCTGGAGAGGAAAATTGCAAACCACTCCAGTATCTTTGCCAAGAAAACCCCATATGGGTCAGAAATAGTGATATGATTGAAACACAACAACAGTTAGAATGATTACGTAAGTGATATTGAATAGCTATTATCCCCATTTGTAGAGAAGCTGATGTACAGAAAGGTTAGTTGACTTACCTAATAACTCATTAAGTTACTTTAAGTAATAGGATAAGAGAAGTTATTGCTTGACCCAGGGGTAAAATCAAGGTCTTCAGAAATTCTTTCATCTTTGATGATATTGATGAGTTTTTAGACTATTGAGAATATATGTGATACTGTTAGGGCTAGAGTCAGGAGATATGAATTTGAATCCCATCCTAGATATTTACGAGTTGGTAAAATTATGTTATTTAATCCTTCAGCTTCCTCTCCTATAAAATGTAAGTAACAATACTTACTGAAGAATTCTCTTTGAAAACCAAAATAGTATATGAATATGAAATAGTATTATTGTTAGCATCATCATTATAGAGAATGTGTAATTCCTAAGGACAGAGACCATATTTTTGCCTTTGTTTGTATCCCCAGAGATTTTCACAGTACCTGGCACATAATAGGTGATTAATAAATGCTCACCGATTGACTGAGTATATGCAACTGAGAGGTTCTCACAATTCCGAAATGTAGGCTATTATTATCCTTGTGAATGAAGCAGTAAGGGAAGTCAACTGTCATGTGCCTTTTCCATCTAATATTTTCTCCAATCAAATTTTTGGAAAAAAAATAAACTTTTAAGGATTTGTAGCTTCAGGATGGTAGCTAGCAGTGATAGGAGATTCTGGTACTAAGTCCAAATCTAACTGTCATTGGGGGAAAGGAGACCATGCCAGTTCTTCTCACTCCTGAGCATGGTTGAAATAGATATGAGATCAAGATTAGAGATCACAGGATTTGAGGTTGAAGAACTAAGAAAGAAGAATGTATAAAGGTGGCAAAGATTATGTTGAAAGAGAAGACTTTCAGCAGAGTATAGAACATATGGGGGAGGAGGGACAGTAATCTGAAACCTTATAAACGATCAGAAGACGGATCTACTCAGGGTGGAGTGGATTCTCAAGGAGAGTTGAGTGGTGAATGACAGTGCCAGTGGAAAGATAGGAAAAAGGTAGTAAGGAGCAAATAACCTGTCTGCTCCTCTTCGAGAACTTGTATGATATGTGGAGAAATAGCTACCCTTACAGTGTCAAACATAAAAGTGCCAGAGCTGTGACTAACCCAGGTCCAGTCAAGAGTGGTGCACAGTACATGATGCTTATAGTAATAGCAGGTATAAATGCTAGGGTTAAGGCTGGTGTTTGGCAAGACTGAGAAGGGTTGTCTGCCAGGAGCCATCCAAGCTTACAGGGTGTGATAGTAATGGCAATTAAAGATTCCCCTGTATTGGCTTGGTTTTCAAATTGATTGTATTAAAACCCAGAGTTTGTTAATCCCACCTGTGGGATGGGCTTGTTGATGTGAAAAGAAAGTCCTGAACTGGGAGGAGCTGGTGAGGTAGATTTGGAGAGACACTAGAGAGAGGCGGAAGATCTTTTTGGAAGCAGCACCTCGTGGAGAGAGAGAGACTAAGAGAATTGCTGGTGGCCGCTTTGAATTGCCCTGGACTTTTGAGACCTGCCCCCTGAGCTGCCAAGGACTGAGGAGACATGGCTGTTTTGCTGGTACTTTGTCTGTCTGTTTTGATGTTATTTTGCCAGATTTGTCCACTGGTGAAAGACTGTCCTTTTGTTGAAGAAGTCCTGGAACCTGGCTGTTCGCTAAGAAGCCCTGAGACTGTCCTGCAGACAGAGAGTGAATACTGTCCACTGGTGAGGGACAGTACTGTTGTTGCAGGGGTCTGGAGACTGTCCTGCAGACAGAGTGAATACTGTCCACTGGTGAGGGACAGTGCTGTTGTTGCAGGGGTCTGGGAGCCTTTCTGTTGATTCAGAAGCCCTGAAGAAGGATTTTCTTGTTGTATGTTTACAGAAATCCTGGGAGAGGGCTTTGCTAATGTGTTCAGGGGTTCTAGGACTGTTCTACAGACAGAGGATAAATTCATGAAGGGACTGGCAATGTATCTTGTGGCTTTGCTAAGCCTTGTCTCCCCAGGAACTAAGATTGCTGAGAACTTGCCTCCTGTCAAGATGAAGAAAAGACCTCCATTTGGGTATTAAGTGCTGTGTTTAAACTTGATGTAACTCTGGGGTAGATTCAATTGTGATCCAGGGGTGGGGAACTTTTGACCTTATGTTTGGAAACTAATCTACATTTGAGAAGAGGGGCTTTGTGGTGGACTTAATTAAGGTATAGCCTAGGGGTGGAGAAGTATTTAGAACAGAGACTTTGTAATTGATTGAATGATTGGAAGGTCCTGGGGTGGGGTAGTACTTGGAGATTATTTAATCATGCTTAGTAAATGCTGTACTTTGAATGATGTCATGTTTTGATCTTCTCTGTTCTTGGTTTGTCACTGAATAAAATAGAGAGCACCTATGCTGGTATTTTGAACCTGGGAAGTTGCCTTCTTTTGGTATTACATTACACAGGGGTACAGGAAGGTCCCACAAGATAGACTCCTTCATCCTACTAGTGAGTCAGCCTCCATGCCCAAGATGGCTGGTCTGCTCTGGTGAAGGCTAGTTAACCAGTGGACAAACATGGGCTTTTAATACAACTTTTAGAAGAGTGTAGCTTTATGTAAGGGGAAGGGTTGGAGGCCACATAGGGTGAGCTCAGGCAGTATCATGGGGCAACCAAAGTTTGTGCTTTGAAACTTATGCCTACTAGGGTGTAAGAGTTATTTTCTTATGCATGGAGGAGGGTGGCACATGCCTTGCAGTTATATTCACACATAATGTTGGGGCTTTAGGAAGTTAGATAAGTTGTTGAAATAGGTGACAGGGTAATGTCTTCTGAAGTACCCACTGTTCTGCTCTATGTTTCCATAGTCCAGGCTTTGTAGATGTTTTCTTCCTCACACCTTTCTTCCTCACATTGTTTTTTTTGTGAGTGGTGATGAGGGATGGCTCACAATAGGTTCAGCAGGAACTCTGATCTTTAGGTAAGACCAGAAAGCCTTCAATTCAGTCTGGAAAGAATTCAGCCCAGGCTAACTTGGAGTCAGAGTTGTAAAAGTTTATTGTACGCTTTACAGAGGGCAAGGATCCTTAGGGGACCTGCAAGTTTATTGTTAGGCTCTACAGTGGGCAAGAGTCCTTTAGGGGACCTGCAACCTTAAAGGGGTAGAATTAAGATTTTTATAGGATAATCCATAGTAGAACTGGGGCCAATTATGCTAACTAGGTGATTAAGGGTGGGATTAAGGAGGAGTTAAGGTGGGGCCAATGTTTAAAGGAACATGCATTTTTAATGTAACTTCACAGGCGTATTGCCCATGATTCACTGGGAAAAAGCCCAGGGCGGGGCTACCTCGAGGTGTGGTTTTAGGCTTGAAACATCACTAAGTCAGCCAGCAGTCAAGGGCTGACTGAGAAGTGCCCAGTCTGCTACCCATCAGTGTCATGTTTGACAAGATTAATGTCTGGGAACCAAGGCTCTTAAGGAGTTAACCCAGAGATAGGGTCCTGAAGGATTCATTGAGGCACCCAAGGAGTCAACCTAGAGATAGGGTACCAAAGGATTCATGGGGGAGATAATAGTTGCCTAAGCTGAATGTTTATAGATACTTTAGTGAAGGATTCATATGAATAGCTTGTTATTGTTCCAAGCTGAGATAATTCATGAGTTGTTGCTAGGCAGAGTTAATGCTCTGAAGCTGGGGAGGGGGGAAGGGGGATAGGGGCAGAGTTAATGCTTTGAGACTGGGGGGGGTAGTGTGATTTTACAAACTGATTTTACATGATGTTACAAATTGGTATTACAAACTGATATTATAAATATAGATCCCAAGGACCCCATCAAATTGGGGCCATGGGTTTCACAAGGGGATATTGAAAGATGTCTTAAAGAGAAAACTACATTTCAGTGAGCATCAAATGATACACAGAATAAAAACAAAAACAGAATTGAAAGCTGAAAAGTCCATATACCATAAAGTCTAATACCTGCATTTCACAGATGAGGAAATTAAAGCTGATAGAAATGAAGTTATTTGCCCAAGATCACATAAGTAACAAGTGACAGAGCCAAGATATGAACCTGGTTCTCTGCCCCTATGTCTGCTCATCTTTCCACTGCATCATAATAGAGAAAACTCTACAAAGGTCCTTTGCAAAGGATGAACAAAGGAAGATAGTGACTGGAGAGGCATAGAGCTGATGTTATTATATGGGGTCAAGGAGGTGACTCTGATGGCAGCTGATGCAGCCAATAGGTCCCATCTGTACCAGGAACTCTTGCACCCTCAAACAGTTGGTCCCATAAAGTAATCCTGGGATCCTTTAGAGATTTCTTAAGCCAAGGGGAAGGTGAAAAGTGATAGTCATAGGATCCAAGGGGATGACAGTTTAGGACACAAATAAGAGAGAAGGCTAGCCAAGTAGCTGGCTCTGAAGAGAAGGGAATTACCAAAGCTAGTTCTGACTCTGGTAGCTTGATAGAATGTGCCAACTTTTGCATTATCATTTAAAGGAAACCAGATAAAGGAATTTAAACTTGACCCAAATGGAGTTCAGGAGAACACTAGACAGGTGACATTAAGTTAAGTCCATCAATTTTTAGTATCTTTCAACTACTGAAGACAAAGTGGATTAACTAGGGAAATATAGCCAGACAGATTTGAGATTCTGCTTCAGTGTACCACAGTCTCCTTAAACCTTTTGTCCTACATTTCAGGGATGGAAAAAAAGTCTCCTAAAAGCATTTTATTAACCTTAATTAAGTTTCACAGCTCCAGTCCTTAGTCTGGGTATCCTTATTATCTCCAGTGTACCAGTCAGAAATTGGCAATACTCAGGTCTTAATTCAACTGATGAAAAAGATAAATTATACTGTAATGATATGAAATAATAGAGTTAATGACTTTCAGTGCCAATTGAGGAATGTTAAGGAGGGGAACAAAACCAAGAAGAGGAGTTAGGAGCTCTGGGTTAGATAGCTCTAACTCTCTACCATTGATGACCTGTGTGACTTTGGGCAAATCAGCTAACTTTTCTGAGCCTCTGTTTCCTCATTTGTATAAACTTAACTTGAAGAACCCTTCTTATTCTGATATTCTCTGATCATGTTCAGAGAATGGAATATTTATTGGGATTCTTCCTTTTCCTGATATCTAATGAGTTTTCCCTCCTTCCTCCCTCTGCCCATGAGCCACCAGTCCCTTCACCCTGAAAAATAAAAAGAATAAAGAGTTTGGAGTCAGAGGACCTGGCTGTGAATACTGACTCTGCTACTTAAGGTATGTTCAATTATAAAGTGTATGGCTAGCCACTCAATCAATGTGGGCCTTGTTGATGAAATGAGAGGGTTAGACAATGTCCTTTTTTTTTCTGTGAAATGTTATGGCCACCTTCCCACAGACTATCGGACAAGAGTTCTTTGCACAGAAGAATCTATGTCTCTGGGGTATGGGCAGGTGTGGGACATAGTAAATAATATATGTAATCCCCATAACAGTAGCCAATTAAGTAGAGTTGATGGAAGTCACAGGTCCTAGAAAAATTTAGGGAGCCTCAAAAATTTTTGGTGAATACCAGATTGTCCTCTGAGGCAGGCCATCCCTGTCCTGGGTTACGGTACTGAAGAGATTATGAAGTTAGATGAGGAAGAGAAAAAATGGCATTTAAAAAAACCCGTGTGTGTGCCATTGTTAAAGTCACTAGTCTAAGACATGCTTACCGTCAACTCACATGGCAAGTCTGGTGAGTCTATTTCTGAAAGTGTTAGATAATATGAAAAGAAGAGTTCCCACTCTTTGGTTTAGAGCATGGGTAGCCTGAGTTTACTAAATTGATCTCTGTTTTGTGGTTCTATCCCTTCCCGCCCCCCACAAAACATGGTCAGTCTAGGCTTACAAAGACCATTTACTGATGCAAATGAAATGTGAATTAATGCTAGGGGAAAGAAACCCACATAGATGAAAATCATGGATGCTTAAAGTACTGGGGACCTACTATGTGTAGAAACTGATATCCTGTGGAATACAGGAGATGAGGACCCTTCCAAAAACAAAGATATACTTGCCTAATCACCTTGACTGATTAGAATTGACAAAGGAAGTTTCTTTCCCCCATCAAGACAAGAGACATACATACATAGAGAAGAAAGAATGAGAGAGAGATAGCCAGAAAAAGAGCCAAAGAGGGAGAAAGACAGAGATAGAGAAAGACAGAGACAGAAACAGAGAGACAGAGATGAAAGGAAGGGAAGGGAAAGGGGAAAAAGAAGGAAAAGGAAAAAGGTAAGGGAAGAGACAAGCTTAGAAGTGATTTGGAGAGAATATACAAAATGTTTTAGCTCTTGGCTGTGTATGAGTAGTCAGGGCTGATAAATCGTTACCAAGAACATTAGTCTTTCTTCCTTACCTACCTTATCAGTAGTTCTTTTGTTTGTTTCTTTATTTTTTCTCCATTCTTTGATATTCCATAGTTTAATTATCAAGATCATATTGGCATCATAGGACTTAGTAGGTCTCCTTTGCCTATTTTACAAACAATTTATTTATTTTTGGAAGTAATTGTTCTTTAAAAGTTTAATAGAATTCTCTTGTAATTCTTTCAAGTCTTAGGTTGTTCCTTCCCCCTTTCACTCCCCCCCAACTTTGAGACTTCATTTATGCTAATTCAATTTCTATCTCTAAGGAAGTTGTTTAAGGATTTTATTTCCTGTTCTGTTATTCAGAGAATTAATATTTCTCTAAATATCCATTCATTTCATTTAGAACGACACTTTTGTTGGTATATACTTAAGCAAAGTAACTCCTAACAGCTGTTTTATTTCTTCTTCATTGGTTATGAGTTTACCTTTTTCATTTTTTATACTAGCAATCTGATTTTCTTTCTTTAAAAAAATCATATTAGCCAATGGTTAATCTATTTTATTGGTTTTCTTAAACTTCTAGTTTTATTCATTAGTTTAATTTTTTATTTAAAATTTTGTCAATCTATCCTTTGATTTTAGGATTTTCTATTTTGCTGCTCATCTTTTTAATCCTTGTTTTTATATTTTTAGATGCATGCCCAAATCATTGATCTCTTCTTTCTCCCTTTTATTGGTGGAAATATTTAGAGATAGACATTACAAGTAGCTGTTTTCCCAACAATGCTTCCCAACATTGTTGTCTCATCATTCTTTAATGAATATTTTTAATGAAATTAGCATTTTTATGATTTGTTCCTTACTCCACCCATTCTTTAGGTTTAAGTTATTTTTTAATCTATAGTTTAAAGGTCCTTTACTCAATATAATTTTTATTGTATTACGATTAGGAAAAAAGACATGTAATACTTCTGCTTTTCTACTTTTGTTTGGGTGGATTTTATGCTCTAATACATAGTCAGATTTTGTAAAGGTTCCAAGCATAACTAAGAATAATATGCATATTTCTTTCTATTTACATTCATTATTTTTCAAAATTCTATCATTCTAAAATTATATTCACTTCCGTAACTTCTTTCTTATTTATTTTATGGTTAGATTTATCCTGGTCTTAGAAGGAGTTCCCCCATTGGTATCAGTTTGCTGTCTATTTCTTCTAACTTATTTGATTTTTCCTTTAAAATTTTAGAAACTATGCCATTTAATTAATATATATTCAGCACTGACACCAATTCATTGTCTATGTTACCTTTTGGTAAAATGAAGTTTCCCTGTTTATGTCTTTTGCTTAAATTTATTTTTTTTTACCTTTACTTTATCTGAGGTCATGATGGTTACCCTTGCCTTTTTAAGTTCAAGTGGAGCATAATAGATTCTGTACCAGGTGCTTATTTTATAATATGTGTATCTTTCTGTTTCCAGTGTGTTTCTTATAAATGATATGTTTTTGGATTCTGACTTCTATTTCATTTAACTATTTTCTTCAATTTTGATGGCGAGTTCTTCCCATTCACACTCACAGTTATGACTGCTAACTGTATTTCCATTCATTCTATTCTCTTATACTTATCCTCTTTTTTATCCTGTCTTTTCTATGAGTATTTTTTTAAAATTCTGATTATTCACTCCTTTAATCTTACACTTTCAAATAACCCTTTTTCCTCATACATTCCTATTAGGTAGGATGAATTTCTGTATTCAACTCTGTGTGTGCATCAAGTCTTCTCTTCTTGAACCAACTGAGGTGAGAGCAAGGTCCAAGTATTGTCTGTTCCCTTATTCACTCCCCTTCCATTGTATAAATTCTTCCTTGACCACTACATTTATATAAAATAATTTCCCCATATTCCTCTCTCTTCCCCCCTTCTCCCACTGTTTGCCTCTTCTTCACTTCTTCATTCTTCTTTTGAAATCACCTAAACATAATAGAATTGTCATCCAGACCTCTGTCTGATAATCAGACTTCCTTTAGGATGACTGGTAATGATAAAATTCTGAGAGGTTTTGTGTATCATATCTGCACATAAGATTGTAAATAGCTTGAACTTGCTTATGCCCTTATGATTTGTCATTCATGTTTACCTTTTTATGCTTCTCTTAAATCTTATGTTTGAAGGTAAAATTATTCATTTCTGATCTTTAGATCAAAAATGTTTGAAAGCTCTATATTTAATAAAAAAAATTCACACCCCCGAATAGGATTAGATTCATTTTTGCTGAGTAGGTTACTCTGGGTTGTAATCTTAGCTCCTTTGCCTTCTAGAAAATTATATTACAAATCCTTCACTTCTGTAAAGTGGTAAATGCTAAATTTTGTGTGATTATAACTAACTTGGATTTTTTATTTCTGGCTACATGCATTATTTTCTCCTTGACCCAAGAGCACTGGAGTTTGGCTATAATATTCCTGATAGTTTTGACTTGGGGCTTTATTCCAAGTGAATGCTTTCATTTTATATTTTGTCCTCTGGTTCTAAGATACTTGGATAATTTTCTTTTATAATTTCTTGAAATATGATGTCTTGACTCTTTTTGTGTCTATGTCTTTCAGATAGTCCAGTGATTCTTAAATTCTCTCTCCTCACTCTGATTTCATGATCAATTATTTTTTAATGAGATATCTCACATCTTCTTATTTGTTTTCAGTCTTTTGACTTTGTTTTATTATTGCTTGATATCTCATGGAGTTGTTAGCCTCCATTTTGTTAATTCTAATTTTTAATGAGATTTTTTTCAGTAAGATTTTGTATCTCTGTTACAGAACAGTAAGTTTTCTCTTCATAAACTTCCTTTTTATTATTTTCTCCTCCCGTTTTTCCTCTATTGCTCTTATTTTATATACAAAATAATTTTTGTTCTTTTTATCTCTTTCTTTAGCTCTTGCTTTAATTCATCTCATAACTCTTGTTGGTCTTGATTTCAAGTGTAGACTTGTATCTGCATTTCTATTTGAGGCTTTTCCTGAAGATGTTTTCAAGTCATTCTGCATTTGTGTCTTTAGCTTCCCTGTCACCTTAGTAGATTTTTAAAGCTGGGTTCTTTTTTTTATCTTTTTTTTGGCTAGAACTGAGTTGCAGCTCTGATCTTGGTTTCCTTCCTGTAATGCCAATCAAGGCAGCACACTTGAGGGCTGCTGCTGTGAATAAATTTAAGGACTAATCACAAGGTATAGTAGACCATTCAGAACTGAACCTTATTTAAAAAACTAAAGCATTCACAATTCATAACAGCATAACAATTTATTACTAAGGTAGCCCCATAGCCTTAAATAAAACATATCATTCAGTATATAATATAACACTCAATATCATAGCATTTATCATTGAATTCATACTTGTTTATATAATCAGGGGTTCCTAGGCCAGGGTCTTCCCTGGCATAATGCATCCTTGAGGGGTAGCAGAAAACACAAATACCCTCCCCCTCCAGGTCACAGTAGATTACAATCCCCTCAAGCAAAATAGGGTCTCCAAATAAAGTCCTCTTGGGGGTGTGTCCTTCTCCTCCTACTGCTGTTGCAGGCTTCCATGTGGCATTCTCACTGCTCCTGTCTTGCTGCAAAGTTTTCATCTTGAAAAGGATTGAATTCTAAGCCCCGTGGCTCCCCCTCTTCTTAGATGACTCTGGGCCAACCATTCCCAACTCCTACCTGGATCCTGATGGATGATGGATCCAGTTCTCTGCACCTGCTCCTTATCTCAGTTCATGGGGGAAATGACTGCTCCACTCCAAGCTATCCCTGCTTCTGCTTGACAGCAGGCTCCAGGGACTCCTAACAGCAGGGGGCCTTTAATAAAGGCTACCCAGAGTCTTCTTCTAGGACATCAAGAGTTTTCAAGCATTCTTCCAGTGAGTGAACCCCAAGGTGATAGCAATTTTCCCGTTTATATGTGGTTTTACTTGGCTTCTGATCAGCTCGGTGCACCTTCGTAGCCCAGATGCATTACCTGTTTGGCTGAGCCCACGTGGGTAGCGCAGAAACTCATCACCTGACAGGCTTAGTGTCCAAAGGAATGAAAAATGGACCTCAGCACCTAATGTGCCATAGCTGTGGTTTACCAGCAATTAACCCTTCAGATATTTACAATTTATCCTGAAGCTGGGAAGCTGAACTTCAAAAAGGCTCTCTTTGACATTCTTTCCAATCTACTTCATTATGTTCTAACTTTTATTACAGTTACTTTATGTTCATTTCTTCCCACCCTTACCTTCTGCCTAATACTTTGAGAGTTCCTGGAGGATAGGGCCCCCATTGTTGATAACCAACATTGATATAGAGCTTTAGAAATGTTAAAAGCACTTCATTATCTCATTTCATTCTCACAATAAGTAAGGTAGGAAGCATGGATATTGTTATTCATATTTTACAGATAAGAAGACCATGGTCCAAGATGGTTAAATGATTTTCTCATGATTATACAGCTGTTAAGTGTCAGAGTCAATTTTTGGACTCTAGTTCCAGTGTTCTAGCTCTCCATTTCTTGCTTTGGACCCTGCTGTTTCTCATTTTGTATGCTCACTGTTTTGCACTGTACTTTGCATATAGAAAGCACTTAATAAATATCTCAATCAAACTGAATTAATGTGACAAATATCATGTGATTGAACAATTGAGACCAAAACAAATTTGAGAAGTACAGTGCAGAAAGAAGCAATGAGATCCAATAATAACTTGAATGGGAAGCAGTGAAAAGTCAAGAATTTAATGCAAGAAGTAACATTAGAGGTTATCTAACAATCTTATTATTAATTATTTTCATTAATTATTAAGGATCTAATAATCTATACATAAGAAAGTTTCAATGCTTGCCTCAAATCATACAAGTACTTAGTGGAAGAGTTGATATTTGAAACCAGGTTCTCAGACCAAATCCAAACATTTCCTACTAGTACCATGCATCTTTCCAGATATTAGAGATAAAATTTCACATAAAATGCAATGGGTGAAATAACAATGTGAATGAATTTGGAGAAAAAAAGGAGCTCTTAAGCATTAAGATTCAGTTTGCTTTTCAACAACTATTCAAACTGAAGATGACTTTATACAGGGTTTTTTTTCTTATATAAAAATGTAACAATTTCTCACATGAAGTTTGAAGTTAGTTTCCCCAACACATCCTCTCTCCTCCCTTCTTTCTGACTTCTTTTATGGCTTACTTAACAATGCAATAAAAAATGGCTAAGCTTACTAATGAACAGCACAGTTAGATTTAGGAACTTAAAACAACTTGACAAGTCTCTCTTTAGCTTCACTGAAGGGGAAAAAAAATCTCTTTTTTTTCCCATGGGGAGAAAAAAATTAAAAAAAAATTATGTTTAATTCCACCTGAATAGAAAGGGGGAGTAAGAATACAAAGTTTATTGATTTTCATGGATAACTTCTTTATACTTCAAATGGAAACCAATAAAAGTCTGAAAAAAGGAAGAATATACTGTCATTCCTGTCCAGAAAACAACATAAAGTTCATCAGCAAAGGTTTCTTTTCTTCATGGTCTGTGATTACCACACCTCTTAAAACATATAGCAATATCTGGTAATGTAGAGTTTTATCTTCATGCACATGGATTAATGTGAACTCCTAATATCAAAGGTAACCTATTTTTACATTCAAGAGGAAGTCCACACAGATATTCTACTTGGTGACAAGTCTAGAATAGGCACAAAGGTAATTATAAATCAACCTTGACTTGAACTAAAATATAAACCTACTATGTTTAGGTTATGAGATTTTGATTACGATAATAGAAATAGTAATCAATTAATTACCTCAGACAGCTGGGTGGTCCAGTAGATAGAGGTGCTAGAGATGGAATCAGAAAAGTTTGAGTTCAAATTTGACATCCAATGATTACTAGCTATGAGACCCAGGGCAAGTCATTTATTTTCTATCTCCTTCAGTGTCTTCTTTTATAAAATGTGAATAATAACAGTTTATATTTCCCAGGGTTATTTGAGGATAAAATGATGTATCTATAAAGAATTGTGTAGACCATAAAGCATTATATAATTACTAGGTGTTATTATTTATCATTATAATGAGTCCTGAATATCCAATAGTAATAAATAATTAATTACTATCCACTTTTATTTCAAGGCATCATAGCTGGAAAACAATATTCACAACCAGTGTCTCTGATAAAGATATAATTTCTAAAATGTATAGAGAACTGAGTCAAATTTATAAGAATGCACATCATTCTCTTATTGATAAATGGTAAAAGGATATGAATTAGAAGTTTTCAAGGAAGAAATTAAAACTGTCTCGTCATGTGAAAAATCACTATTGATTACAGAAGTGCAAATTAAATCACCTCAGAGGTACCACATCATATCTATCAGGTTGGCTAACATGACAAAACAAGAAAATGAAAAATGTTGGAAAGCATATGGGAAAATTAGAACACTTATGCATTGTTGGTGGAGTTGCAAACTTATCCAACCATTCTGGAGAGTAATTTGCAAGAATCTAAGACAATTTCAAAAGATGTATCATGGAAAACTCTATCCACATCCAGAGAAAGAACTATGGAATCTGAATGCATCTGGAAGCATACTTCTCTCTCTCTCTCTCTCTCTCTCTCTCTCTTTTTTTTTGCAGTTTTCCCCTTTTGTTCTTATTCTTCTTTATAACATGACTTAATGTGGAAATGTGTTTAATATGATTATACATGTATAGTCTATATCAGAATGCATACTATCTTGAGGAGGAGGAAGGAAATGGGAAGGGAGAAAATTTAAAACTCAAAATCTTATAGAAGTGAATGTTGAAAACTAAAAATAAGTACATTTTTTTTTTAAATCAAGGCAACATAGGACCGTGGTTAAAGTGGAGGCTTTTCCCCTTGGCCAAGGTCATTCATGACAACTTTGGCATTGTGGAAGGACTCATGACTACAGTCCATGCCATTACTGCTACCCAGAAGACAGTAGATGGCCCCTCTGGTAAGCTGTGGCGTGATGGGCGTGGTGCTGCCCAAAACATCATCCCTGCTTCCACTGGTGCTGCTAAGGCTGTAGGCAAGGTTATTCCTGAGCTGAATGGGAAGCTCACAGGCATGGCCTTCCGTGTTCCTACTCCCAATGTATCTGTTGTGGATCTGACCTGCCGCCTGGAGAAACCTGCCAAATATGATGATATCAAGAAAGTGGTGAAGCAAGCATCAGAGGGACCCTTGAAGGGCATCTTGGGCTACACAGAGGACCAGGTTGTATCCTGTGACTTCAACAGCAATACTCACTCTTCTACCTTTGACGCTGGCGCTAGTATTGCCCTCAATGACCATTTTGTCAAGCTCATTTCCTGGTATGACAATGAGTATGGTTATAGCAACCGTGTAGTAGACCTCATGGTCTACATGGCCTCCAAGGAGTAAAGTGGAAAGCCATGGATCTTCATCCCCAGCCAAAAAGAGGAAATCCACCACTGGGGAGCCCACATTCCTAACCTGTGTTCCTATACTAGGGATCCCATGTCCCATTCACATCCTTGTTCCAAAGCACCCCTGTAGTAGGGGGAAGAAGCCTAGAGTCCTGTATTGTGTACCATCAATAAAGGCAACATATTCAGTGCAAAAAAAAAATAAAAAAATAAAGTGGAGGCTTTTAAGTCAAGAAGACTGTTTCAAATCCTTCCTCTGGTTGGGTGATTCTGGGTAAGTCCCTTAACATTTTGGTGTACTAGACCACTTTCTAAGATTTTAAGTCTAAGAGAAGGTGCATTGATAAGGCTTCCATTGGTAGAAGGGGTTTTCTCATATGAGAAGTCCCTCACATAGGAAAATAACAGATCCAATTCCTATCCCTTTCATAAAGTCAGTTTCTTTCAAAATCTGTTATCACTTCTTAGCACAGGGGATATATTCAATGAAAGCTGGAAAATAGTCAATGCTTTGGAAAGCAAAAATGCTTCCCAAATTGGCATCACTCATACTGATAGCTCAACTAAATACCTATGTGTTTTTGTTTATAGAGAAAAGACTGGAAGATATTTGAGACCTCTCAGCATAGAGATTCCTGGGATATATCAAAAGGAGCTTTGAGAAAAATTGTAAATACAAGGTATTAATAGGAATAGTATAGTTAGGAGAAATCCAGACTGGGCATCAAGAGACTTTGGTTCTGTTCCCAATTCTGCCACTAATTAGTTATGTAACCTTAGATGAGTCACACATCTTTTCTGGGCTTTAGTTTTCTCATCTGAAAATATGTGAGAGGATTATTCATATGATAACCAAATTTTCTTCCAATCCTTTGATGCTAAAATCAATGACAAGGTAAAAAGACTAAACTGTGACTAAGAATAAATATACACCACATCTCTCCTCAAATATTGATAAGGTTTCCTTTATATAGGCCTACCTTTGCCTTAGCACAAATTGTTTACTTTTTTTTCTATATCATGAGCCCCTGCAGCAGTCTAATAAAATCTGTGTACACCTTCTCTGAAAAATGTTTTCAAATGCATAAAATGAAATAAATAAGATTATAAAGGAAACCAATTTTATTGAAATGTTATTATTAAAAATTTAAAAATCTAAGTCCATAGACCTTCTGTTTGTAACCCTAAGATCACTACCCTTATACCTTCAAGGTAATTTATATTATTTTAATACTTGCAACCAGGGATATGATGGGAACAAAAAGGAATTCACTGACCTCTCTGAATCAATCAAGCAAGCATTTACAAAGTACCTATGAGATGCCAGAATCTGTGATAGATGCTAAAGATGCAAAGAATTTACCAACCCCAATAAGGAGGAAGGACATGAGGATTACCTGTTAAGGTGGGAGTGACTGAAGTTGAGAAAATTCCTGACAACTGCCTTAGGGTCTGTTTAGTGTGCTGGCTAAGCATTGTCATGTGACTAAAATTAAAAAGAGTGAGAAATGTGTTGACTAGTTCTCAGGTATGATGACCTGGAATAGTCAACAAATTAACGCATCAACAAACATCAATTAAGTGCCTACTATGATCCAGATGTTACATTATACACTGAGATGGAAAGACAAAAGTAAAACAGTCTCTGCTCTCAAGGAACTTATATTCTATATGCATAAAGCTATATATAGCTAGACAGGGCAATTAGAAGGTAAGACATTAGCTGGGAGGATTAGAAAGACTTCATGTAGAAACTGATGTTTAAGTTTACTCTTCAAGGAAACTTAGGATTCAAAGAGAAAAGAGCAAAAAAAAAGTACTTACCAAGAATGGGGGGAGGGAAGATCTAGTACAGAGACTAGAGTCGGGTTGTTATATATAAGAAACAGCAAAATCTGTTTAGATGAATCATAGTCATACAACCCATATGTGTCAGATGTAGGAATTAAACCTTTCTTCAATGAATACACCATTTACCTCTCGAGTAGGGGAATTGACACAGTCAGAATTGCATTTTAGGGAAATCACTTTGTCAGTTGTGCAAAGGGAGAATTAAAGTGAGGAGTGACTTGAGCAGAGAAACCAATTAACTTGCTATGGAATAGTGCAGGCAAGAGGAATCAATGGTCTGAACTAGGCTGATGACTATTTGAGTAGAAATAAAGAGATGAATAGTAGACATGTTGTAAAGGTAAAAATACTAAGTGTCAAAAAAAGAAGTTAATATTACCTTAAGAAATTAAGGATGATGGGATGTAAGCAGCAGGTGACAGCTCCAGCAGATGGCAGCAGCAGCTTGATAGAGAAACAGCACAGAGCAGCTCAAAAGAGAATTAGAGCTAAGAAAGGAAGACAGGAGAGGAGCTACACACAGATCCACATTTGGCTCCCTAAGCATTTCAAAGATGCGGCCAGAGAGCCACCTGGTCCTAAAAGAGAGGGAAATATGTGGTCCCAGTCATGACAGTGGGAAAAGAATCAGTATAACAGTGAACAAATCTTGGACAAGTGGAGGAACTCTGGGTTTCAGCTTCAAGGGGCAAAATGGAGATTCTGAATCAAGCCTAGGAGCTCCATGTTTAAAGTAGGAGGTAGAACCAAGGAGTGGCCTCAGACAGAGCCACAATGTATTGGTGTAAACATGGACCTTGCCTTTCACTAATATCATAAGTGTGTGTGTTATATGTATTGTACAGGTCCTTGGGATCAATGAGTGAGTCTTATTGGTTTTCCATTATGAGGAAACTTCAAATGTCGATTAGCATCATAAGTCCATAGCATTGTCTAGGTATCTAGGTAAGAATGGCACACATTAGGGGGGAGTTATTGGTCTCCTTAGCAATCCCCATTAGAAAGGAAATCTCCACCTAGGGTGGTATTATAGATCTAGAAAATTGCCAGATACTGTAAAGTTTGAAGGAAAAGAAATGTTATCATGAATTTTTATCAGTTCAGGTGAAAATTATTTCTTTTTCAGGTTTGTTATCTTTTTTTTATCATTGTCAGGTTGAATGAAGACTGTCCTATATTCAATATATTGTTAGCCTACGATATTGTGTAGGAGGTGAAGGCTCTTTTACCTTCACTGAGACCTAGATACAAGTGGTTTTCTGATGTTCCTAAGGTTAACCTACATGATAGACAAAATAACCCAAATTTTGATGTTCACCAAAAAATTCCCAGTGAAGCTACTATCCAAAGAACAGGATTACTGAGAAACCCCCAAGAGTAGACCCAGGTCATCAAAAATTCAAAGCATATGGGGCCACAGGTTATACTAAGTCTTTTTTTGTTCCATAGATGATCACACATGGCTTCTTTATCAGGTACTTAAAAGTAGTTTTAAATTCTAAGAATTTCATTTTTTTTTGTCAAGTTAGCACAACCTTACCCATGGAAAATTATTAAGAACATTAATTTCTTCTCTATCAGATGGACTTAAGTAAGTAAAGGGATTTCTGGGTGAGTATTATTTTAAGCAGACATAAGGGTCAGAATACAGAGGCCAACACTGGTGACTTGGAATGATGAGAAGGTCATGGGGTTTTTGTGAGGGAAGAAGATTACTCTTGATTTTTATGTCTTTTCTTCTTATTCCAGAAATGGACACTAAGGTAGAATGGAGCAGGTAAGTAGAAAGAATCAAGAAAAGAGAAGGAAAAGAAAGATAGATAGAATTTTTTTCTTTTCACTGTTCAGTTTTTTTTTTTTTTAATTTATTTTTAAGCCAACTAATTTGGGATCCTACTAGTCCTGGAATTTGGAAAGTTACTAACTATTCAAAAGGAATTGGACATTGGGAATTTCACTTTTGCCTTTTTATCCCCAATGCCTTACAGAGTAATTGGCACATAGTAGTCATTAAATAAATGATTCGCATAGTTGATCAATTGACAGAGAGATTTAACCTTAATTAATAGAATAGCTGTTTCCCTGATAAGGGGAAGGGAAGGGACTATGTATTTATCAAGCTCTAATACATGTCAGGCACTGTGCTAAGTGCTTTACAAATATTATCTCATTTGATTCTTACAACAATCTTGTGAGGTAGGTACTATTATGATCCACATTTTAGAAGTGAAGAAACTGAGGCAGGTAGTGACTTGCCCAGGGTCACTCAGGTAGGAAGTGTCCAAAGTTGTATTTGAACTTACATCTTCCTGCCTTCAACATTCTTCTGTCCACCTAGCTGCCTCCAATAGTTTGGGTCCTTGGCTCAAGTAGGTTTCTGGAAAACATGTGCCTGTGGAGATGTAATAGGAACATGTAATGAACACACTCAGTGTTCATTTTCCCACTGATTTACTTAGCTGGAGAAGTCAATAAAGACTGCACTTACTAGTTTTTCTTCAAGCCCCCAAGTCTGCTTCCTGCTCCAGACAGGGGGACGCCAGCCTCTTCTTTCCATTGTTACTCATTTTTCACTGTCATTGTTTTTACAACTCAGATTTTTATTGCTTTGCCATTTGGCTTCCAAGCATAGAGTCTGGGAATTTGGAGGAATTCTGCATTCAGACCGGTTCCCTGAGGCACTGTATTCTCATGGATGCTGACAGACATTCAACACATCATTCCCAACATATACTTCTGGAGATATTTATTACTTTTGAGATGATATTTCAGAAGGTTCGGAGCAAGAGCTAGAGAAACAAGTGATATCTTTGGAAATTCTGACACATTTTTTTTTGTACTGCCCCAATGCTATTTCATAAATTGCTCCATAATTGCCACATAATAGCTATCTCTCTCACCATTGGACCAAATAGCTGTAGAAATGCATACACAATTGGTCTAGGAGAAAGATGCAAATGAAAAAGGTCAATTTCAAGTGTCAGGGTCTGATCCTTAGCCTATTTTGGTTTTAAGACTTCCACTCTGCAAAGTGGGTATTTATTCATCAAAGTAGGACTGCATTGAGAGTGTAGCCATACCATTGGTTATTCAAAATAGTTATGTAGTAAAAAAAAGTTTTATATCACCTATGCTAGATTGTATTCTGAATGAGAATGAGGGCAGACTGGATTTTGTTTGTATTTTCCCTATGAGATGGATTCTTGTAGTTGAATTTGAATATTGGATATTTCTCACTGTCTTAAGCATTCCAGTTAAATAATAAGGTCTTAGAACATATTGTTTCATGAAAAAACAACAATGAATAAGAGGAATTTAGAGAAACATGGGAAGACAGATGATCTGATGCAGAGAAAAGAATGTGGAAACTTTAAAACATGTACCCAACGTCAAAAATGAACACAAAAACAACAATAAAAAAGAAATGGACATTATTGGTTCCAGAGGACTGATGGCAAAACACACTCCCTTCCTGTTAGTAGTCTGGAGGGGTGTGGAGGAACTGTGCTAAACATGTAACGACTCATACTGTGCCAGAAGTAATCTCTGTGCCGTGTGGTTTTGCTTGAATGTTTTAGTTTTTATTCCGCAGTGCCTGGAACACAACTGGCACTTCATAAATGCTTATTGATCAACTATGAGGAGAGAGGCAAGGATGGAGTTGGGGGTAGGAACAGGTGGATATCAGGAAATGTCTGTGGCAAAAAAAAAACCCAAAACCAGAAGGCATCAATTAACTTTCTTTAAAAAAAAGTAAGTAATAAAGTGAATGAAAAAATTATTAAAAATGTTTATGTACCTAGCACTATGATAAAAGCTGCATATATAAATATAAAAGCAAAGAGAGTCCCTGCTTTCAAGGGATTTACATTCTACTAGGGAAAGATACTACATGCAGAGGAGTGGTGGCCAGGGAAAGACTTATTACAAGAAGGTAAAAATCTTTGGGAAAGAGATGGACACACTCATGTGAAGAGCAACAACAAAGTTTATTTCATCCTGGTTCCAAAGCTTCAGGGATGAGTTGCACAAAGGCCATAAGCAGGAGTCTGGCAAGACAATGGAGTAAGGGGCAAAGTGAAGCACAGCGAGGGCTTAGTGTAGGACTCTAGGATGAAAGGAATATCATTCTGTTATGAAGACTGAACTTCGTAGATAAAAAATAATCTGACTTCCTTAAACTTCACATTGTTCAAATCCATTGTATTTTAGTTTCAGTTTAGCACATTTCCAAGATAGAATTTTCCATTGGATACTTTCATCAACCTATGGTTTCATTGGCATGGATACTCCCCTACAACAATGCATATCACAATTTCATGTGTTACCAGTCTTCTCCCACTTGACCTCAAAAAAGGATCAATCTTATGGCAATAAGGCTCTCATTATGTGAAAAGGTTGGTCTTCAAATGAAAGAAACAGTCTACCACCAGGCTAACCCCACATACAAAGGTTTCCTGTGTTGTAGAACCTACTAGACTTTTTAACTACCCTGGTATAACCTTCACAAGCCCAAGATCACCTTCACACCATGAGTGGGCATCTAAGAAGACATCAATGGGTTTTCCCTATAAAAATTTTAATCTACTATATGAATTTTAAACAATTAAGTACATGAATTTTCCTAGATTTCCTCTTGCATACTTTTGGTTTTAGAATCCACTTCAGTCTTGAGATATTTATTATTTTCTGGAAATTTACAACACTTAAATTCTAAAAGCCCAGTGTTAGTATTTCATATAGGAAGCACAACTACTAAAAAAAAGTGTCCAGGTTCTTCAACTTTACCCACAGTTCATTTGTACCCTTTTTGTATCAGGAAGGAGCTGATAGGTGGACCTATCTTTCAGACTTAGCAAGATTTAAAGTGGTTCACAGTCTGTGGGAGAGACTAAGTGGGAGAGAAAAATGATCCCCCTTTACAAATTGGACCCCTCCCCACTCTGGGCAGCCCATCACTATGTAAGAAAAGTTCATCTTTCCCATTCCCCATCATGTCAGTTTGTGCCTCAAAGGCAACACACACACACACACACACACACACACACACAAATATCTATATCGACACTTTTATTTAAAAGAGATTGCTAATGTGTGGGGAAAGGGATAGGAAGAGAATACCAGAGAAGAGGGGCTAGTAGGGACGTACCAGGTTCTGATTAACCACTTCTTAGCTGCTCATCCACCTCTTACTACAGCTTTGATGAAATTTTTAAAAAAATATAATAAATTCAAAAACACTTTTAAATGGAAAGAATGGGAGAGGAAACTAACACATTAGAGCTTTCCCCCTTCCCTTCCTCAAATTAAAAAAGAATAAGAAAAAAAAAAGAAAAATGAGATCAATGGCTGTGAACATGAGATATTATCATCATTCCTATATGAAGATGAGGAACTAGACCAAGTAACACTGAAATGTTTTTCTTGTCCCAGTGATAGGTTTGTTCTGACCCATTCACACTGTCCTATCTGGCTTTCCTCATAAGCAAGAACTCACATTCATGAAATGGTTGCCTGTGATTGGAGAATAACCCTTGTCATGTAGTTAGAGCAAATCTAACTAGAGAATAAAGGTGAGGAAGAGAAGACTCAATTATGCCAATTTAAAAGAAGGAAGTCAAGGTTATCAATGTCACAGAAAGTCATTTTGCTCCTTTGTGTGCCTGGATTAACCTGAGAACGAATGTAGGCCTGCATTAGCAAAGCTACCATTCATTGCTCTGGCCTATAAGATGGGTTTGGTGTTCCATAGGTGACTGCTATTCCCTGCCCTTTCAGATTCTGCATTCTTCAGACTGGTCTGCACTCCCATAAGAGGGAGGAGCATTCCCTCCAGTTGCACAGACTGTAGCCCTTCCATGGCTGCCCATTCTGTGTTACTCATCTCTCCTCTTGTCCATCCACAATTCTTCCACTGTCATTGCAGAATCAGAAGGGCCTACATTGAACTGTGTCACTTTGCATTTTTCTTAGGTGAATAAATGTAAAGAAAAAAAATTATTGAGGGCTAAGCATTGTGCTAAGTGTCATAGTTTGGGAAACTGGGTGGTGAATAGATCCCTAGGGGAAAGAGATTAACACATCCTTCCTAGTGGCAGTAGTAGTATTAATTTGATTAGGGCCTCAAAACTGGAAATGGTCCAGAGGGTCTACAATGTGGCCTGAGGGCTAATTAGAAGGTGGCAGGGCAGCAAAGGGAAGCATGACTGGAACAGATGGCACGGTATTATGCCACACACAGGAGGCACTAACCAATCAGCACCTTGAGAGCCTCAGGGTAGGAGTTCCAGAGATGAAAGGGTTGTGTCTTCCAGGAGATTATCTCTGGTCTAGGCCATAAGGCATTTGGGTTGTCATGGACAAAGAATTCATCACCAACTAGCCAGATGACACACTTAAAAGAAATCATTTTTGTTAGAAAATACAAATGGTCTGTTGATGGTTTCACACTAGAAATATCCAGAATTATTAAACTATCCAAAACTTGCTCTCTGATAACTCTCAATCTTCCACATTAAAAAAATGCAGGCAAGTTACCCTCATAAGATGTAAGATAAAATATATAATTGGTTATTCTTGGATTTTTATTTGTTAAAACACAGATGATCAAATGTATTGTAAATTCAAGTTCTTTGAGGGCAGGAACTATTTATTCACTCATTCATTAATTTATTAATTTATCTAGTTATTTATTATTTTATTCATTTATTTGTTTATTTATCCTAAAAGACTATAATAATAATTTATACATAAAGCACTTAATTAACATTTTTTAAAATTTCCCTTAAAAGAAACAACTTACACTTGAAGAAACTCGGTCTTAACTCATTTGAGTAGAATACTGAATTTGGTAGACTTCAGGAGTAAGATCGTTTCACTCTCTGGCCTCTAACTGGCTCAGTTAATTGTTTGTAAAGCTTGCTACAAAGTTTAAGCTTTCAGTGATCAGGTGTTCTCACCTGAAAATGCACGGGGTATCTTTAGCCATTAAGTCTTTCAAACCTCCCATATGTACAAAAATATTTATGGCAGCTCTTTTTGTGGTGGCAAAGAACTGGAAATCAAGGGGATGCCCATCAATTGGGGAATGGCTAAACAAGTTGTGGTATATTAATGTGATGGAATACTATTGTGCTATAAGAAATGAGGAGCAGATGGATTTCATAATAGTCTGGAGAGACTTATATAAACTGATGTGAGTGAGGGGAGCAGAACCAGTAGAACTTTGTACGCAAGTACAGACACATTGTATTGTGATAACTGGCTTTGATAGACTGGGCTCCTCTCAGCAATGTAAGATTATAGGACATCTCCAAAAGACTCATGATGGAAAGGGCTATCCACACCTAGAGAAAGAACTACAGAGTCTGAATGCAGATTGAAGCAAACCACTTGCTCTCTCTCTTTTGTGTTTTATTTTGTCCCTTCTTTCTCATGGTTCACGCCATTGGTTATAATCCTTTACAACCTGACTAATGTTTAATGTGAAGGTATTTGTAGATCCTATATTTGATTGCATGCCACCATGGGTGGGGAGGAGAGCGAGGGGGAGAAAATTTGAAACTGAAGGGATTGTGGAACTAAATGTTGTAAACTAAAAGTAAATAAGCAAATTAAAAAAAAAAATCTTTCAAACCCAAATGCCTTCACCTCAGACAATTCCTTACCAGACTGAAATATTTACCATTTTGGGAGGAAAACACACACACACACACACACACACACACACACACATTTTGCAATGAGTCCAAAAATGAGTCACTCTGCTAAAATAGAAATATAGCTTCTCAAGGTACCTAGCAGCCTGGGGGAAATTCTTGTTCCTTATGAAGAAAGATGTAACATGGCATTCAATTTATTTGAGACATTCTTTCCTAGCTGCTACATCCAATTATTGGGCATGAACGTAAATCATCTGCTTAGACAGGCATGGAGAATGGGGTTACAGATTCAATAGCTGTGTGCTCATTTTCAGTCACCAGCCACCCTTTAGGTTGCCAAGTAACATATCACCTGCTCCTGTGTTAATATCTTTTAGGATTTTTTTTAATCTGCCAAACATCAATTTTATCTATAGGTTGGCAGTTATAATTACAAATTATGCATTGAGGCATAACAAGTTCACTTTGAAGTAAAAAGTTGATTTGATAAACTAATTCAGTGTTTTTTATTTTCATATTACAGCTCCCTGAGGCATTTTCATGTAAAAAAAACTATACCGGCAGGCACACATGCTCACATCTACACTATTAAGCTGATGGCAAGCTAGTTACCACACATGTTCATGAGAGCATTTTATTCAAGCTCTAAAATCAGTCACTCAGGGCATAACTTGACTAGTGAAGCAAGATGCACATAGTCACTGATGAGAAACAGAGAATTCTGTTAGAGTGAATGTTCTTTCTCAATGAGCAACGCCACTTTCTTGATCCCCACCCTTGCTGCTAATGGTCCCAAAATGATATTGTATTTACTTTGTGCCTATTTCATTACTTATATGTGCATAAGCTGTTTCTCTTCATTCATTGAAAGCTCTCCATGATCAGGGATTTTTACTTTTTTTTTTGCTTTGAATCCTCAAATACAAATCCTGCACAGCTCTTGGTGCACAGAAGGCCATTGACAAATGATTGTTAATTCATAGATGGATTGACTATAAGGAAGAAAAAAATAACTGAAGATGAATTCAAGGTATTTTACAATCTTAATAATAATAGCCAGCATTCATATAGTAGTTTAAGATTTGCAAAGTTCTTTGCATGTGATAATCGTTAATCAAATCCTCACAACAAACCAAGGAGGTAGATGCTATTATTATCTTTATTTTGCAGAAGAGAAAATTGAGTTAAACAGAGGTTAAGTGGCTTGTCAAGAGTCACACAGCTAGTGAGTGTCTGAGGCTGGATTTGAACTTTGATCTTATTGACTCTAGGTATAAAGCTATAGCCACAGTGCAATCTTTCTCTTTTTGAAGCACCAATTTGTTTGCCTTTACTAACAAGAGAATATTTTGTAAATGACAAATCCTCTAAGAATTTAGTATATTTGAAGTTAAATTAAACCATTTTACAATGACACTAGTCAGTTGCCTCCTAGAAATATAGCATAGAATGATGCCTACTAATTGATGTCCTTGCTTCATTCTTCCTTTGCACAGGTGTGTAGCAGCAAGCACCCTAGAGTCCCCAGGGTGTCTGCCAACACAGGTTCTTAGATCTGCTTTGATAAAGGAAAGCAACTCAAAATTGGTTAACAAGCTTACTTTAATCAGTCAAATATATATCGTTTACCTAGTTCAGGGGAAAAAGGTCAGCACCCCGAACTTCAGAGTATACAGACAGAATTATCAAGACAGAAAAACAGATCAAGTAGATAGGTTTCCAAACTGTCCAACCATTACATCCATACCAAATCAACATCTGGGTTTTTCAAAGCCGGGGGGCTCTCAACAATGGCTTCCCATAGTCTCATCTGATCAAATCACAGAACACTACTCAAAGTGAGCCCCAAAGCAAAGCCTCACATCAGGGATTATATAGCCTTCTCCTAGGTCAGAGAATGTAACCACCCTCTTGACCCACTGCCCAATCACACAGCATCAAGGTGTGGGCATTCCTGAAAACGAAGCCTCCTGCCACAGGCTCCATGTGACCGCATTCAGCCTATCAGGAGGCAGAGTATATTTTCAAATCAAGGAAGTTTCTCAGAGTCTCTTAAGCCTATCGAAGGGCTTAGGGGCAGGGAAGATCTTTAAATTTGCATTTCCATTACAAGGTGCCAGTATAATCTTCCTTAGGTACAAATCGAACCAAGTCATCCCCCTGTTTGCAGATTTTTAGTGGACAATACATTACTGAATCTAGCTTAAAGTACAAACTCCTAATCTTGATAATTAAAGAGCTTCATGACCTGACTCAAAATTACTTCTCTATACATAGTTGACATAACTTTCTCTTTCCCACTCCAGGTTTCCAGTCAAGTGGAACTACCTTCTACTCCTTATACATGAGGTTCTATCTCCCAAATCTGTGCCTTTGAGTAGGCTGTTCCCTTCATACTCCAGAATATCATCTTTCCTCCCTTCAGCCTATTAGAATCTCTTACTATCTTCAATGTTCACTTAGCTGTCTGTCTCCTATAGAAAGATTTCCTGCATGCATCTAGTTGTCAGAGCTCTCTCTGAAATGATTTTCCATTCACTAACCTGTAGATTATTCTGTCTCCCAGAAGAAAATATGTTCTTTTGGGGAAGAAACTAAGTTTAGTTTTACTTGACCTTTATAACCCCTGAACCTGGCCCAGTGTTTTGTACAATACTACATACACAAACAAAGTTTCTGGACTCAATAAAATATAGTAGGAATTTTATCACTAAAGAAAAGTTGGAAAACATGTAAGAATTGGTTTTATTATTTAATTGTACTTGAGGTACTTAGATTTTAACATTTTTTTTCTTTCTGCTATATCAAATTTACTTATTTACATGCAGTCAGCAGTTTAAGGACACTTAGTTGATATGGACTTGATATATTTATTTATTCATAAACATTGTAGTAGCCTCACATATTTTTAAATTGAAGTAGGAGTTAATAAAAAATGATAATAATTCTTGTTGTCTGCTACTCTTTTCATCTTCCTCCATTTTAAAAGGACCAGAGAAACTAGTATAAAAAAATAGAAATTAATCCATTGTATATTAATGACTGTGACTGCTAGGTGGCTCAGTGGACAGAACATAGTACTTGAAGTCAGAAAGAACTGAATTCAAATTTGACCTTAGACACTTACTAACTGTGTGACCCTGGGCAAGTCACTTACCTCTGTTTACCTCAGTTTCCTCATCTGTAAAATGAACTGGAAAAGGAAATGGCAAACCACTCCAGTGTCTTTGCCAAGAAAACCCCAAATGAGCTCACACAGAGTTGGACATGACTTAAAATGACAGAACAAGAACAACAACAAACATTAATGACTCACAGTCAGACCACCACAAGATTCAGATACCATCAGAATTGACTCTCACAGCATCTCTTCCACCCACCAATATTTTCAATGGGGGGAGATTAACCTGAAAATGGATCCATGGAAAAGATTAATAAGCACAAAACATCAAAATAAGAAAAAAACAAGTATAATATGGAACAAATTTTAAATCAAAAGAAAAGATAGTGTGGACACAAGGAGGGCCAGGGAAATAAATAGCAAAACTAGAAATCTATAAACCAAAACTATATAATAGTAGGACGTTATATTAGAAATCAACAACTTCTCTCCTGCCCAAAGAAGAAAAAAAAACTAGCCCCTATTCATTCAATGAAGGGGAAAAGGAGGTGGAGGAGAAAAAGGAGGAGGAAGAGGAGAAGAATCATCTAGGATTCTTCAGTAATTATAACAACTAATATCAATGGCACATTACAGTTTGACTAATATTTTTGGCATTCATTATCTCATTTGATCTTCACATCAACCCTTTGGGGTATCTAATGAAATAAGTATCAGTATCTCCATTTTTCAGTTGAGGAAACTGAGGCTCAGAGAGTGTAAATGATTTATTTTCTCACACACACACACCTGTTACAGATCAGGGGCAGAATCTATAACCCATTCTTCCTAACTTTATTATTAATATCTTCATACTAATCATTGATATTATTATTCATAGCTTGAATGTATACTATGTTATAAGTTTCCAAAGTACCTTACAAACATTACCTTACTTTTCCGCGTGACTACATTGGGAGCCAGGTACTATTATCATTTCAATTTTACAGATGAAGAGACTGACTTAGAGAAGTTAGGTGTTCTATCCAGGCTCATGCAGCTAGTATCTGAAGATGAATTTAGACTCAGGTATTCCTGAAAATAATCACTGTGTCTAATACACCAAGCTGAAATATGAATTATAGAAATTACATCAGATGGTGAAGTATTTTTTAAAATTATATCCTTCAGTGTTTTTTTTTTAATTTTCAATTCCATATGAATGAAAGGAAATGGAACTAAGATGCTATCAAATGATTTAATTAAAGAAGATATTTGGAATGGAAAATAGGGGTGGGGATCTATTTTACTCTTTTTTTCCTGCAAGGGAAATTGAATTGAAATAGAATAGCAAGGATGATCTATGTTAGGTGATATTCCTAATATCTCCTGATTCCAAGACTGATGCACATCTCCACACAATGACTTCGGAATTCTCTTGTTCAGAAGGAAGTCAGGACAATTATGATTTTCTTGAATTTTTATAACATTTACCGAGACTGGTGCACATCTCTACACAATGGCCTCAGAATTCTCTTGTTCAGAAGGAAGTCAGGACAATTGTGATTTTCTTGAATTTTTCTAATGTTTACTGAGACTGGTGCACATCTGTGAACAACAATCTAGCTATGTTCCTACTCAAAAGGAGGTCATGCTGATTGAGCTTGGGGAGAACTTCCTCCAGGCTGGCCAGAGCTGGGTACCTTTCCCTTCTGCTTGCCAGCTCTGGATTATTATTCCTCCTCCTACTTCACATTTGGCAGAGTTGCACAAAGCACAGAGCTCCTGAGAAATTCTTCGGGTACTTTGGTTTTGGATCACATCCATGGATCTGGATAGCAAATGGCTCTTGTCTCCGTTAGTCACACTCTGCACCAAATAAGGGACTGACTGCTTGCAAGAGAGCAGACTGGAGAGCACTCTCAAAGAAATGTGGCTAAAACACATGACATGGGCATATAGTCTCAACATCCTGCACTATTCCCGTGCTCTGTTTCCATAAAAAGTGATGCATCAGAGTTCCGATTTCTCTTGTTTTGGCTACAGATAAAATCACTTTCATCATTCCTGATATTCTCATTACAGATGATAACACAAGATAATATTGTAGCCTTAGGGGTAGGAATTTAGAAATTTTCTAAAATAATTTATTGGGATCACACCAATGTGCTCAAGATATCCTGACTTATATTATTATATATGAGGGTTTGTATCATATCCTGCCCCCCCTCTCCTAGCAAAATGTAAACTAAGGACTGAGTCACTTTTTGTCTTTGTGTGCTCAATGACTAAGGGAGTAACATAGTGAGATTGAAATAATACCAGTTCTGTAGTAAAGGAACTGAGTTCAAATCCCACTTCTGCTACTCACTATCTATATGACCATGGGCAAATTGATTAATTTCTCTCAGGATCAGCTTCCTTATCTCTTAAAAAATGAGAAGATGGGGCAGCCAGGTGGCTCAGCAAGTAAGAGCACCAGCTCCAGTGCTGGGATGACCTGGAGATCAAATCCCGGTCTCAGACATTCAGCACCACACCCAGAAATAACTGGCCGTGTAACCTTGAGCAAGCTACTTAACCCTGATTGCTTTAAAAAAAAATGAGAAGAAAAAATAATTGACTCTTAAGGTCCCTCTTGTTTCCTTAAATCTATGATTTTATGATAGCACAGCAAGTTATTATAAAAATATTATATAATATAAATATATAAATATATTTATAATATAAAATATGTAATGCTAATATTTTATCTTATAAATTAATTTAATCTTATACATTTAATTATTTAATCTCATAAATGTTTGTTGAATCTGAATTTCTTTTGAATTTTAGTCAGAGTGTATTTTTGTTGATTTCAACATGAGGGTTATGGACTTGATTAAATTGTGCTTTGCCTGTGTTTAACAACTAACTCAAAAAATCTATGTGTAATAAATATTTAATTATACACACATATACATATGTCAATATTTGTACAGAACTTTTGGTTCTGCAAAGTGCTTTACACGTGTTACCTCATTTCATCTTCACTATAAACCCCTAAGGTGTGTTGTTAGTATTCTTATTTTATAGATGAGAAAACTGAGGGAGGGAGGAGTTAAATGACTTGCTCAGGATCACATAGCTAGTAAGTGACTGAAGAAGGACTTGATTAGGCAGACTCCAGATATAGCATTCTATCTACTGTTCAAATATCTGTCTGTCCATCTATCTATCTTCTAACATCTCTATAACATAAGATCTATATCATCTATTTATCTCTCTATCAATCTTTTTATCTCTCTTTTATTAAGTCTCCATCTCTCTGTTTTTATCATCCCTCTATCATCCCTTTTTATCTATCATCTCTCTACTATCCATCTATCTATCTCTATATCATCTTTCTATCTATCCATCTTTTTCTCATCCCTTTATCTTTTACTCTGTCTCATCTAATCTATCTATCTATCTATCTATCTATCTATCTATCTATCTATCTATCTATCTACCTATCATTATCATCATCATCATCATCCATTATCCTTCTATCTCTCTATGCTGCTATGTAGCTATCTTTATCTATCATCTATTTGTTCATCTGTCTGTTGTTTTTTTTTCTATCATTTACCAGTCTATCTGTATGTATGTCTATCCACTATATTGCATTTTCTTTAACCCACCTTGAGCCTTGGTTTTCTTATCTGTAAAACTGTACTGATAGTCCCAGCATTTTCAGGGAATTTACATTCTATTGTGGGATTGGCCAACACCTAATTTTAAAGCATTTCACAGGTAGCAATGTTGTGCTACAGCAGTCTCACTCAAGCTTGAAAGAATGACTTGTTAAATTTCCATAGATTTTTTGAGTTGGTTGTTAAACACAGGCAAAGCACAATTTAATCAAGTCTAACACTAGTAATATTATTTGTCATCATAAAAGAATTGGTGTCGACCTCAGCAGTGATTTGTCAATACATTATTATCTACTTTAAATCACTGTGGCTTTAACAATGAATATTTGAAAATGATCTTAATTACATTTTATTCTTATGGTGCTAATACAAGGTGGGGAAGAAAATCTAAAATACCTAAAATACTTATGATGTTAGAAATTTTTCCTAAAATTATTATTTTGCATTGTTTAAACTATAGATTGCAATCATCACTGATGATTCAATATCTGAAATAAAACATGCTACTTTTAAAAAAATGTTCTTGGATAAAATGTATTCTACCGTTCTAATAAGTCCAATAAAAATAAAATTATGCTAAAACGATAGTTAATGCAAAATTGAAATTATTAAAATTGGTCAAGTAGTAGGGCTGAAATGCTGGGTTGAGCGGCTTGCAGTTTAAGAGCTGCTTCTGCTCTTGGGTATATATTTCCTGCATTGTATGAATGCAGGTTCCATACCTACTCACTTCCCCGGAATGCCCATTGTTAAATATTTAATAGCTTGCTACTGTATGTACACATCACATATACAATCACAGTTCTCTCAAAATTCCAAAGAAATGTGTCTTATGATAGTTTGTATGGCAAGATATGGATGTAAATATAGAATGAATCTAAGTAAGGTTAAGATCTTACATATTAACCATACCATTTTTATCTAATTTTGCATGGGATGTGTGTCAGAGGTGAGGGGTTTCTTGTTTATTAAATGTAGTGGTACATGGGTATAACTTTGTCATGAACAAGATAGTCGTTAAGAATGTCATATTAGAAATATTAGGCAATGCATTGAATGAATGAGTGAATGAGAAAGCATACTTACATGACAGGGAGTTAAGGGAGCTGAATTTGAATCCCATTTCTGCCACCTATGACCTGTGTGACCTTCACTAGGTAAGTTGACAACCTTGGGGTTTTATCATCTCTAAAATTAGGAAGCTGACCTAAATGACTTCCAAGGTACTCTCCAACTCTAAACCAATGATTCAAGGTGAATGGGCACCATACATTTTGCTTATGTACATATGCTCTCATTATTACTTCAATAAACACCAGCCCCATGTGGTGATAGTTTCTTTTTTTCCTTTTCCCAAAGCATCTAGTCAGCTAAACATGAATCATGTTTTCCAACTTGGGAATTTTCAAAATTAAACCAGTTTTTAAGCCACTCATTTAAAGTTCTTATTTGGGTATTTCTTTGGAAGACTAGAGTTAACATCCATGACTCCATCAATCTAAAGTTAGTTGTAACTCTTCTGAGAAATTAGACTTTTGAGTTAATGTCAAAAGCAAACATAGTGACAGGATGAATTATGCCTTATTTTTAAAAGTTAAATATAGCCTAAGACTTCCACCAACTGTTTTAGTCAGTGCATTAGGGATTGATTTAATTAAAGATGGAAAATTCATGTGTAACACTTTGACCCACAGGATTTCCCAGGGCCTAGAAAGTGTGCATATATCAAAACAAACAACCCACAAATGCCAACTATTTATATGTAATAAATAGTATATGTGGTAAACTGGAGAAACAACTGAACTTTGAATGAGAAAATGTGAGCTCAACTCTACTTTTTGTAATTGCAAAGAATTTCCAGGGAAAGGGGTGTTCATTGATTGGAGAATGCTGGTATATGAAGAGAATGGAATACTTACTGTGCCATAGGAAATGATGAATATTAGTAATTTGTAGAATTTTGGTAGGACTTATATGAACTGATGCAGAAAAAAAGTAAACAGAACCAGGAGGATAATTTAAAATGATCACAATAATTTAAAAGCAGATAACATTGATCTTAATGATTTAGACTGATATACATTGTAAATATTTGTTACTTCAGAGGACTAATAGTGAAGAATGCCTCCCAAATCTTGGAAGAAAGGTGGTGTATCACAATTGTGAAATGAGGAAAACATTTCTATTTATGACAACATGTTGTTTTGTTTTGTTTACTTCACTTCTTGGTTACTGCATCACTAATTCTAGACTATCACCATAACTCAACAACTTCTCCTCCTTTTAAGTTTATTCTTTTCAAATTTATTAACCTAGACAACATTCTGGTACCCATTTATGTTCTAGCTCCCAGGACAGTGTGCGTTTTTTCAGTCAGTTCATTGACTGACTCAGGGTCTTCCTTCCCACTCTAACTCTTGCCCTTGTACCAGAGGATATCAACATACAGTTTGATGTTCCTTCAAATACTCTAATCTACCATTTCCTCAATCTAATAACATTTTATAGCCTCTTTCCCCACTCTACCTCATGTATGTCCAGAGATGTTTACTCCATTTTCCATGACCAAGAACTCAAAAATGTCTTTATCTGGTGAAAATCCCTTCTTATCTCATCTTTTCCATTACATTACTTCTGCATCTTACACACCTTCTACAAAGTGCCTTTCCTTACACACAGATCCTGTTATGTCAGTCCTCTACTCATTCAACTTCAGTTACTTCCTATTACCTCTGTGAGAAGATATAAACTCTTCTACCTATGTTTTAAAGCACTTTCCCTCCATGTGGAATACTCTGTAATTCAGTCAGACTTTTCTGTTCCTCACACACAACACTGTGGCTTTCCACATGACCAGAATCCACTCCCTATGTATCTCCCACTCAGGGCGTCCCTGTCTTGAAGGTGCAGCTTAATCACTGTTTGCTGCATGAAGTCTTTCCTCATCTACCCAAGTATTAGTGCCCTCCTTCAAAAAGTGCCTCAAATATGCCTTATATATGTTTGCAATAATTTGTCCTACATGTATGTGACATATATGACTGAACATCCTGTATATATGTTCATATGTATACACATACACATGTGTGTATACTTGTATCCCCCATTAGCATGTCAGTTCTTTGTACATATATCCGGGTGTGAGGGCTTGGTAAGCCCTTTTCAAGGCTACTCATTCACTGTTGGCATTCACCTGTCCCCTAACTCTCACCTATGGCTCCAAGAAGCTGTAACATGTGCAGCTGTAACCACACCCTGATAAAACTCTTGGCAGATGGGGTTAACCAGGCTGAGGTTAACTGACAGGCCTCAAACCCATCAGTGAGTGAGGGTCATGTCTACCCCAAACATGTGAAGACTTCCCACAGTACACTTCGAGTCAAGGTCATCCACTGCATCCTGGGCCATCACCAATTATCCTGATTTTGGTCTTGCTACTGGACTTCAATGACTCCAGAAAAGAGAGTGAGGTTGATGTCTTTGTTCAACTCTGTCTCACATTCAATTCACATGTGAGTCAAGACATCATGCCCTATGTCACTAGTCCTCTTTGAAATGAAGGAAAACCAGCTTATATCCTCAAAGCCTAGCATGGTATCTCTCACCTTAAAAAGAACTTAAGAAATACTTGTTGATCAACAGATTTATTAATAGATTTATTCATTCTCACAGTGGCCACAAATCCTTCCCACCCTCTTTGGCTATATGCTGCTCCCTTCCTAATCTCTCTCTCTCTCTCTCTCTCTCTCTCTCTCTCTCTCTCTCTCTCTCCCTCTCTCTTTCTCTCTCTCTTTAAAGCAATTGGGATTAAGTAACTTTCCCAAGGTTACATGGCCAGTTTTTTGTGTGTGGGTGTTAAGTATCTGAGGCTGGAATTGATCCCGGGTCCTCCTAACTCCAGCTGGCGCTCTTACTCACTGCACCACCTAGCTGCCCGTCCCTTCCTAATCTCATATCCTAGTAGAGCAGTTCAAATTTCAACCATTCTGAAGAACCAAATGCCATCTGTCCTTGTCCAGTTGATGCTTACATTTTTGCCAAGCCCCAAGCCTGGTTTCATCTCACTATCTGCCTTCTCTACTCCTATTAATGTATTGCTGAATATGTCTAAAGGAAGTCACAAAACAATGCCAACTGTGTCCACAACAAACAAATGTTATCTAATTTCAAGTGGACCTGCATTATAGCAAGGCAGTTCTTTTTTCTTCTTCCCAGTTTCCTTTTTCATTCCACATTACATAATAGCTGTCCAATTCTTCTCCACTCTCCTAAAGCCACCTATAACAATTCTCCTTCACTATCTCTCTTAGTTAAATACCTCACCTCATATATTATGGAATTAAGAAATCAAAGTCATTTGTTACAAGTTCCTTCTTCCCTTCTCCTAACCTTTCAATGCCTTAACTTCATCTCCCACTATTAACCTCTTTTACTCCAGTTTTTCAAGTTATCTTTCTCCTTGACAAAGCCAACCTAGCGACATGGAACCTTGAAGTCAACTTCTCCTGTCTTCTTCATCACCTTGACCCACTGATCATCCTTTCTCTCTTGCTAATCTTTAGCTTTTCCCTATCTACTGATTCCTTGTATGTTGTTTTCAAATATACCCAAGTATTCTCTATCCTTAAAGACAATCCACACTAGATCTCACTATTCACATTAGCTACCATCCTGTATTTCCCTTCTCTTTTCAGCAAAGCTTATTTTACAAAGGCAGCTAAGTGGCAAACTGGATAGAGTGTTGAGCCTGGAGTCAGGAAGACTCATCTTCTTGAGTTCTATCTGGTCTCAGACCTCATTTATCAGCTGTACAAACCTGGACAAGCCACTTAACCCTGTTGACCTCAGTTTCCTCATTTGTAAAATGAGCTAGAGAAGGAAATGGCAAGACACTTGAGTATCTTTGCCAAGAAGCCCCTAAAAGGAGTCATGAAGAGTCTGACATGAAATGACTGAAGAATCAACACTTGGTTTCTTCACTTTCTTTCATCTCATTTTTCTTAAACTCTCTGCCATCTAGCTTCCAACCTTACCATGCAACAGAAACCGTTCTTTCCAATTTTTTTTCATAATTTCTATATTGCCAAATATAATGAACTTTCCTTAGTCCTTAAACTTCTTCACCTTTCTGGAATATTTGATATAGGTGGCTACCTTCTTATTTTAGATATTCTCCATTCTCTTGGTTTCTGTGATGCAAGACAACTCCTTGTTCTTTTCATACCCATCTGTCCAATCTATCTCATTCCTCTTTGCTACATCATCGTCATTCACATCACATCCATAAACTGTCAGCATACCCCAAGTTTCTGTCCTGGATCCTTTTCTCTTTTCTATCTATGCTCTTTCACTGGGTGATTTAATTTTATGCTATTGGTCCAATAATCACTTCTCTACAAACAACTCTTGAGATTTCTATATCCAATCTAAGTCGCTGTTTTCAACTCCAGACAAAGTCCCAATTACCTATTCAATATTTCAAACTAGAAGTTGTATATATATATATTAAACTCAGTATTTGCACAATAAAACTTGTCATTTCTCTGAATCCCACTATATTTTCAAACTTTCTTATTGTTGTTGAGTGTACCACCATTTTCCCATTCATCCAGATTTGCAACCTTGGTGTCATCTTCCACTCCTCACCTTCCTCTTCAATAAATACCTTTGACTTTCTATAACCTCCAGGATCAAATGTTAAATCCTCCTTAGGTTTTTAAATCTTTTCACAACCTGTCTCCTTCCTACCATAGCGCTATAATGCCTTAATCCTTTTTGTGAACTTTAGGATCCAGGCATACTGCATGCTTACTATTCCTCATGGAGGACACTCCATCTCCTGTTTTAGTGGCTTTACGCTGACTGTCCCCCATAATTGAAATGCACTGATTCCTTACCTCTACCTCTTGGAGTCTCATGGAATCTTTGAGACTAAGCTTGAGCAGTAGCATCTTCTACACAAAGCATTTTCTGACCCCCTGAACTACTAATGCCCTCTCTCACATAGCTATATACATACATATATATATATATTTGCTTGCACTATATATGTAATTATACCTATAATGTTTTCTTTTTCATTACAATGAAAACTCCTGAAGGTCAGAGACTTTTGCTTTTGTATCCCTAGTGTTTATAGCACAAAGGGACTGTGTGGAATGGAGACTAAACCTGTGATTTCATTGACATAGGGAACTCCCTGGTGAGGAAACTTTCTTTTTTTTTTTAATTTGTTTAAAATTTCTATTCTCAGTACCAAATTCCCTCCCTCCCTTCATCCTTTCCCCTACCTGCCAAGAAGGCAAGAAATATGATACCTGCTCTACTTAAGAAATCATGCAAAACATATTTTCACATTAGCTATATTATGGGGTGGGGGGAAGAAACAAGAAAAAGAAATTGAAAAAAATTTCTTCAATCTGCCTTCAGCATTTATCAATTCTCTCTCTGGAGGTAAATAACATTTTTCATCCTGAGACCTTTGGTATTTCTTGGATCGTTGTATTGCTCAGAGTAGCTAAGTCTTTCACAATTGATCATTGTTACAATAGTGCCATAACTGTGTGTGATATTTTCCTGGTTCTGTTTGCTTCACTTTGTATCAGCCCTTAGGACTCTTCCCAGACGTTCCTGAAGCCATTTGTGAGGAGACTTTCAATACCAATGCAAATTTGCACATTTCTTGCAACTTGTAGTCTTTTTTTAATTTTTTAATTGTTTAGTTTATATCATGAATTTCCACAAGATTTTGAGTTACAAATTTTCTCCCCATTTTTTCCCTACTGAACCACCCCAAAACAGCAATCCCACTGAATATTCCCTCCCCCAATATGCTGTCTTCTATACCTTCCCCTATTCCCCCTCTGACTTTCCTGTAGGGTACGGTGGATCTCTATACCTTACTGCCTGTATATCTTATTTCCTCATTACATGTAAAATAATAATAATGATATATATTTTTAAACATTTGATTTTAAATCTTTGAATTCCAAATACTTTCCCTACCTCCCTCTCACCCACACTTACTGGGAAGATAAGCAATTCAATATAGGTTGTACATGTGTAGCTATGCAAAGCATTTCCATATGGATATATTGTGAAAAATTGACTATATTTCCCTCCATCCTATCCCACCCCCCCACTTGTTCTATTCTCTACTTTTATCCTTTCCCTTTTTTTATGCCTTTTGGAGGGCAATTTGGGTTAAGTAACTTGCCCAAGGTTACACGGCTAGGATTTTTTGTGTGGGTGTTAAGTGTCTGAGGCTGGAACCAAACTCAGGTCCTCCTGACTCCAGGGCCAGCACGTTACTCACTGCACCACCTAGCTGCCCCAGATCCTGTCCCTTTTCAGAAGTGGGTGCTTCCAACTCCCCTCCCCCCCCAGCCTGCCCTCCCTTCCATCATCCCCCCCTCTCATCCCCTTCTCCCCCTACTCTCCTGTAGGGTGAGATACCTTATTTAGTGTGTATGTTATTACTCCCTAAGCCAAATTCATTGAGAATAAGGTTGATTCATTCCCTTTTGCCTTCCTGTTCCTCCCCTCCATTGTAAAAGTTTTCCCTTGCCTCTTCTATATGAGGTAATTTACCCCATTCTATCTCTCCCCATCTGCTCTCATTATATTCTTCTCTCACCTCTTAATTTTAATCTCACCTTTTAAATATCATCCCTTCCTATTCAACTGGTCCTGTGCCCTCTGTCTATGTATACATGTACACATATATACACATATTCACATATGTATTCCTATGCTCATATATCCTCCTCTATAGACATATATATGTATGTATGTATGTGTGTGTATATATATATATGTGTGTGTGTGTGTGTGTGTGTGTGTGTGTGTGTGTATACATTTCTATTCCCTTCAATTATTCTCATACTGAGAAAAGTTTCATAAGTTACAATCATTTTTCAATTTAGGAATGTAAGTAGTTCAGCTTTGGTAAGTTCCTTATGATTTCTTTTCCCTGTTCACCTTCTCATGCTTCTCTTGCTTCTTGTATCTGAATATCAAATTTTCTATTCAACTCTGTTTTTTTAATCAAAAATACTTGAAAGTCCTCTATTCCATTGAATGACCCCGAAATATGATACTCAGTTTTGCTGAGTAGGTGATCCTTGGTTTTAATCCCAGCTCCTTTGACCTCTGGAATATCATATTACAAGCCCTTTGATGCCTCTGTGAAGAAGCTGCCAGATCCTGTGTTATCCTTATTGTGTTTCCACAGTATTCAAATTGTTTCTTCCTGGCTGATTTTAATATTTTCTCCTTGATCTGGGAACTCCAGAACCTGGCTATAATATTCCTAGGAGTTTTCTTTTTGGGATCTTTTACAGGAGATGATCAGTGGATTCTTTCAACCTCTATTTTGCCCTCTGGTTCTAAAACATCAGGGCAATTTTGCTTGAGAATTTCTTGAAGGATGATTTCTAAGTTCTTTTTCTTGATCATGGCTTTAAAGTAGTTCAATAATTTTTAAATTATCTCTCCTGGATCTATTTTCCAGGTCAGTATTTTTTTCCAGTGAGATATTTCACATTGCCTTCTATTTTTTCATTTCTCTTTCATAGTATCTTGATTTATCATTAAGTCACTAGCTTCCATTTGGTCCAATCTAATTCTGAAGAAATGATTCTCTTCAGTGAGCTTTTGAGATTCTTTTTCCATCAGGCAAATTCAGATTTTTAAGGCATTCTTCTCCTCATTGGCTTTTTGAGCCTCTTTTGCCACTTGAGTTAGTCTATTTTTTAAGGTATTATTTTTTTCAGTCTAGTTATTGACTCTCATTTCATCATTTTCTTGTATCATTCTCATTTCTCTTCCCACTTTTTCCTCCACTTCTCTTATTTGATTTGCAAAATCCTTTTTAAGCTCCTCTGTGGCCTGTAAGCAGCTTATTCTTTTCTTGGAAGCTTCTGGTGCAGGAGTTCTGACTTGCCTGTTTTCCTCCTGTTCCATGCTTTGATCCTTTTTGTCCCCAAAAAGGGAATCCAAAGTTGTACCATTGTGCTTGCCTTGCATCCTTTGTTTGCTCATATTGCCACTCAATTACTTGACTTTTGAGCTTTTTGCCACAGTAGAACTCTGCTGCCAGAGTGGGGAGATTTGTCCCAAATTCCTGGGGTTTTCTCAGCTGCTGGAACTATTAGTTGGCTGCCCTCTCAGAAGCCTCCACATGCTCTGGCACACTGGTCACACATCCCAGGACCTCCACCCCAGATAGTGATTCAGATCCAAGCTGGTTAAAGCAAAAGCGATTACCCTTTAGACTGGCTGATTGATCCCCCCACAATCTGCAGTCCAGGAGCTCTGAAGCAGCCACAGCCATGTATCAGTGGCTGGATGGCCACCACACCTCACCTGCTTCTCACCCTGGGGGCAAAGGCCAGACTGGACTCCCGAACTCCCAGGTCCCAAAGTCCACACTGTACTGACCTCTCACTTTGTCCTTAGCAGCTATGGATTGATAATTCTGGAAAGCACCACAGCTGCTGGTGATATGAAGTCCCTTTAGTGGCTGGTTGTTGGCACCCTGAGGCTAAAACCTCAGGCTCACCCCATGCTGGGCTTGGCTCCCAACATGCTGTGCTGGCTGCTTCTTGCCAGCCTGCCGGTCTGTCCTTAGTGGGAGGTTAGCTTCTCTGTGTCATTTTGTGGGTTATGTAGCTCCAAAGTTTATTTAGAGTCATTTTTTACATGAATTGGAGGAGGTAGGAGTGGGAGCCTGGTGGAAGTCTTGTTTCTACTCCGCAACTTGTAGTCTTAGAGAGGTACCTAGAGCACAAAGAAATTAAGTGACTTGCCCAGGGTCATGCAACTAGTATACATCAAATAGTAGTACTTGAACTCAGGATTTCTTGGCCACAAAGCCAGCTCTCTGTCCAGCATGCCACATTATTTCTCTATAACAAAGAAAAAAATTAACAAATATTTTTAAAATGGGAAATGTTACCCCTCACCATCATCATAATCTTTGGTGGTTACAAATAAGAAGCAAATAATGGTTTGAAATGAAACAGGGGTATGCTCCCAGCTGCCTGTACTTCTGGAGGAGTTCAGAGAACCAGAGTCTTTTCCTATAGAGTTGCCTGGGCAATCCATATTTTAGGGAGAATGTCAGTAGCATTCAAAATACTGAATAAGAGTTTCCAATGGTTTAAGTTAATATTTTCAAGTTTAGACCAGAACAAGATGACACATGATTTGTATTTATAAATAGAAAATGTCATCTGGCATTTATTATAGTGGCACCATTGCTTTAAAAATGCCTGCTAGTCTTATGTTAAGAAAAGTCACACACATTTAATAAGAAGTATAGTTTCTAGCGAGGTAGTTAGGTGGTGCAATGGATAGAATTCCAGTCTGGTCAAGGATACTCATCTACTTGAATTCAAATCTGGCTTCCTCTATAAAATGAGCTGAAGAAGGAAATGGCAAAATACTTCAGTATCTTTGCCAAGAAAAACACAAATGGGGACTCAAAGAGTTGGGCATGGCTGAAAATGACTAAACAACAACAGCAACAAAGTTTCTAGCTCCTCTCCAAGCTAATCAGATACCCCCATGCTGTCAGCATAGAAATTACTGGAATAACAACAAAATGTCAATACATTGGTAAGGTTAGTTAGCATTGTCACCCCAGACCAAGAGAATTGGGTTTGTGAAATTAGCCCTTTGGATGCATATTGGGTTTTTTTTTTGGCTTTTTGGAGGGCAATTGGGGTTAAGAGACTTGCCCAAAGTCACATGGCTAGTAGGTGTTTCAAGTGTGTGAGGCCGAATTTGAACTCAGGTCCACCTGACTCCAGGGCTGGTGCTCTATTCACTGCATCACCTAGCAGCCCCCTGGATGCATATTCTTAAGTCTAGACGTTTATTTCTGAGGACCTCAGACCCCAAACAGTTTGAGCAACTGCCTTTAAGCAGCCTACATTTTGACTGGGGCTTTAAAATCTTCACTGTGAGAAGCCAATTCTATGTATTTCCTGAATATAAATTGGGCTCCAAACTCCATTTAAATATGCGTGGAACTGAATGGAAGGCATGTGTCACAAGTATAGTGGTGGGATCATGCAGAGAGGTACCACAAGCTGCCACTGTCTTCTGTTCCTTTGGTCAATAGGGATGCATATGTTGTAACTTGAAATAGTGTGGCTGAGTTGACAAAGAGCTAGTTGCTCTCAAAAGATTGCCTTCCTGGAAGCTATACCCTAGCTGGGCCCTGACTACTGGGCCTTGGGCTTCACTGAAAGCACCTTCTTTATTGCTGCTGATGGATGCATTGTCAGACCTGGGTTCAAGTCTTGTCTCTGATACATGCTTGCTGTGTGACTATGGATAGTACATTCTCAGTATCCCTGGGGAATTATATAAGACTATAAGAAAATGAATGAATAATTGATTTACGTTGGTAAAAAGATGTTCCATAGAAGGAGTTCCCTAAACTGAGGTAATCACAGGGAAGCCTGAATTTAAACATACACACATCACACACACACACACACATACCATACTATAGGTGTGTGAGAGCAAAGACCCTGTTTCAAATGCTCTGTCACTGATACTATGTCACAGTGGCAAAGCCATAAGTTCCATGAACCTCAGTTTCCTTATTTATAAAATGGTACTTA